>NC_026001.2:3922165-4252778 GCF_000442705.2 Elaeis guineensis
TGTGATGGCTGCACACTCCTTAGGACAAGCCCTAAAGAATATGGAAGGCCAAAAATAATTTATTACAACCTCAACATCCATAATGTTTTAATAATAATTAGTAAAACTTATATAATTACAAATTAAATGCCTTCAATCCTCTGATCAGGTATCAATGACACTCTATCTATGCATCTGTTCACTCGCAAATTCATACCATAGCCAATCATGAGCATCCTGTAACTCTGAGAAGAAAAAGAGAAATGGAGGGGTGTGAGCTTTACAACCCAGTAAGAATCCTACATATCACACCAGTATAATAATATAATCTAAAAATGAGGATAAGCAATAAAATATAAAATCTCATATTCAATATCCAGAATACTGCAAATATTTACAAATTATCTGTCTTGTCAAAAGAGATACATCATCATATGTTAACGGGTGAAACGCTTTTACTCAGCATTAGTTTCATGTTTTGTCTTCTATTTCTCTTTCATAATCATATGATCTTTAACCTTTTTTTTTCTGACTTTGGACTAACCAAGTCTATATCTCAGCCTCTATCCGATCAAATTTCTACTCATAAGCCTTTCAAGACTGTCCCAAACATGAGCTGCTGGTCGGCCGTCCCACGCATGAAAGCCCGTATAGGGGCTATCCCAGACATAAGCTCCTGACGGACTGTCCCAAACATGTGCTCCTGGCCGGTTGATCCACGTATAAGCTCGTGGGGACTATCCCAGGCATAAGTTCCTGGTAGGCTGTCCCAGGCATAAGCTCTTGACGGGCTGTTCCACATGACGAGGCTAGTCCAAACTATATCTTTTTCATTTAATTATTATAGTTGATTTTATCAAATTTGTTTTGATTTACAGTATGATCAAATTAGCTATGACATATCCATATAATCATATCATCAATCACTGGCATATATACATATTAACACATAATATATGTACATTGAAAAATCATACGAGAAACTATAGTATCTCAACATGATAATCCATCAACACGAATCCAACAATATAAAACTAAAGATACAAATCCAATAATAAAAATAGTATATATAATGATGATCATGTATAGAAATTCTTATCTCCACTGGTGATTGATCCAAGCACAGCAATCAACGAACTCTTTGATTTATAAATTTTGAAAATAAAATATTCTACTCAACATCTTATACAAATAGTCACATCTCTACATGATCAGGATTAAACATAAAAATCATAGAGAAGTAAGGACAGTAAAAAAAATAAAATTATGGTGAATGATCTTAATATCATAAATCCAGTATCCCTTCTAGGATCAACTAAGATTGGAATTTGTCTAAGTATCTGGATCCTCTATTGGTCCATAAGACTTTTATCGAGAGAAAATTCATTAAGAGAGAGAAAATTTTAGAGAAAAAAAATAGAGAGAGAATCTCCGTATCCTTCAGATGAGGCAATCATGATCGAGATCATCAGAGATCATATCAAGGTGACTGAATATGGATTAATTATGATCAGATGCTATAAATTTTGAATAAGGATCAAACTGGAATCCAACCTACTGCATGAATTTTGAAGTAATTTCAGATCATCTTATTTTCATCTCAAATTTGTCATAGGTCCATGATGCAATTAGAGAGAGAAGGAGAGAGAGTAGAAAGACCCTAGAGAGAGAAGGAGAGAGAGGAGAGAGAAAAAATCTTTTTTCTCTCTCCTTCTTTTTCTTTTTTTTTTTTCTTTTTTTTCTTTTTCTTTTTCTTCTTTTTCTTCTCTTCTTCTTTTCTTCTTTCTTTTCTCTTCTTTCTCTCTTTTCCTGGCCGAACAGAGGAGGGACACGAGGGGGGAAGGGCTTGGTGGCTTGTGCTCCGACGAGGTGCAACGGCACGGTCGGAGGTCCGACAGCGGCGATCGATGATGGTGGAGCTAGAGATGGCCGGCAGCGAGGTTCAGCCGACGAAAAATCAAGAAAGGGCATGGAAAAATAGGGCATCTGGGGTTTTTCTTCATTTTTGATCGTTGACCGTTCGCCAATGGTCATGATCTCACTATGGAGGATCATAAGGAGGCTAAGGGTTATGGTTCAGGGGTGCGGCACCGTGGATGGTGGCGCCAGTGATCGAAAAGATGAGAAAAAGACTCAGTTTAAATAGAGAAAAACAAAGCTTTGCTTTTTGGTGGCATTTTTGATGAGTCCGATGGCCGACGACCTTGTGCAATGGTATGAGAATGAGAGGAAGGAAGAGAGAAAGGAGAGGCGGGGCTTACCTCAGACTCCGACAACTTCTCAGATGAGAAATTTAGGAAGATATGGTGAGGATGTCCACAGCTTCAATGAAAGAATTCGAGGAGAAGGAGAAGGAAAAATCGGTGCTTGTCATGGCCGACCATGGAGGAGGAAAGAGGGGTTTTTGTAGATAAGTTTTTCTAGGTTAATCTGAACACTTGAAGCCCCGATTTGGGTGGAAATCGAGAGAGAAGAGACTCCTAATTGGAGTCTTCTTCCTCCTCTTCTTCCCTATGCGATGCACATGATTTATGGGGTTTTTGGGCTATTTTAAAATTGGGCCGGGTCTAAGAGTCCAATGGGCTGAGTTATTACATTCTCCCTCCCTTAAAATGATTTTATCCTCGAAATTAAGTTGTATTGTTTGAGATATATTCTTAAAAATATATGTGCATCATGTCATTCTTACGCTTCAGATAATATCTTATATATTATTTATTTCTCTTATTATAATAAAATTATTTGAAATCTCAAATTCATCTTTTTTTATTGATTTCTTAATTTTTTCAAAGAATAGTAATATTTTGATCTTGTATTAAAATATCACAGTTATTTGTCTAATACATTTCACTCAGAATTCATAATTGTCTCAAACTACCTATGATAGGAAATTAAGAAAGGCCAAACATCATGTACTCTTCACAATCATCGATTTTTTTTCTTCTTTTAACTTTCCAACAAATTTTATATGTAGATTTTCATCTCAAGAAAATCTCAACCTTCTACGTCAGTTCAAATAATAATATTAAATCTCAAAAAATGAGATCTATGTCAAGATATTTCAGGTTTGAACTAACAAAAGAACTATCAAGCTGTAACACCCGACCCATTTGAGCCCTGGACCAAGCACAAAAGCCCAAAGCCCATATATATAAAAAAAAAAAAAACAGGAGAGAAGACTCCCAAAGGGAGTCTTCTTCCTCCATTCACCGGCTCCTAATCGGAGTCGGAAAGAGCCCCCTCTGGCTCTATTTAAGGAGGAGAACCTTCCTCTCTCCCTATCACTAGAGAATCTCGGGTCAATCGATGGCGATCGTCGAAAAAAGTGCTGCGGATACCCTTACTATGCCCGTCCTAGTTTCTCATTGGAAAGCCTCGCCGGCGTCGAAGGTGAGCCTCCATCCTCTCTTCTCTCCTTTCCTTCCCATGCTGGTGCGCACGCTCGTCGGCGATCGGAGTCGTCAAATTTTGTTGCGGAAGAACCTCTATTTTTTGTCCATTTTTCTTCGATTTTTCGACGTTGATGGTCACCATCGACCACCAGTTTGACCTCTCTAAACCCATGAGGGTTACCCCCTTTGCCGTCGGCCTTCGCCGTGTCGGCCATGGCCCGAACGGTCTGTCAAAAGGAAGAGACTTGCTAGTCCCCTATTTCGGCCAGGAAAGAGCCTGAAGAAGAAAAGAAAAAGAGAAAAGAAAAAAAAAGAAAAAGAAAAAAAAAGAAAAAAAAAGAAAAGATAAAAAAGAAAAAAAAACAAAAGGAAAAAAAGAAAAAAAATGAGAGAGAAGATTTTCTCTCTCCTCTCTTTCTTTTCTCTCTCTTTCCTCTCTCCTCTCTCTACCTTCTCTCTAGATTCTCTCCCTATTTTCTCTCTCTAGATCTTTTTCTCTCTTTATGGATTTTATCTCTCTAGTATCTTTCTCTTTCTGATTTCATCACGGATCCTAGGATAAAATTGATATGAAAATATGATGACCTGAGATTGCTCCAAAATTTATGCAGTAGATTAGATCTTGATCTGATCTTTATTCGAAATTGATAACATCAATCATGGTTAATCCATATTGAGTCACCCTGATATGATCTTTGATGATCTCGATCATGATTGCCTCATTTGAAGGATATAAAAATTTTTTCTCTCTATTTTTTCTCTCTACTTTCTCTCTCTAGAATTTTCTCTCTCTTCATAGATTTTTTTCTCTCTAAAAGTCTTATGGATCAATGGAGGATCCAGATACTTAGATAAATCCTAATTTTGATTAATCCTAAGAGAGGTCCTCGATTTGTGTTATTAGGATCGATTATTGGTAATTTTTTCCATATATAATTTTTATATTTGATCAGGGTTATGAAGAGATACGATTGCCTGCATAAGATATTGAGTAAAATATCTTGTTAGAGAAATTCATAAATCAAAGAAGAGTATTGATTTTTATGCTTGGATCAGTCACCGGTAAAGGTAAGAATCCCTGTACATGATCACCATTATATATGTTATTTTACCGTTGGTTTTATCTCATTGATTTTGCATCGTTGGATTTGAGATCGATGAATTTGTTATATCTGAGACATTGTTATTTATTTATGTGATTTTGAGCATGATTATGTTATATCAATACATATGTATCAGTGATTGATGGCATGATTATATGGGTATGACATATTTGTTATACTATAAAATTTGAATTGATTAATGAAATCAAATATTATAATTTCATGAAAATAAAAAGAAAGAGAAATATGGTTTGGACTGACTTTGTCATATGGAATAGCCTGCCAGGAGCTTATGCCTGGGACAGCCCCCACAGACTTGTGTGTAAAAAAATCTGATCCGAGAAAGATCATGAATGATTTGATCTGAGAAAGATCATGGCCACTTTGATTCGAAAAAGATCATGAATATTTCGATCTAAGAAAGATCACAGAAATCGATCCGAATAAAAGATCATCGCATGATCCTGGTAGTCCAAAGCCAAAGTCAAAAAGAAAAGGATTAAAGATGATGTGATAATAGAAGAAAATAGAAAGATAAGACATGAAACAATCATCGAATAAAATTATTTCACTTATTAACATATGATAATGCATCTTTTTTAATAAAATAGATAATCTATAAATATTTGCAGTATTTTGGACAGTGAACATCGACTTTTATGTGTTATTACTTATCTTTATTTTTAGATTATATTATTATATTAGTGTGATATGGAAATTCTTACTTGACTGTAAAGCTCACACCCCTTCATCTTTCTTTTCTTCTCAGAGTTACAAGATGTCCATAGTTGGCTATGGTATAAATTTGTGAGTGAGTAGATGTATAAATAGAGTACCATTGATACCTGATCAGAGGATTGAAAGAATGTTAATTGTAATTATGCAAGTTTTATGAATTATTATTAAAATTAAATATTATGGTTGATAAGGTTGTAATGATTTAATTTGGTCTTGCATATTCTTTAGGACTTACTCTAAGGAGTGTGCGGCCCTCACGTATCTGATCCGGACGTTGGGTTCGGAGCATGACAAAGTGGTATCAGAGCTCAGATTATGATCATTAAGAATTATAATATAAGTGATTTAAATATTACAGAGTAATAACAGAGTTTAGGTTATGATCATTGGAGATTATGATATAAGTGATTAGGATTTGATAAAATGATATTAGAGCTTAAGTTTAAGTCACTAGGGATTATAAAGTGATATCAAAACTTTATGCATGATCAATAGGATGTGACAGAGTGATATCAGAGAATATAATAGAACAGTACTAGAGCTCAGGTTTAAGATCACTAGGGATTGTCATATAAGTGATATCAAAACTCTGAGATTATAATCAATAGAGTATGATTGATAATATCAGAGTTTAAGATTATGATCATTAAATGTATGATAGAATGATATTAGATTTTAGGTTATGATCACTAGAAAATATGATTTAAGTGGTATTTGAGTTTAAGGTTATAATTATTTAGAATTATAATTTTAGTGATATCTGAACTTAGGTTATGATCATGAGGAACATGATAGATATAAAAGAGAAGATTCAATATTTAGATTTTGAATCAATAGATATTAAGATAAAATTTATGTATAAGTGGCATATGATATCTATAATAGAATTGACGAGTTATATCTTGAATTTCAATTAGTAGGATGGCCTGAATATAAGAAGAGTTGACTCTGGAAGGAAGTGAGAGGTATTGATATGTTATATTGAGTATACTCGATAATTTTGGAATGCTAAACTTATATGGAAGGAAATCATAATAACTTTTTTGATTTTGATGTTAATTATCTGAGTATTATAAATTTTAAATTTATTAGAATGAAGTTAGGATATGGTCTAAGAAGAAATTTCATCATATGAGAGAGAAATATTTTTGAGCATTGAACCTATAAGAGGATCATATATGAAACTCAATCTTAAATGAAAAATATACTTGAATTTTATTATGAGAATATGAGATACACATCTTGGTAAAATTTTTGATTACTCAAAATATCATATTTTGAATATGATTCCTTGATCTTTCAAGTTGCATTGAATTTCAAGTCAAAAGCTTACTTTTCTAAGTGGATCAAAAGTATTTTGATATTGTTGTTAAATTAAAGAAGAAAGTTTATTTTGTCAGAGTATGATATACAGGTTATGATGAAATCTTTAATAATTCATATTACTATCTTTGGATTAGATTTTTTTTTTTAATTTTCTTGTGATTGTTGAAGATGGTGAAGTGTATTAATTATTCAAGTTAAAGTTTAGATTTTTTTAAAATTGAACTAAGACATCTTGCTAGTGTTAAATTTTGAATGACTTATACAAGGGACAAGATTTTGTATGGATTTATTGATTAATATTAAGGGTTGTGATGAAGGGAGCTCTATAAGAAATAATCAAGTTGATTCTACTTATAAGGATGTTGGCTTGAGTTCTTCTAGTTTGTCAAGTTAGAATTAATTCTTTTAAAAAGAAAGATTGATTTAGAAATTATCTAAATGATTATAAGATAAATCTAAGGTTAACTCCAATTGATCCTAGACATGTTGGATTCTTGAAGTGTGATGAAACTTATACAATGATTTCAAACATAGAAAGTTGATCAAAATTTAATTTTTATATGCTATACCCAAAGGTAGTAAAGATAAAGAAACTTAAAATTTTGCCCTAAGTCTTATATGAAATTTGAAGGTTGGATCTATCCTGGATTGATCTAACATATAAGGATATTTTTATCTTTGATAGACTTATATAATTTGATAAATTAAGATCAGAGTGTGTAGCAAAAGTATGGTAGTTTAAATTGATTAAAAATATTAATCTTTTAAATCAAAAGATATTATGATGGAATACATTAGTTACAAATAAGGAAGGATTTTATTGATAATGAAAGGATGCTATAAATTTTGATCTAATCTGATCATAGCCGGATAATTTTTGTCAGTGGTTGCTTCATTATAGATAATACCAAGAAATTCTAAATATCTCAAGTTTATTAACAGCTTGATAGTTCTGATATTAGTTCAAACTTAAAATATCCTGACCTAGATCTCATATTTTTTTAAAAATTTAATATTGTTGCTTGAACTGATATAGAAGATTGAGGTTTTCTTAAGATGAGAGTCTACATATAAAATTTGTTGGAAGGTCAAGAGAAGAAAGAAATCGATGATTGTGAAGAGTGTCTGATGTTTGACATTTATTTATTTTTCTATCAAGGGTAGTCTGAGATAATTATGAATTTCGAGTGGAATGTATTAGACAAATAACGGTGGTATATTAATACAAGTCCAAAATGTTACAGTTCTTCAAAAAGTTGAGAAATCAATAAGAGGAGATAAATTTAAAATTTTAAATAATTTTTGTTATAACAAGATCATGAGAAATAAATAATATATAAGATATTATCGTAAGCTTGAGAATGACATAAAGAATGTATACTTTGAAATATGTATCTCGAAGGACATAACTTAATTTCGAGGATGAAATTATTTGAAGGGGGGAGAATGTAACACCCGACCCATTTGGGCCCTGGACCAAGCACAAAAGCCCAAAGCCCATATAAAAAAAAATAGGGGAGAAGACTCCCTTTGGGAGTCTTCTTCCTCCATTCACTGGCTCCCAATCGGAGTCGGAAAGTGCCCCCTCCGGCTCTATTTAAGGAGGAGAACCCTCCTCTCTCCCTCTCATTGGAGAATCTCGGGTCAATCAGCGGTGATCGTCGGAAAAAGTGCTGCGGATACCCTTATTGTGCCCGTCCCAATTTTTCGTCGGAAAGTCTCGCTGGCGTCGAAGGTGAGCCTCCTCCTCCTTCCTCTCTTCTCTCCTTTCCTTCCCGTGCCGGTGCGCACGCTCGTCGGTGATCGGAGTCGTCAGATTTTGTTGCAAAAGAACCTCTATTTTTTGCATGTTTTTCTTTGATTTTTCGATGTCGGTGGTCACCGCCGACCATCGGTTTGGCCTCTCTAAACCCATGAGGGTTACCCCCTTTGTCGTCGGCCTTCACCGTGTCGGCCGTGGCCCGAACGGTCGGTCAAAAGGAGGGGACATGCCGGTCCCCTATTTCGGCCAGGAAAGAGCCCGAAGAAGAAAAGAAAAAGAGAAAAGAAAAGAAGAAGAAGGAAAAGAAAAGAAAAAAAAAAAAAGAAAAAAGAAAATGAAAAAGAAAAAAAAAGAAAAGAAAAAGAAAAGAAAAAAACAAAAGAAAAAAAATGAGAGAAAAGATTTTCTCTCTCCTTTCTCTCTCTTTCCTCTCTCCTCTCTCTACCTTCTCCCTCATTTTCTCTCTCTAGATTCTCTCCCTATTTTCTCTCTCTAGATCTTTTTCTCTCTTTATGAATTTTATCTCTCTAGTATCTTTCTCTCTCTGATTTCATCACAGATCCTAGAATAAAATTGATATGAAAATATGATGACCTAAGATTGCTTCGAAATTCGTGCAGTAGATTAGATCCAATCCGATCTTTATTCGAAATTGATAACATCAATCATGGTTAATCCATATTGAGTCATCCTGATACGATATTTGATGATCTCGATCATGATTGCCTTGTCTGAAGGATACAAAAATTTTCTCTCTCTATTTTCTCTCTTCACTTTCTCTCTAGAATTTTCTCTTTCTTCATGGATTTTCTCTCTCTAGAAGTCTTATGGATCAGTGAAAGATCCAGATACTTAGATAAATCCTAATTTTGATTAATCCTAAGAGAGGTCCTCGATTTGTGTTATTAGGATCGATTATTAATAATTTTCTCCATATATGATTTTTATATTTGATCAGGGTTATGAAGAGATACGATTGCCTGCATAAGATATCGAGTGGAATATCTTGTTAGAGAAATTCATAAATCAAAGAAGAGTATTGATTTTTATGCTTGGATCAGTCTCCGATAAAGGTAAGAATCTCTATACATGATCACCATTATATATGTTATTTTACCGTTGGTTTTATCTCATTGATTTTGCATCGTTGGATTTGAGATCGATGAATTTATTATATCTGAGACACTGTTATTTATTTATGTGATTTGAGCATGAGTATGTTATATCAATACATATGTATCAGTGATTGATTGCATGATTATATGGGTATGACATATTTGTTACACTATAAAATTTGAATTGATTAATGAAGTCAAATATTATAATTTCATGAAAATGAAAAGAAAGAGAAATATGGTTTGGACTGGCCTTGTAATGTGGAATAGCCTGCCAGGAGCTTATGCCTGGGACAGCCCCCACAGGCTTTTGTGTGGAAAAATCTGATCTGAGAAAGATCATGAATGATTTGATCCGAGAAAGATCATGGCCACTTTGATCCGAGAAAGATCATGAATATTTCGATCCGAGAAAGATCACAGAAATCGATCTGAATAAAAGATCGTCGTATGATCCTGGTAGTCCAAAGCCAAAGCCAAAAAGAAAAAGATTAAAGATGATGTGATAATAGAAGAAAATAGAAAGATAAGGCATGAAACAATCGTTGAATAAAATTATTTTACTTATTAACATATGATAATGCATCTCTTTTGATAAAATAGATAATCTATAAATATTTGCAGTATTCTGGACAGTGAACATCGACTTTTATATGTTATTGCTTATCTTTATTTTTAGATTATATTATTATATTGGTGTGATATGAGAATTCTTACTAGGCTGTAAAGCTCACACCCCTTCATCTTTCTTTTCTTCTCAGAGTTATAAGATGTCCATAGTTGGCTATGGTATGGATTTGTGAGTGAGCAGATGCATAGATAGAGTACCATTGATACCTGATCAGAAGATTGAAGGAATGTTAATTATAATTATGCAAATTTTATGAATTATTATTAAAATTAAATATTATGGTTGATAAGGTTGTAATGATTTAATTTGGCCTTGCATATTCTTTAGGACTTGCTCTAAGGAGTGTGCGGCCATCACGTATCCGATCCGGATGTTGTGTTCGGGGTGTGACACAAGCTATTAACAATAAACTTGAGATATCTAAGATTTCTTGATATTATCTGCAATGAAATAACCTACTAGCAAAAATTATAAGGCTACGATCAGATTAGATCAAAAATCTGTAGCATCCTTTCATTATCAATAAAATTTTTCTTTATTTGCAACTAATGTATTCCCTCATAATATCTTTTAATTCAAAAGATTAATATTTCTAATCAATTTAAACCACCACGCTTTTACTACGCACTCTGATCTTAATTTATCAAATTATATAGGTTTATCAAAAGATAAGAATATCCTTGTATGTTAGATCAATCAAAGATAGATCCAACCTTCAAATTTCATATAAAACTTAGAGCAAAACTTTAAGTTTCTTTATCTTTACTATCCCTTAGGTATAGCACATCAAAATTAAGTCTTCATCCACTTCTTATTTTTGAAATCATTGCATAAGCTTCATCACTCCTCAAGAATCCAACATATCTAGAATTAATTGGAGTTAACCTTTGATTTACCTTACAATCATTTAGACAACTTCCAAATCAATCTTTCTTTGCAAAAGGATTAACTCCAACTTAAACACACTAGAAAAACTCAAGTCAATATTTTTATAAGTAGAATCAACTTGGTTATTTCTTGTAAAGCTTCCTTCATCACAACCCTTAGCATCAATAGATAAATCCATATAAAATTTTTTTCCTTATATAAGTCATTCAAAATTTTACAATAACAAGATACCTTAAATCAGCTCAAAAATCTGAACTTTGATTTGAATTACAGTCCACTATCTTCAACAATCACATAAAAAAATAAAGAATCTAATCTAAAGATGGAAATACAAATTATTAAAGATTTCATCATAATATGTATATCATACTCTAACAAAATCAATTTTCTTATTCAATTTAATAACAATATCAAAATACCTTAGATCCACTTAGAAAAGTAAATTTTTGATTCGAAATTCAATGCAATTTGAAAGATCAAAAAATCAGATCTAAATATGATATTTTGAATAACCAAAGATTTTATCAAAATATGTATCTCATATTCTCATAATAAAATCTAAGTATATTTCTTATCTAAAATTGAGTTTCATATATGATCTCTTATAGGTTCAATACTAAAAAATATTTTTCTTTCATATAATACAATTTCTTCTTAGACCATATCTTAATTAACTTCTTTTTGATAAGTCTAAAATTTATAATGCTCAGATAATTAATATCGAAATCAAGAAAGTTATCATGATCTTCACCCATATAAGTTTAACATTTATAATCATCGAGCATATCTAACATAATATATCAATATCTCCCACTTCCTTCCAGGGTCAACACTTCTCATACTCAGGTCAATCCTACTAATTAGAATCTAAGATATAACTCGTTAATTCTATTATAGATATCATATGCTACTTATGCATAAATTTCATCATAGTATTTATTGATTCAAAATCCAAATATTGAATCTTTTCTACTATGTCTATCATATCCCTAATGATCATAACTTTCAGTTCAAATATCACTAAAGTCATAATCCTGAATAATTATAACCTTAAGCTCAAGTACTACTTAAGTCATATTTCCTAGTGATCATAACCTAAATTTTAATATCATTCAATCACATCCTTAGTAATCAAAACCTTAAGCTTTGATATTATCTATCATACTCTATTGATCATAATCCAAAAGTTTTAATATCGCTTATGTTATAGTCTCTAGTGATCTTAAACCTAAGTTCTGATATTATTCTTATACCATTTTGTCATATCCTATTGATCATACACAAAATTTTGATATCGCTTCACAATCCCTAATGATCTTAAACCTATGCTCTGATACCATTCTATCACGCTCCGAACCCAACATCCGGATTGGACACGTGATGGCCGCACACTCCTTAGGACAAGCCTTAAAGAATATACAAGGTCAAAAATAATTAATTCATTATAATCTCAACATCCATAATATTTTAATAATAATTAATAAAATTTATATAATTATAAATTAATTTTTTTCAATCCTCTGATCAGGTATCAATGACACTCTATCTATGCATCCGCTCACTCGCAAATCCATACCATAGCCAATCATGAGCATCCTATAACTCTGAGAAGAAAAAGAGAAATGGAGGAGTGTGAGCTTTACAGCTCAATAAGAATTTCACATATCACACTAGTATAATAATATAATCTAAAAATAAAGATAAGCAATAAAATATAAAATCTCATATTCAATATCTAGAATACTGCAAATATCCATAAATTATCTGTCATATCAAAAGAGATGCATCATCATATATTAACGGGTGAAATACTTTTATTCAGTATTAATTTCATGTCTTGTCTTCTATTTCTTTTTCATAATCATATGATCTTTAATCTTTTTCTTTCTGACTTTGGACTAATCAAGTCTATACCTCAATCTTTATCCGATCAAATTTTCACTCATAAACCTTTCATGCCTATCTCAGGCATGAGCTTCTAGCCGGCTGTCCTACGTATGAAAATTTATGAGAGACTGTTTCAGGCATAAGCTCCTGACGGACTGTTCCAAGTATGAGCTCCTGATCGGTTGATCCACGTACAAGCTCGTGGGGGCTGTCCCAAGCATAAGCTCCTAGCAGACTGTCCCAGGCATAAGCTCTTGATGGGCTATTCCACATGATGAGGCTAGTCCAAATCATATTTTTTTATTTAATTATTACATGTTAATTTCATCAAATCAATTCCGATTTACAGTATGATCAAATTAGATATGTCATATCTATATAATCATATCATTAATCACTAGCATACATACATATTAACACACAATATATGTACATTGAAAAATCATACAAGAAACCATAATATCTCAACATGATAATCCGCCAACATGAATCCAATGATATAAAACCAAAGATATAAATCCAACAATAAAAATAGTATATATAATGATGATCATGTATATAGGGATTCTTACCTCCATTGGTGATTGATCCAAGTACAGCAATCAACGAACTTTTTGATTTATAAATTTTGAAAATAAAATATTCTGCTCAATATCTTATATAGACAGTCGCATCTCTACATGATCAGAATGAAACATAAAAATCATAGAGAATTAAGGATAGTAAAAAAAATAAAATTATTGTGAACGATCTAAATATCATAAATCCAGTATTCCTCCTAGGATCAATCAAAATTAAAATTTGTCTAAGTATCTGGACCCTCCACTGGTTTATAAGACTTCTAGAAAGAGAAAATCTATGAAAAGAAAAAAAAAATTTAGAGAGAGAAAGTAGAGAGAGAAAGTGGAGAGAGAATCTTCGTATCCTTCAGATGAGGCAATCATGATCGAGATTATCAGATGTCATATCAAAATGACTCAATATAGATTAACTATGGTCAGAAGCTATAAATTTTGAATAAGAATCGAGCTGGGATCCAACCTACTGCATGAATTTCGAAGTGATTCCAGATCATCTTATTTTCATCTCAAGTTTGTCCTAGGATCCGTGATGCAATTAGAGAGAGAAAGAGAGAGAATAGAAAAATCCTAGAGATAGAAGGAGAGAAAGAAGAGAGAGAGAAAATAGAGAGAAAAAAAAAATTTTTCTCTTTTTTTTTTTGAAATTTTTATCTCTTTTTTTTTCTTTTTCTTCTCTTCTTCTCTTCTTCTTTCTTTTCTCTTCTTTCTCTCTTTTCCTGACCGAACAGAGGAGGGACACGAGGGGGAAAGGGCTTGGTGGCTCATGCTCCGACGAGGTGCGACGGCACGGTCAGAGGTCCGACAGCAGCAATCGACGATGGTGGAACTAGAGATGGCCGGCGGTGAGGTTCGGCTGGCAAAAAATCAAGAAAGGGCATAAAAAAATAGGGCACATAGGGTTTTTCTTCATTTTTGATCCTTGATTGTTCGCCGACGATCATGATCTCATTATGGAGGATCGTGGGGAGGCTAAGGGTTATGGTTCAGAGGTGCGGCACCACGGATGGTGGCGCTAGTAACTGGAAAAATGAGAAAAAGACTTAGTTTAAATAGAAAAAAAATAGAGCTTTGCTTTTTGGTGGCATTTCCAACGAGTCCGATGGCCGACGGTCGTGTGCAATGATATGAGAAGGAGGGGAAGGAAGAGAGAAAAAAGGGATAGAGCTTACCTCAGGCTCCGACAGCTTCTCCAATGAGAAATTTAGGCAGATATGGTAAGGATGTCTATAGCTTCAATGGAAGAATCCGAGGAGAAGGAGAAGGGAAAACCGATGCTCGCTGTGGCCGACCATGGGGAGGGAAGAGGGGTTTTTATAGACAAATTTTTCTAGATTAATCTGAACACTTGAAGCCCCGATTTAGATGGAAATCGGAAGAGAAGAGACTCCTAACTGGAGTCTTCTTCCTCCTCTTCTTCTCTGTGCAATGCACATGATTTGTGGGGTTTTTGGGCTGTTTTAAAATTAGGCCGGGTCTAAGAGTCCAATTGGCTGGGTTATTACAGTTTTTGAATTTGGAAACCTAATGATGCAGTATGCAATCTTATGTTTGTAACAACAATCTCACTTTATGTCAAAGATGATTAGTTGTTTCCATATTGTAAGTCATCTTTCAAGCATTTTACAATTTTACTCTTTTCTTGCGAGACTTTCTCATCAACTTAAGCCAACTTCAAGTGAGAGATGCATTCGGATATCCACAAGAAAACAATGTTATAGTAAGAATAAGAAAAGTCAAGCATCTTTGTATCATCTATTAAATATTATTAATATAATTTTCAATGGTGAAAGTATCTTATTTTTTCTATTTTCTTCAAAAAAAAAAGTTTCTGTGGCACTTTGCATTATAGAGTGATGTATAATACTTAAATGACTGTCACCAGGGGATGGACAACTATCAATAATGATATATACCATCTAATGACAGCTGTCTGTCTTTATGATTGGATGCTGTAGTGGTTGTCAAAACGCTATGCAGTGTTGTATTGTTCTACCAAAGTAAATAAATGTTGTTTCATCAAGAGCCACGATATACAGCACCAATCGAGTCACTGGTGCATTCACTATCCTATATATGTAGCTAGAGAGGAATTGACGACCGTGTGAATCACTTTGCACCATGTGAGCACCACTCTGGAATATCATTTTTCTTGGACTATATGCCAATAAGCAAAATATCAATTAGGAATAACTCATTATCAGATTTTAGCTCCATTAATTCAAATGAGAGTCTAGCTGAAGCGTGAGAGATGGGGAATTGCAGGTGGCTTCTTGATGCAGGAAAACCATGCAATCAAATTAATGCTGCTTCAATTTGCTTATAAACATGGCATTCCCAAGCAATTGCCTGCCTGGGACACGGTCAAGAACAGGCAGATTCTTGCGCTAGCGTGTAACAAGCTGGCTTAGAAGCTTTTATCGGTAACAAGTGATCAACAATCAAGAGATCATGGGACCAGCTAATACTGGAGTAATAATGTTGAGTGGGGGCAAAGCGTCAGCACTCTCGCTCTCAAAATAAAGAACGTGAGCCCACCAGCCTCAATCACGCAGTCGATGTGTTTACATTGGGTCAACCCAAGGAATGTCATTATCATTGCTGAGTCGGCTTAGGGTTGTATTCTTCTTGCGATAGAATGAACCACGTTCTTGCGCGGCATCAGCTATTGGATCACGCGTTGCACAATCGCAGAGTACTCCAAACTTTTCATTCATCAGCCTGCACAGATCTCAAAATGGCCAATGCGCGATCCAACGATTGAAGTGATGAAAGAAGTTGAATCATTATTTCGCGCGAAAGATACAACCCGAACCCTACCGAGTCATTTGCAGTACCGCTGTGTTTATTTTGGGACAGCCTGTTGCTGTTTACTTCGGGTTAACCCAATGAATCTCTCCTTTTGTTGCTTCGACATTACCAGTTCCGGTTTTCCCTCTCAATTACATGCAATCAGTCCACAAAAGTATTTATAGAGCACAAGATATTAGCAAGTCCTTGCAATCTTTTCTTGGTCATTTTCTCTAATGGCTTCAGCAATATCCTACATCCTGTTCCTCTCGATCTTCTCATCAGCGTTTGCACTGGGAGCAGCTCAACCAAGGCAGTCCAACATAAGCTTGGACACCTCTCTCCGTCCCACCGCCAACCCTACATCATGGCAGTCACCAAATGGGCGTTTCGCCTTCGGATTCTACCCAGAAGGCACGGGCTTCTCCATTGGAATATGGCTCGTGGCATCTCCTGAAAACTCCACTGTTATATGGACAGCAGACCGAGATGATCCACCGGTGACCAAAGATGCTGTATTGAAGCTAACTAATGAAGGGCTCAAGCTCCTCCTCCAACACTCAGAAGGGAGGCTCATCTCCAACCTTTCCACAGGCAACGATGCTTCCATGCTCGATTCCGGGAACTTCGTCATCTATGACTCTAACTTTAATGTCATATGGGAAACCTTTGACAATCCAACGGACACAATCATGGCAGGTCAAGAGCTGCACTCCGGATCTAAGCTCGTTTCCAGCGCATCAGAAACCAACCACTCGAGTGGGAAGTTTCAGCTCAGCATGCAGACTGATGGGAACCTCGTTCTATATCCTGTGGCATCACCAGATCGTCCAGAGGATTCTTACTATTCCTCCGGAACATATGGAGATGGCTATCTGAGCTTATATCTCGATGATAAAGGTTGGCTCTACCTGCACCAGGGCAATGTCGCATCCAATCTAACGAGCGGCTACCGGAACGGGACAGCACTAGTGTACCGTGCAACGCTTGGTGTGGATGGGATCTTTCGGTTATATTCTCACGATTTCGAGTTAAACACAGAACAGGAATTGAAGAAATTCCCAGAAGTAACAGATCCGTGTGCGGTCAAGGGAGCCTGTGGTATGAACAGCTACTGCACTTCCGCAAATGGACAAGTGGTATGCTCTTGTTTGCCTGGTTTCGATTATCTTGATGCTAACAGGACATCGAACGGATGCAGAAGGAACTTCACGGCCTCTGGTTGCTACTCGAACGATGATAACACGACATACATGTCCACTCTGGACAACGTAGCATGGATGGATGGTTCCTATGCTGATTCACTGTCTGTAACAAGCGATGAAGCTTGCAGTGATGCATGTTTGAGTGACTGTAAATGTGATGCCGCTCTGTTTAAAGACAATACGTGCAGCAAACAGGTGTTTCCATTGAGATATGGGATCAGAGATGACTCCACCACGACATTCATCAAGCTGGCTAACATAAGCGCTGGAGGATGGTCTGTAATTAATAGCCGTCCAGAAAGCCCTTCTGTAGCTCCCGTTATTATTATCAGGCGAAAGTTTAGCGTTAAGATTTCGATTGTGTCAGCGGCTATTATTGCTTGTATAATTTCTTCCTTGGCTGCTTTAATTTTCTTCTTTTATAGGTATCGAGCTGGAAGGTACGGAAGGTTGTGGAGAAATAAAGAACCAGCTCTGGTGGACGAAATAGCACCCAGACCTTTTTCCTACCATGAGTTGAGGGAAGCGACCGATGGTTTCAAGGAAAAGCTAGGTAAGGGAGCCTTTGGAACTGTCTTTAAGGGGACCTTGCCTCGTGGTCAAAGAGTAATAGCGGTAAAAAGACTTGAGAAGGTGGTGGATGAAGGAGAAAGAGAGTTCCGAACAGAGATGAGGACAATTGGAAGAACTCACCACAAGAACTTGGTAAGACTGCTTGGCTTCTGTGATGAAGGTACTAACAGGCTCTTAGTCTATGAATACATGAGCAACGGATCGCTTGCAGACCTCATCTTTAAGGCTGACGGACAGCCAGGTTGGGATGAGCGGGTAAAGATTGCGTTAGATATAGCTAGAGGGATCCATTATCTGCATGAGGATTGTGAAACTCGTATCATACATTGTGACATAAAACCTCAAAACATACTGATGGATGACAATTGGACGGCAAAGATATCAGATTTTGGGTTAGCAAAGTTGTTGATGCCAAGTCAGACCAGAACATTTACGGGCATTAGAGGGACAAGGGGTTACCTTGCACCAGAATGGCACAAGAATGCGCCGATAACGGTGAAGGCAGATGTCTACAGCTTTGGCATTGTATTGCTCGAACTCGTATGCTGCAGGAAAAATATGGAATTGGAAGCTGAAGAAGATGCAATCATTCTTCTGGACTGCGTCCATAACTGCTTTATGGATGGAGAGTTGGAGAAGCTCGTGCCTGATGAAGTAGATATGACAGAGTTGAATAGGCTTGTCAAACTGGGGCTCTGCTGCACTCACTCAGAACCGGGTTCTCGGCCTAGTATGAAGAATGTGGTGATGATGCTGGAAGGGAATGCAGACATATCAGTTCCCCCACCACCTGGATTTAGTTCCTGATCTGCAAGTGTCGTCAAACCTGTCTAAAGTCCCACCTCTGATAGCTAGCTATGGTGCTTTCTCCATTCAAAAAAGATTGGTATATATGGTGATTTCCATTTCGAATAAAACAAGATTCACTCTTTGCATTTTTAAGCAAGTGTATTTCTCATTTTATATGTTTTTGAATTTGGGAACCTAATGATGCAGTATACAATCTTTATGTTTGTAATAATCGTCTTACTTTATGTCAAAGATGATTAGCCGTTTCCATGGAAGCATCTTTCAAGCATTTTACAATTTTACTCTTTTCTTGCGATACTTTCTCATCAACTTAAGCCAACTTCAAGTGAGAGATACATTCGGATATCCACAAGAAAACAATGTCATAGTAAGAATGTGAAAAGACAGGCAGGATGCAACATTAAAAAAGAAAGATAAATAGGGTAATCATTGAGAGAATTAACTAAAGGCAACCAGGGAGAGACTGATACAATTTTGAGCATTTCTTGGTTCACTTTCTGGATTATCCTGTTCAGCTAGGGTGCTAGTGTGCATTATGATGAAGTTGATCTGCCAGGTTACGATCAGTGTGTATTATATTTGCATTAAACAGGTCTATGTGGTTTTCACCTCCACATGTAGTTGTTGCAGAGCTCAAAGGGATTAATCATGTGGTTTTACGCTGCATATGGACCGTTTTTGCCCGCATGGATATTTGTATGAAAAAATAATTTGGTATTTTATTTTCGACTTGGAAACTTTGAAGTTGCCTACCAGCCACTATGAGAAGTTACTTCTCCCATTCTGTTTAATAAACACATGGATCTGGGGCAGACTTGGCGGGTTTGATGGCTGCAGTTATAGGTTTCTAATGCTTCTTTACTTAATTTCCTAGCATTTTAGAACCTGAAGATTCTCAAAACACTTATTTAAATTGTTCCGCCCTTGAAGGCATACAGGGTACACCAGCTATTCATTGGGAGTTTATTTTAAAGTTCAATTAGTCCAGAAATATCTGGCATGCATCTACAGTTCTCTGAGGTGAATCCTTTCTAGTTATCTTCCCTTGCTACTTTTTCTCACTATTCCTCTTCATTTTTATTCAGTTTTTATCTAATCTAAGATCTTGAAATATATATGGAATCTCACAGATTTTCAACTAAGTGCCCTATCTTATCCTCTAAAGCATGCAATAATTTCTTCAATCTACAGAAACCTTTACAGTAAACTTTTCCTGCTCTGCCCTTGATTCTAGAGTCCTATTTTCCAATACATGTTATGATATTTAACTTGAAGATCTTCGAATACTAACATTGCAAATCTTGAAAAAACCAGTCTGAGGCAACGTCAGAAAGGCTTTGCCCAGTTTCTAAGTTATTACTTCGAATAAGACAAACACGAATAGAAGATTCTGGCTCCCAAGTTTCAATCTTGATATGCAAGGTGTTAGAATTGACTGTTAACCTATCATTAAACAAACAACTATTGAAAAACCACAACAAATTAACCTTGCACCATGCATCCAAGTTTAGCACGAACGCATAAAATTTATAAAACCTTGGATGTCTATGTGTACTTAATTAATCTCTATATATGAATAATTAACCTCAACATTACTACATCAGCTGGAGTGTTTAAATCTTTTCTAGAACAGAGGTCAACCAAGACCTCAGTTCAAATCTGTACCCATATTCAGCACCCGGATTACTCGCCATAGGTCATTTGTCCTTCACCGAAATTTCCAATATCAGGGACAGACGGGGCAAGGAAAGAGAAAGAGAAGGCGATGAAGACGTACATCCTTATCACATTCTTTCACATGGCGAGATCATAGGTGCCACATTCTTTCGAATGGTGTGGCCCAGCAGGAGAGAGAATAAAAGCTAATACCTCGTTAGCTACAGTATGGAGACAAGAATGGCATCCATGTGTTTCAGTCAAAAAAAAGTGTGGCATCCATGTGGGACACATCTATTAAAATCACGGCCCACAAGCAGGCAACCACGGCAAGCTTTTCGAACACCTAAAGAAGAAGGCAACCACGGCAAGCCCTTCCAACACGTAAAGAAGTGGGCAATCATGGGAGGAAGTGTTAGATGTTCTCACGCAAGTTTATCTTTTATTAAAATCTAATAAGCAAAATATCGATCAGGAATAACTAACATTCTCACACTTCAGCTCCATTAATTCAAATGAGAGTCCTGCTGAAGCGTGAGAGATGCATGGGAACTGCATTTGGCTTCTACATGCAGCAATTCTATGCAATCAAAGTAACGTCGCTTCGATTGGCAGATAAACATAATATTCACATACAAGCTATTGCCTGCCTGAGACACGGTCAAGAAGGGGCAGATTCCTGTGCTAGCGTAAGAAGCTGGCTTAGAAGCTTTTAATTACCTATAACAAGCGATAAATACAGTTCAAGAGAGTTGGAACCAGCTAATACTGAAGTAATAGTAGTGCTGAGTGGGGGCAGAGCTTCAGCCATTCTCTCTCAATAAATTAAGAGCATGAGCCCACCAGCTTCAATCACGGAGTCGTTGTGTTTACCTGGGTCTCTTTCTTCTTTTTTTTGACGAAATACGGCAAAGTGAGAAACTTCCTCCTACTTTATTGAATTAAAGTGAATGAGTACAATTTACAAAGGGGAGAAACCGCCATCGTGGGTGGGGTTTGGGGCAGAAGACAAAGATGTAACAACCACAAGGGGAGGGAGGACAGAATGGCAAGGATGGCTTTGTGACTGTGATCAGAAGAGCTCGCGGAATATAAGCTACCCCACATGGAGAAAGAATGCTGGGTTTTGAAGAGCACAGAGGATGCCGAAACCTTATTTTTTCCAGAGATCGATCCCTGAGTTTCTTCTGTGGAAGCTTGAACTTTCTTATCGTGCTAGATGTGGCACTTGAGTGCCATGAATAACTGATCCCGTACTTTTTCTATGGAAGCTTGAAATTTCCTACGTCTCCAAGAGGACCAGAAAACCAAATGGACGTTTCGCCTTCGGATTCTACCCAGAAGGCACTGGCTTCTTCATTAGAATATGGCTTGTGGCATCTCGTGGAAACTCCACTGTTTTTTTTTTTTTTTTTTTTGACGGAAAACGGGAGGTTTCCCACCGAGAGTTTTATATTAAAAAGATATAGATATTAATTATATGAGAGAGAAATCTAAAAAAAAAAAAAAACTGAAAACCCGCCTATTACAGAAAAAGGGTTGAACCAAAAAAAAAAAAAAAAAAGATAACGTGAGCCCCTTGGCTTTTTAAAAAAATTGAGAAGAAAAGACAATGCCCCGACTTATGTATTGAATTATAAAATACTACATCCTTGTCTTTAGCGATTTCTTTTCCCATCAGCTTTTTTTCCCAGTTACTTGGGCCAGTAAACCTTTGACGGCCCAACAAAAAAAAAAAAAAAAATATTACAGGAAGAAGACTCCTAATCGAAGTCTTCTTCCTTCCCGTTCCGATGAAATCGGACTCGAAGAGTCCGGCTAAGGTAGAAATCCTTCCGTATAAAGACCCCCCTTCCTCCCTTAGAATTTTACAACAAAAATTTCGAAAAAATTTGACGGATTGAGGGATTTTTCTCAAAAGAAACACCGTGGGTGGTTGATCGGAAGAGAAGGGCCGCCGGAGCTATTTTTGGCCGTCGGAACAAGGTACATTCCTTCTCCCTTTCTTTCGAATCGATCCTCCGGCCATCGGTGTGCTTGGAAGCCGGCGAGATGTCGGTTCGGGCTCAAACAAGGACACCCCTGTTTACGCTGTTTTCTCCTTCCGCCGCCGGCAGCAAAGAGGGGTGGGGCTGCCACTGAGACGGTAACCTTGTCGTCATTGAGGTTGCCGGGAAGGGTGGCCGGAGGTGGCCCACCTGGTCGGATGAGGGGGAGACGCTCGGAAAGAGCTCGGGTCCCCTGTTTTTGATCATGGGGAAGAGAAGAAGAAGCCTCTTCTCTCTTCTCTAAATAAAAAAATTTAAATATATATATATAATAAATAAATAAAAATTAAATTATATATATATAATAAATAAATAAAAATAAAAACAAGGGGGGAACATAGGTAAGAGTTTCGATAAACCTCAATATATAAATTTTTTAAAAAAATTAATTTGATTAAATTAATTTATTTTGTTTGATAGGAGAACAGTCCAACGACCAGGGGGACAATGAGTAGGGTTTTGATTTTCAGAGTATAAGACCGTGAATTTGATTTCTTATTGATCGAGGTAAGAATCCTGTACGTGATCATCACTAAATATATGTTATTTATTTGTTAGTCTTATATGTTGAATTTGCAATATCGAATTTATAATCGATGAGTTTTCTATGCTCGAGACATTGATATATGGCTTATATGAATTTTTTTAAAATATGAGTATGTTATGAAAAGATTTTTGTGATTGATGGTATGAGTCTTATGGATATGACTTATCAATTTCATCATTCTGTAATTTAAAATAATTCGATAAAATCAAGAATTAAATGAAAAGGATATGTTTTAGACTAGCCTCGACATATGAATCAGCCGGCCAGGAGCTCATGCCTGGGACAGTCCGCCAGGAGCTTATGCCTGTGCCTCTCACGGGCTTTCGTATGTGGGACAGCCGGCCAGGAGCTCATCCTGGGACAGCCTTGAAAGGCTTATATGAAAGAATAATTAGATTGAAAAGAGATTGAGGTATGGTCTGGGTTAGTCTAAAGCCAACAAGGGATATAAGATTGACAAACCGAAAATGTGAGAAAATGCAACATATAATATGTAATTCAACAATGAATGAAGACTTCACTTGATGATGTATGATGATCCATATTATTAAATACATATTTATGATAATATTTCAGTTATTATATACATATGAGTCTTTACCAATATTGATTTCAGAAATATTACTTTTATCTACTGGCTTGATGTACATGTGCAGTGATTCTTACTGAGCTGGAGAAGCTCATATTTTTTTTCTTATTTTTTTTTCAGACTCACAGGATGCTTAGTTGGATGGTTTAGGCGAGAGCAAATAAGAACTGAAGCCTTTAGTAATTCAGTTAGCTTAAATTCTCTGATATCAATGAACATTTGAATAATTGTATTGAACAAGTTTTCATTTGATTTGAAGTTATGACTCGGTTGATTGATTTGGTATTTACTTGGTTATTTAAAATTTTGAAGTGTTAAATTATTAGGCCTTACATGATCCTCAGGGCTTTGCTCTAGGGTTGTGTGGCCGTGTCACGTGCCCAACTCAGGTGCTGGGTTTGGGGCGTGACAAAGTGGTATCAGAGCCTAGGTTTAGGAATCCTAAGGTTCATTTCAGAGGAAGAGTATATGAGTAGACTTTTAGATGAAAATTGACTAATATGAGATATTTTTCTTAAGTTCCTGACTAAAGTGAAACTGTGTAGGTTGTCATGGCACGAGGGACTGAGTGTGGGCGAAATCGGAGACCTACTCGATTTGCAGATGGCTCTAATGCTTGGGAGCCAGCTATGCAACAAGAAAATGCTCCACCCTCACCGGATGATGATGCACCACTACAAGAACATCCTACGGAGCCTGCAAAGGTCACTCCCAGGGAAGAAACTCCAGGAGAACCTGAAATTCAATTTGGGGAACAAGTTACTGTAGCTCAGTTAATGCAAGTATTGGTTCAACAACAAGTGGCTGCAAGAGAAGATATGAGGAGGATATTAGAGGTGCAGCAAGGACAACAATAGCAGATCATACAACAAATATTTCAGGAGCGACAGTTCCAGCAGCAACAAGGAGCTAAAAATCAGTATGAACGTCAAGTCAATTTATTAGATTTCAAAAAGTATGCACCACCGGTATTCTCAGGGATCTCAGATCCTATGGAAGCTGAAAGCTGGCTAAAAGCAATAGAGAAAGTTTTCTATACTTTGAGATGTCCTGCTGAAGATAAAGTCACTTTTGCCACGTTTATGTTACAAGGTGAGGCAGCCGATTGGTGGGAGATGAAAATTGGAAAGTTGGGACCAAATGATGTACCTTTTACATGGGAAGAATTTAGAAAGATCTTCTATGAGAAGTATTTTTCCCAGAGTATCCGACTCCAAAAATTTCGAGAGTTCGATCGACTGGTACAGGGCCACATGCCAGTTGCTCAATATGCAGCCAAATTTGAAGAATTATCGAGATATGCCCCTGCATTGATAGCTGAGGAAAATGTTCGAGCCAGAAAATTTGAGAATGGATTAAGGGAGAGAATCCAACAACTAGTGACTGTTTTTAAACTGTCCACCTATAAAGAAGTTGTAAACAAATGCTTAATAATAGAAAAAGGACTCAATGATGCTCAAGTAGCAAGAGAGAAAAGTATGAAGAAAAGAGGTAGAGCAATTGATTCTCAAGGTCAAAGTATCAAAGCCTTCAAACCAAAGACCCCAAAACCAAGCCAGACTACCACTGAAAGTAAAGTACAACCTTAGGAGAGCATTATATGTTATAGATGTGGAGGACCCCATCTTAAACGAGATTGCACATGGCCTGGAGGATAATGTTACAAATATGGATGAGATAGCCACAAAGTAGTTGTATGCCGCAGTGGAGGAGAATCACAGAGACAGCAGATGCCTCAAAATTTTCAAAATACCTCCGCAAATCGGGCACCCCAAGATGTACAAAGATAAAATACGGGACAACAAAAATCAAAGACCCAAGGATGAGTTTATGCACTTACACAATAGGATGCTAATGCTTCTAACTCAGTGGTGACAGGTACTGAACCGATCTCCTAAAATTTTTTTTATATATATATGTCATGAAATATTATATGCTTAGATATATATGGACATATAGCCCTGAATGATAAATGAATATTATGTAAATATCTGACAGGTATGATTAAAATAGCATCCAACGATGTCTATGCTCTATTTGACCCTAGAGCTACCCACTCTTTTATAGCAACTAGTTTTATTAAGAAGACCAGTGAGATATCTCCTACACCTTTAGAA
Source organism: Elaeis guineensis (assembly GCF_000442705.2). NCBI lineage: Eukaryota > Viridiplantae > Streptophyta > Magnoliopsida > Arecales > Arecaceae > Elaeis > Elaeis guineensis. The sequence continues at coordinate 3,947,900 of NC_026001.2, forward strand.
AATGATCTTTGTGTCTGCACACCAAGTGGAGAGGTGATCTTGGTTAATTCAATTTGTAAAGATTGTATACTGAGTATTGAAGATAGGAAGATGAAAGCAAACTTATTAGTCTTAGAGATGAAGGACTTTGACCTAATCCTGGGGATGGATTAGTTAGCAGCATATCATGCTATAGTTGATTGCTTCAAAAAGACAATCAGGTTTCAAATTTCAGATCAGTTAGAGTTCAGTTTCATGAGTACTAAATTCTTCTTTCACCAGAAGTTCATCTCAGCTATCCGTGCCCAGAAATTTCTTAGAAAAGGATGTGAAGAATTTCTAGCCACTGTATTAGACACTCAAGATAATAAGCTCAAGTTACAGGATATTCCTATTGTGAAAGAATTTTCTGATGTTTTTCCAGATGACCTGCCTGGACTACCTCCTGATCGAGAGATTGAGTTTTCTATTGACTTGATTCCTGGTACAAGTTCAGTTTCTAAAGCCCCTTATCGAATGGCTCCAGCAGAATTGAAGGAATTACAAAAGCAATTACAAGAGTTATTGGACAAAGGATTCATTAGACCTAGTGTATCACCTTGGGGAGCTCCAGTACTTTTTGTGAAGAAGAAAGATGGTAGCCTTCGGCTTTGCATAGACTATCGGGAATTAAACAAGGTAACAGTGCGAAACAAATATCCTTTACCACGAATCGATGATTTGTTTGATCAGTTGCAAGGGGCACAGATCTTCTCAAAAATTGATCTTCGTTCTGGCTACCATTAGTTGAAGATACAGTTTGGAGATATATCAAAAATAGCCTTTCAGACTAGATATGGGCATTATGAATTTTTAGTCATGCCATTTGGTTTGACCAATGCACCGGCAGTCTTTATGGATCTGATGAATCGAGTGTTTGCATCATACTTGGATCGATTTGTAGTTGTATTTATTGATGATATTTTGATTTACTCGAAAAGCTCACTCGAGCATGAAGAATATTTGAGGATTGTATTACAAACTCTGAGAAAAAAGAAGCTGTATGCAAAGCTACAAAAATGTAAATTTTGGATGAACAGTGTTACTTTCCTTGGGCATGTCATCTCCAAAGATGGTATTTCAATTGACCCAAAGAAAGTGGAGGCAATAGTTGACTGGAACCGACCTACTAACGTATCAGAGGTACGTAGCTTTTTGGGGTTGGCTGGCTACTATCGAAGGTTTGTGGAAGGTTTCTCTTGTATTGCCATGCCTCTATCTCGTCTAACACAAACAAGTAAAGTTTGAATGGACAGATGAATGTGAGCAAAGCTTTCAAGAGTTAAAAAGATGATTAGTGACTGCTCCAATCTTAACCATTCCATCTGGGACAGAAGGTTTCACTATCTATAGCGATGCTTCTCGTAAAGGTCTCGATTGTGTTTTGATGCAAAAAGGAAGGGTGATAGCTTATGCCTCTCGACAATTGAAGTCATATGAGCGAAATTATCCTACTCATGACTTAGAATTAGTAGCTGTAGTTTTTGCTTTAAAAATATGGAGGCATTATTTATATGGAGAGCATTGCGAGATTTTCACAGATCATAAAAGTTTAAAATATATCTTTACTTAGAAGGAGTTAAATTTGAGATAAAGAAGGTGGTTGGAGCTATTGAAGGACTATGACTTGACAATAAATTATCATCTCGAAAAAGCGAATGTTGTAGCCGATGCTCTAAGTAGAAAATTTTTTGGTGAATTGGCTGCTCTAATTACCTCACAAAAGCCTATATTGCTAGATTTGGAGAAATCAAAAATTAAAATACGATTACATGATTCTCAAGTTCAATTTGCAAATCTTATACTATAGCCTATTTTGATTGAAAAGATTAAAGTAGCTCAAAAGGAGGATTCAGAGTTACTAAGGGTCATAGAAGCAGTGGAATCCGATATACAGACTAAATTTTGGACACATGAGGATGGGTCATTGAGGTTCGATAACAGACTATGTGTTCCTAAGATTTCAGGATTAAGGGACGAGATCCTGGAGGAGGCTCACTGTTCGGCTTACACCATGCATCCTGGAAGCACAAAAATGTATCAAGATTTGAAAAAAAATTTTTGGTGGTCCGATATGAAAAGGGATATTACACATTTGTAGCCCAATGTTTGGTATGTCAACAAGTAAAAGCCGAACATCAAAGACCAGCATGACCTTTGCAGTCTCTTCTTATTCCTCAGTGGAAATGGGAGCATATTACTATGAATTTTGTGATTGGGTTATCTAAAACACTTCGGAATAATAATGCTGTATGAGTAATTGTTGACTGATTGACGAAATCAGCGTATTTTTTATCCTTTCGAATTGATCTTTCTTTAGAAAGATTGGCAGGCTTATATATAGAGCAGATAGTACGACTGCATGGAATATCAGTTACTATTGTGTCAGATCGAGATAGTAGATTTGTTTCTCAGTTACTAATCGAAGTCTTCTTCCTTCCCGTTCCGATGAAATCAGACTCGAAGAGTCCGGCTAGGATAGAAATTCTTCCCTATAAAGACCCCCCTTCCTCCCTTAGGATTTTACAATAAAAATTTCGAAGAAATTTGAGGGATTGAGGAATTTTTCTCAAAGGAAACACCGTAGGTGGTTGATCGGAAGAGAAGGGCCGTCGGAGCTATTTTTGGCTGCCGGAACAAGGTACGTTCCTTCTTCCTTTCTTTCGAATCGATCCTCCGGCCATCGGTGTGCTTGAAAGCCAGCGAGATGCCGGTTCGGGCTCAAACAGGGACACCCCTATTTACGTTGTTTTCTCCTTCCACCGTCGGCAGCAAAGAGGGGTGGGGCTGCCACTGAGACGGTAGCCTCGCCGTCGTTGAGGTTGCCGGGAAGGGTGGCCGGAGGTGGCCCACCTGGCCGGATGAGGGGGAGGCACTCGGAAAGAGCTCGGGTCCCCTGTTTTTGATCGTGGGGAAGAGAAGAAGAAGCCTCTTCTCTCTTCTCTAAATAAAAAAAATTAAATATATATATATAATAAATAAATAAAAATTAAATTATATATATATAATAAATAAATAAAAATAAAAAGAAGGGGGGAACATAGGTAAGAGTTCCGATAAACCTCAATATATAATTTTTTTTAGAAAATTAATTTGGTTAAATTAATTTATTTTATTTGATAGGAGAACAGTCCAACGACCAGGGGGACAATGAGTAGGGTTTTGATTTTCAGACTATAAGGCTGTGAATTTGATTTCTCATTGATCGAGGTAAGAATCCTGTACATGATCATCACTAAATATATGTTATTTATTTGTTAGTCTTATATGTTGAATTTGCAATATCGAATTTATAATCGATGAGTTTTCTATGCTCGAGACATTGATATATGGCTTATATGAATTTTTTTTAAAATATGAGTATGTTATGAAAAGATTTTTATGATTGATGGTATGAGTCTTATGGATATGACTTATCAATTTCATCATTCTGTAATTTGAAATAATTCGATAAAATCAAGAATTAAATGAAAAGGATATGTTTTAGACTAGTCTCGATATATGAATCAGCCGGCCAGGAGCTCATGCCTAGGACAGTCTGTCAGAAGCTTATGCCTGGGACAGCCTCTCACGGACTTTCGTACGTAGGACAGCCGGCCATGAGCTCATTCTGGAACAGCCTTGAAAGGCTTATATGAAAGAATAATTGGATTGGAAAGAGATTGAGGTATGGTCTGGATTAGTCCAAAGCCAAAAAGGGATATAAGATTGACAAACCGAAAATTAGAGAAGATGCAACATATAATATGTAATTCAACAATGAATGAAGACTTCACTTGATGATGTATGATGATCAATATTATTAAATGCATATTTATGATAATATTTCAGTTATTATATACATATGAGTCTTCACCAATTGTATTGATTTCAGAAATATTACTTTTATCTACTGGCTTGATGTACATGTGTAGTGATTCTTACTGAGCTGGAGAAGCTCATATTTTTTTTCTTATTTTTTTTTCAGACTCACAGGATGCTTAGTTGGATGGTTTGGGCGAGAGCAAATGAGAACTGAAGCCTTTAGTAATTCAGTTAGCTTAAATTCTCTGATACCAATGAACATTTGAATAATTGTATTGAACAAGTTTTCATTTGATTTGAAGTTGTGACTCGGTTGATTGATTTGGTATTTACTTGATTATTTAAAATTTTGAAGTGTTAAATTATTAGGTCTTACATGATCCTCAGGGCACTGCTCCAGGGTTGTGTGGCCGTGTCACGTGCCCAACTCAGGTGCTGGGTTTGGGGCATGACATTTAGTGTCTTTATCATTTCTATGACTGAGTTCTTTACTTTCCCCTGATAGTATGATATCCAAATAAATACTATTTATGAAAAAAGTTTGAAATTAGAAGATTCTTCTGTTTCTCTCTTTCCATATTGTCTAAAAAATTACAATAATCAAACAACTCCATGCATCTTTTTTCTATCCATCTGTTAGGTTGTTTCTCCATAAGTTTCACAAATCATCAATAGAACTAGAGAGTTGGAAAACTTTTATTTTTTGAGCTATCTTCTGCCAAATAGATGTAGAGAAGTTACAAGAGAGGAGCAAATGATCAATCTTTTCTTCTTCAGTGCCACACAATGGACAAAAAGCTGGCCCTTTCATCTTCTTTTTTTTTCATATTTTCTCCTGTCTGAATCCTGTTAAAAAAAGCTAGTCATGTAAAAATTTTTATTTTTTTTGGAAGTCTAATTTTCCATATATTGTTAGCTCAGCTCGACCAAACTCCTCTATCGCTTAAAAAGATGTAACAATTTTTAACTGAAAAACTTTTTTCTTTATTCCATTTCCATTTCCATGCCACTTTATTTTGGTCTGCTATGTTGTGAGGGTTATTTCTTTGAGCTGTGGAAGCATTGATTCAAGTGGTTCCTCATAATTCAAATGTATTACTTGCTCAAAGTGATTTCTTGCCTCTTGAGTATCAAAAAATTCAGCTACAGAAAGCTTTGAGTGGTGCTACTCCAAACCAATGATAAAAAAATTCAGCTACGAGAGAGGTTGAATAGTTGTGGATAAAAATCTTTAAGTGGTGCTACTCCAAACCAATGATCAAACCAGAATAATACCTGTTATCCATTTCCGACTGTGAAATGCACACTTTGTCTAAAAAATGTGGGGACTTTCACTACACTTTTTCATGCCTCTAAAGCAAATTTAAGGCTCTCTGGTTTCTCTTGACAAGACAGCTTTTTCTTGTAATGCAGATTAATAATTAACTCTCTCTTGGAAACTCCACTGTTACATGGACAACAGACCAATCATGATCCACCGGTGAACGAAGATGCTGTATTGAAGTTGACTGATAAAGGGCTCAAGCTCCTCCTACGACGCTCTGAAGGGAGACTCATCTCCAACATTTTTTTTTTTTTTTTTTTGAGTCTGATTCATCTCCAACATTTCCACAAGCACCGATACTTCCTCTGCTTCGTCATCTATGACTTTAACTTTGATGTCATGTGGCAAACCTTCAACCATCCAACTGACATAATTAGGGATGGGCATGATTCGGTTGAGATCGGTTTCATCCTTAAATCTAAGTCAGTTTAGTCCTAAATGATTTGACATTTTTAAAAATCAAATCAGTCCAATAGACAATTGAAATCAAACCAACCCAATATGATTTAAATGATCTGATTTGATTTGGTTTACTGATTTATATTATTATTATTATTTTTTTATGATTCATAAATATTTATTTTTTTAATATCAATAAAAAAATTTATCAAATAAAATAATTTAAATTAACATAAGATATTATCATTCAATAAAATAAAATTTTTAAACAAATATCATCGTTAAAGATTAAAAAAAAATCTTCAATATATTACAAAAAAAAATAAATAATTTAATAAATAATTCATTTAGGATTTAAAGCTAATCAATATAGGGGGTATTTAGTTGAAGAAAGTGAAGATTTGGAATCAGAATCGAAATGGGTGATTTTCATTTCAACCGTTTGGTTGGAAGGAGTTCCATTCTAATTTCGATTTCAAGATAGAATGGGAATGACTCAATCTATATAGAACTCAATTCTTATTCTCCTCTACGTATTCAAATTTTCATTCTAATTTCGATTCCGGTTATGAATCAAATATTTTGAAAAATTTAGTCATTTCGATTCTGATTTCAAACCATTCCGATTTTCATTCTCATTTTGATTCCAATTACGAATCAAATGTCCCTATAAAATTATATTGATAAACAGTATCATAAATTTAAAAATATTTTTTTATATATTAATACCCCCAACGTAAAAAAATTACTACAAAAATTTTAGATTTTAACAATTTTATATTGCCGACGCTCGCGAAACGCGTCGGACAATAGTGTTAAAATTTACGCTTAACCCCGTCCCCTCCCCGCGTTCCTTCAATCGAAATTCCACACCTCTTACCCTCCCGAGCCACTCCGCCTCATCCACAACTTTTATAGACTCCTCAGTCCTCCCGTCCTCTCCGCAAACGGACTCTCCGCCTCATCTCCATCTCAGTCGCAAGGTGCTCCCGCTCTCGCGCCTCCATCCTACGCCCTGGTCGTCGTCCCTTATCGCTGCCTCTCGTCGGTCCGCTTCACCGTCGCCGTCGACCTCGCCCTCGCCTAAGGTATTTCTCCTCGCCCTCGATCTCATCCTCCTCCTCTCCCATCACTACTTTTCGCCTACCCAATTGAATCCCTAACATCCTCGGATCGCCCTCATTCTCCTCCGCCCCCACTGCCCCAAACCTCGAACCTAGATGGTTCCGTCTTCGTTCTATACTACCACGAAAACGAAACCCTAGATTAGGGGTTACCACCATCCTCGATCTCTCACGAGCTTCCTTCAAAACTTTGTCTAGGGTTTAGGGTTTGAGATATTCGTCTTAATTCTCCCTTTCTATGGAGCTTCTGGGAGGATTTAATTCGTCTAGGGTTTAATTCGTCTTAACTTTTTTTGTGTATTAACTGGTCCGGCCAATGGCTTTCTTGAATCTTGAGATAGATATTATATTTCTGTTCTCTTTCCAAAGGTTGATTCTGGATTCAGCTTGTCAAATATGTCTTTTCCATCTTTATTTTAAAAATACAAAAATGGTTCTGTTTCTATTGGTATATTATAATTTATATTGTTTTGTTTATTCAGTCTCTGTAGGCGTGATGCTAGATGTAGATATGCAGCTACAAGAATATTCTTCTCCTTCTCTTCCTCTTGCCCTCCCTCTCTCTGTTTCTCCTCTCTCTCTGAACATGATATGAGCTTTAAATGGATTCCATTGTTCTTCAAGTTGCTTTTTGCATAGTGAATTTGTATAGGAGACCAGGCTAATGCTTTATCCTTTTTATATATGATATGTTCTTATATAATGTTTTCTTTGATACTGGTTATGCTTTTTTCATGCTTATTAAAAACTGATCTATGTCCAATGATGCAAGGGATTGCTGACCAGTATTTCAGAAATGGTCATCAATATTTTGCAATAAAAGCAAATCAATTATTCCTGTGCAAATTTAATTCTTTGTTTACAATTCTATCTGATTATTTGTTACATTGATAGTTAATATTCATCTTTGGACTGTAGTGCCTTAGAATTTCAGTAGGTATATAGTTTCTTGCTATTGAATATAGTTTTCACTGCATGAAATATTGACCTTCAGTATTCTCTTCGATAAATTGTAGGTGATTTGGGTAAAGGAGCCAGCAACGTCTTACGCTTTTTCCTCTCATTAGTTTAACTACTTTTTCTTAGGATCTAACAAATCTAGAAGTCACCTACTAGCATCTGTGAAAGAAAGCACAAATGTTTTATGTATGCTAATATGCTGGCCAAAAAGGACTGGGAAGTGCACAGGTATGGATGTCTCATCCACCACCACATTATTATTTGAATATGTACCACATTACACTTAGAAGTTGCACTGTCATTTTCCACTGGTTGTGACATCACAGAAGAATGGCTATGATGAATATGGGAAGTTTGGCATTGATGGAACATCAGATATGTGTACAATGAGTATTGATACATTTCTTCTGCATTTATATATTACATAGTTAATATGCACTACATACATACATACATACACACACATTTAAAGATACATCAGCAAACTAAGAACGAATTCAAGTATAATGCTATCACTGCATACATTGTGATATGCAACTTCCTATCTGTATGCAAATAGAATATCAAGAGGAAGGAATAAATATGAAGAGTTCTACAAATTTCATTAAGATAATGAAGAATACAAACTCAGAGGATCTGGTTACAATAAAAGGATTTTAACTACAATTTCTTTGGACAATAAAATATTCAAAGCATGGGGGAGATTTTTCTTTCCTTTTTGATGTAAATGGAGGCTAAGGAGTGAACCTCAGAGACACCAGAAGTTTATTAAAGCAAAAGGTTTATACAGCGAAAATGAGAGCAGATTACAGCATTAGATAGAAATGATAGAAAGAAACCAAGAATGTACAGAGCAGGTAGGAATTCAACCAGTAAGGATGTCAGAAATTAGTGCAATACAAACTTGCACTTGGTCTTGAGCTGAAGAAAATAGCTTTCAGAGTTGAATAGAGCAGCAGTCAGGTAACAGTGAACGTCTCTAAGAAGCAAGGAAAAGAATTCTAGGCAGCAATCTTGTAATAAAAGCAGTGGCTCATCGTATGAGATAGACTCTAATCTTGTAAGTATGCTATTAAATGCATGCCTTTACTGTAAATAGAAATGAAGTAAAGATCTAATATCATGATAGATTGGTTTGTCTAACTGTTTTGCTGGCGCAATTATTTTCTGAAGTGATTGGCGTGTGATATTTAATTTTATTTTTTAGTTTGTTGAAATTTATGTTTCAAATAGGTTGTTCGATTCAAGTTATTATGCCCATGTATAATTCTAATAGATGGAATGGTTTAGTAATAGCTAATAAAAATATCATCTAGAATGCAACAAGTTTTCTTATATTTTATCATGTTCTTCATCTTATGATATTGCTGGCTAAATCCTCGGCAAAATGATATGAAGATTTTTTTTTTTAAATTTTTCAGTTAAATTGCAGTTTCAATCAAATTTTATCTTATGATGGACAAAAGTTGGATAAATAAACCAAGATTCAAGAAAGATTATTTAGATGGAGTTCAAGATTTTATTAAATTTGCTGTTGAGAAGTCTAGTATGAATGGAAAGATTCTATATTCATGCCGAAAATGTGTAAATTGTTTTTCACTAGATCCACAAACTATTGAAGAACATTTGGTATGGAATGATTTTTTGAAGGGTTATATCGAGTGGGTATTTCATGGAGAGTCTATGTTATTATCTTCATCTACTCAACCCCTCTATGTAGAACATACATCTTCTTGGGGATCTGATAACTTACAACGAAATTCTGCAAGAAAAGATGATATGAGGGGTTTACTCAGAGATGCTCTTGGACTGGTGTTAGAAATTTAGAAGATTTTAGTGGAGAACAAGAAATAGTTGGGATGCTTGAGGGATTTACGTCTACTGATCCTATGAATGTTGAGGAGCCCGTATGTTCATCTAATGATGAGACAGCTGGGTATCACCATTTATTGAAAGATTGTGATCAAAAATTATATTTGGATTGTAAAAATTTTTTGAAGACTTCTTTTCTTGTGCATTTATTTCATTTAAAATATTTGAATGGATGGTCTGGCAAGAGTTTTATTATGCTGCTTCAATTATTAAATGATGCATTTTCGGAAGACACTACTTTGCCATCTTCCTCTTATGAAGCCAAAAAATTAATAAAAAATTTGAATCTTGGATATGAGAAGATTTACAGTTGTCTGAATGATTGTATATTATATCAAGGCGATAATGTTAATCAAGAATCATGTCATGTGTGTAGATCGTCACGATGGATAATGCATAAAGAAGATGAAGATAATATATTGAATGACGTGGATGCAATACAGAGTAAAAAAAAATCGATCAAAGTATTGCGTTACTTTCCTCTCATACCTAGATTGAAAAGAATCTATGCATCGTCAAAATAGCTTTTTCAATGAGATGTGAAGGACGTACAAAGGATGGAATGTTGAGACATCCAGCAAATGGTTTAGCATGGAAAGCATTTGATGATAGGCATCCTACTTTTGCCTCTGATGTTCGCAGTGTTAGATTGGATTTAGCTATTGATGGTTTCAATCCTTTTCGGACTTTAAGTTCTACATACAGCACCTGACCAGTTGTTTTGATTCCTTATAATTTGCCATTATGGATGTGCATGAAACATGCTTCATTAATTTTGTCAATGGTTATTCTAGGTGATAAGAGTCCAGGGAACGATATTGATGTTTTTCTGCAACCTTTAATAGAAGAATTGAAACAGTTATGGGAAGGTATTGATGCACTTGATGCTTCTACTGGTCAAACATTTAAATTACGAGCAGCTCTTATATGGACTATCAATGATTTTTCTACATATGCTAATTTATCTGGTTGGAGTACTAAGGGATGTGTTGCATGCCCGTCATGTGGGGATTCAACCCATTCATATTGGTTAAAACATGGGGAAAAGTTTTGCTATATGGGACATCGTCGGTGGTTGGAAGCAAATCATCCATTTTGGTTTCAGAAAGATTTGTTTGATGGAACTATAGAGTTGGGATTCGCCCCTATTCCACCTTCTAGATCTGATGTTATGAGACAAATGCATAGCATTAATCACAGTTATGGTAAGATATCCAAGTCTTCAAAAAAAAGAGGATGTTGGAAGCTCAATGCATGAAGAGTTACCAGAGGAAGTCAGTACTAGCAATCTAGATGAAGAGGTGTCTGAGGATGCTGATAATTTCTTTGAAGATGATGAAAATATAGATGGATATGAAAATAATATTATAACAATTGCAGTATCTACAACTAGTACAACTAAATAGTTATGGAAGAAAAGAATCATCTTCTTTGACTTACCTTATTGGGAGCATAATCTTCTTCGGCATAATCTTGATGTGATGCATATAGAGAAGAATGTTTGTGATAATTTAATTGGAACATTATTAAATCTTGATGGCAAGATCAAAGATAATATGAAGGCACGTCTTGATTTAAAAGAAATGGGCATCCGACAGGAACTTCATCCCAAAGTTACTGATAATGATAAAATTTATGTGCCTTCTGCATGTTACACAATGTCCATCTAAGAAAAAGATCTTTTTCTAACAGTTTTAAAAAATATCAAGGTTCCTGATGGATATGCATCAAACATTTTACGATGTGTCAATTTGAAAGAGCGGAAACTTTCAAATCTAAAAAGTCATGATGGTCATATATTGATGCAAGATATAATTCCACTGGCTTTAAGATCATTAATGCCGAAACAAGTTGTTGCAGTTATTTCTCAATTGTCAATATTTTTTAAATCATTATGTTTTAAAGTCCTTGATCCTCGAGAACTTAATCAATTGGAGTTTCATGTTGCACTTTTGTTATGCCAAATGGAAAAGATCTTTCCTCCAAGTTTTTTTACTATTATGGTCCATCTAATCATTCACTTAGCTGCAGAAGCTAAACTTGGTGGATCGGTGCACTATAGGTGGATGTATCCTATTGAGAGATAAGCTACTATAAACTTTATAATTATAATTTATCATTTTTTACCTCCATTAAAGGTTTTGTTGATAGTGATGTTTTACAATATTTTTGATTTCTAAAGGTATCTTGTGCGCTTGAAAGATTATGTACGCAATAGAGGTCATCCTGAGGGCTCAATTGCAGAAGGATATATTGCTGAAGAATGTTTAACATTTTGTTCAAGATATCTTGAAGGCGTAGAAACAACATTCAACCGACCTCAAAGGAATTATGAGATTGTAGAAAATATTGAAAATTACAAGTTCTTATCTGGTGGGAGAGTTTTGGGAAAGATTGAAAGTATTGTTCTTGACAAAAAATCATTGGCACAAGCACATCATTATGTTTTACTTCGTAGTGACATAATATCTGATTATCGCAGGTTATGATGGTTATAATATATTTAATTTATTGTCCTACCATGCATAATGTTCTTGATCAATGATTTAACTTTTATACAGCAAATTCTTATTTGCTCAACGACAAGTCAACAATAACATTCGACCAAATTCAAGGGTTGAGCAAAGATGGTTGGTTGAAATATTCCCTGAATGGCTTTTCAAACAGATTAGACATATATATATATATATATTAATATTATGATATATCATTTGTTAATTGTGTCCTTTTTTAGGTACCAATAATGATGGAGAGCAATTGTTCAGATGAGTTGATAGCTACTGCTCGAGGTCCTAATAATATTGTCAAGAGATATAATGGCTTCATCATCAATGATTTTAAATTCCATACCAAAGAACGTGAAAAATTTAAAAAAACTCAGAATAGTGGAGTAATGGTGGAAGTAGATGGAAAAATTTATTATGGTGCGCTTACAGATATTTACGAGTTGGATTACTATGGAAGGTTTAAGGTAGTATTATTTCGATGTGATTGGGTTGATGTAAACTCACCAAGAGGTTTAAAGCAAGACACAAATGGATACACACTTGTAAATTTTTCATGATTGATACACATTGGTGTCTTGTTAAAGGATGATCCATTCATATTTTCATCTCAAGCTCAACAAGTATTTTTTTGTACAAGACTCGAAAGATAAGGATTGGGCTGTTGTTATCAAAACGAAACCTAGGGACTTGTATGACATGGGGAAAGGAATAGTTCTGGAAGATGAGGAGACTTATAGTCAATGTATGCCTCTAAATATTGTGCCAATTGATGATCTAAATATTTCAACCAATTGAGTTAGGACATATGTTCAAGGATAGAATGATGTTTGACTCTGTTGATACAAAGAGTTTTAAGATATATATTTTTATTTAATAAATTGTATTTATTATTAGCAATTCCTCTGTTAGTGTATATATAATTTGTATTAATTCATATTATAATCAATATGTGCAGGTTAGACACGTTATGCCTCAGAGATGTTTCAGAGGTGTAGAGTTTCAGCATTTCCAGATCGGATCTTCTAGCCAGTTTGATGACCCTCAGCAGTCTCAGTAGCCTGATGCGTCTCAGCATTAGCCTCCTGCTGATGACCAAGATGATGAGCCTGTTATAGGTGACTTACAGATTCAGGGTAAATTAAATGAACAAATCCTATGCTTATTTCATTTTAATATTTTATTTCAAATTTTTTTCATATGATGCATATTTAATAATTTTGATTAACTTTTATTTTTGTAGATAGTCAGGGTCGAATGAAGGCGAGACGGGGACCGACACGAGCTAGGGACATATGGCAGCTCGATGAGGGTGAGAGAATCATCGTGACATGCAACAAATTAGGACAGCCCGTTAAGAGGTCGGGAAGCCTATTATTTAGTTTTTTAGGATCAGTTGCACAGAAATGTCAATTGTATCCAATCAACTGCACTAGATGGAATGATATGCTTTCTTCGTATAAAGTTGAGCTATTACGGGTTGTAAAGGTAAAAAGATAAATTGAAATTGTATGTTAACTAGTTAAAGATTATAGTAGTTGATTTAATCTAACATTTATATTTTTCTTGTACTTTATTGTAGACTAAGTTTGTGATCCCTCAAGAGAGCCATGATTAGATAATGAAGTCCCTGAATCGTAAATAGAAAGAGTATAAGGCCAAGTTAAAGAGGGATTATAAGAAGAAGGGTATGACAGAGGAGGTTGCTCGTACCTGTCCTCCCGATGTGTACCCTCATCAATGGATTGAGCTTGTACACTACTGATTTTCGGAGAGAGGACAGGTTATGTATAATCTACATTTACTCTTTATTTTATACATTATCAATATGAATTAAATATTTATACAAGATATGTCATATTGTTTATTTTATATGGCAGACATACTCTAATATTGGCAGAGCTGCACGATCATCTCAGTTGGTGCCTCACACATCAGGTTCTAAGAGTTAGGCGAGGCTCAGAGCCGAATTTGTATGTTACACTTTTTTAAATCACAAATTTTGGTTGATTTTTTTTAACCTTTATCGGTCTTTATATGGTTCGATTCTTTGTAGACTTCGATTTTTTGTTCATTCAATGTTTGTATCCATATTAACTTTGATTATCTTTGTAATTTTCTCTTACATTGCACTTATTTTTTTAATCTTTTGGAAGCCTAATGGTGCCAATCGATCTCAGAGATGTGGGTCTAAGAGCTTGTAGTCGGTTCAATTCATTATCTCCTGCTCTGTATTGTATAATGATATATCTTGTGTCATATATCATATATTGGATCATATATTATATAACGTATACCTTTTTTCTATAGATAGAAGAGCATGGGAGGGAGCCTGGTAAGGTTGAGTTCTATAGAATGACTCATATGCATCGAGATGGCAGATTTGTACGAGAGGAGTCTAGAGATCTGATTGTATGTATTGATTTATTTATTAAATAATTTATATTATAATTTTTTATTATTAATATATTGATCTGTTCTTTAATATATAGGATAGGGCAACCACACTTATTGTAGAGCATACCAACGAGTCATCATCATCTGCGGAGTGCAGTAGCGTTGAGAACCAGGTGTTTACTGAGCTTATGGGATCAGAGCGTTATGGCAGAGTAAGGGGTTATGGAGTTGGAGTTACCCTCACTTAGTTTCTGCAGTGAGCAGATATACTCAGGAGTGTAGACAGAACAACAGCACTGCAGAGATCTGTAGGCTAGAGACAAATACAAGAGATGAGTCAGAGACATGACCTGCAGATGGAGGAGCTGAGACGGAGCTATCTGACAGAGATAATGTCATTGAGGACTCAGATGGATCAGATTACATCTTTTTTACGTGGTTTTGCCTCGCATCAGGTAATTAGCTACATATAATTTTTAGATTTTATATTATTTTCATGTATATCTTTATTATATAGGCTTTATGAGTTGTATGTACTAATTTCTATATTTTCTACTTAATAAGCTTTTTTCTATTCCTTACAGGGTCCCAATACTTTCAGGAGTCGCCGAGATGATGATGCCATGCACAAGTGATAGATCTCTCTTTTTTTTTTAGAATGGGTTCTACTTGAATTCCCTCTTGTTCAGTTTGAGCTTTTAGTTTAGGGCTTATAATTTTGGTTTCATTGGTTATGGGTTCTTTCGGGTGTAGCTTCGGGGTAATCCAGGTCTGGGCATGATAGATATGGTGGTTTGTTATGATTGTCTAACAAATGTCCTTTTAAGAGCATATCTTTCTCTTATGAACTTCGAACTGAATGAAATGGGTTTTATCATTTGTTGTGATGCATAGGTTGGATTTTAGCATTTGTTGTTGGATTGTTATTTTGCTGTTGATCAAGTCTCAGTGGTTGCTGATATTCTATGATGTGATGTTGCAGGATCTTTTTTTTATAATTTTTTTTGATGTCTCTATGTGATGTGATGTTTCAAATCATTTTTAGCAACATTTCAGCTTGATGACGACTTGATCTAGCTTCTACTCGCAGAGGTCAATTATTTGCTGGTCATGGATAACCCAGCGTCTGGTTATATATAATGAGGAGCCAGTTACTGTCTGCTCATCTTCCCACTTATACAGGAGAATTACACCTCAAGTTTTTCTTTTCCTTTTCTTCCTTTTCTTTTTGTGTGTGTGTGTGTGTTTCTTTGCTGACATTGCTTGCTTTTGAACAAGCTCTAGAATGTCTAGAATCTCATGCATCTTTATGTCTTGATCAGATAATATTGTTGTTTATATTCTTCCTATTCTCATCTCTACCCTTTTTCTTGTTGATATCTTGGTTAAACAAATCTATTCAGTTTGCAATTGAAGTGATGAATGGCTTGTTTTAGGAGGTAACTGATTTGGATTATGTGCCTGAGAGTTAGAGATATCTGCATTTTCCTTTTACTGCTTGTTCAGACATTGTTTCAATTGTTAAATGTCTTTTTATGCTCAATTTTCAGTATTTGAGGGCAAAAGAAAAAAATAAATAGCAAAATATCTATTGGTAAAAGTGCACTTGGAATATAGATGTATCATGTCATTTTTTTAAACCATTATAATGTTGTCATTTGGTAGCATTACTCAGAAATGTTCTTATAAATTTGATAGAAGGCATACATGAAAAACATGAACAATATTGAAAGTGAAAGAAGGAAATAAATGTTTTTAAAAAAATAATGGTGAAGCAAAGCAGAAGTAGAATTACTGAAGATACATACTCCATAGCTGTTTCATCCCACCTTATTAGTCATGCTACCCTTGCAGTGCTGTTGTAGCTCATCTGCCGCTTTGAACTGTCTTAGTGCATTATATGTTCCCTTAAAGTCGTAGAGTCTTATTATTGTTGGTATCGCTGTTTCTTTCTTAGCGCAGTGATTGTGTTATTTATCTTGAACTCCAAACAAGAATATTTTGTATGGAACTATTATCTGTTTAACTTAATTACTAAAAAAATAGACAATTTTCTGGATTATTTAGATTTCAATGCTGCATGGAACAGCTGAGGAGCATTATTTTGTTCTTAGGTTTCCTCTCGTCTTTTCTATCTTGGTTCCGATTATATAGGATTTGGTAAAGTCTATATGGGTATTTATCTACCTGTTTAAAGTTGTCTAGTTCTTCTAGATTTTAGGATTACTAGCTTAGAATTGTCTGAATGTGCTAGACCCTGGAGTCTTAGGATTCCAGCTGTCTGCGAAGTGTTGCAACACGTGTTACTGGTAGGTGATACTTTTGATTTCTTATACTCCTAGGCATGTGTTTCTTAGAATCTTATTGTGAGCTACCTTTTTTGACCTTCATCGATAATAAGGACAAAATTCATGAACTACAGCAAAGAATTTGTTGGGGAATGCCGACCGACTCCGTTCGTGCCGACTTATAATCGGGCATACATGACCAATCGACCGACCAATTATCGGGTGCCGCTACCGATCGATCGACGGCTGTCTATCGATCGAGGATATGTCGGTCGGGCAGATTTTTTCCGCCCTCCTGATCGACTGCATCAGGGGGTCCGATGCCCGACTCCCGCGACGTGCCCGACTGACCGTCGGAGGGGCTTAGATCTTCACTCGACGTTCCTCAGCTGGCCGTCGATCTATGGTCGGTCGGCTTTTTCAATCGCCGTACAACTGCCAGAGGCTGTCAGTCCTGACAACGGCATGCGGCACTGCCGTCTAGGGGCATTATCCCATCTAAGGCATGGTCAACCCTAGCGATTTGACGGCCTCACGGCGATTTGACACCCTCACGGCGGCTCTGACAGTCCTCAGTGAGTTGACAATACTTCAATTGTCCGCGCCATTAATGACGGCGCCATACCATGCTCCACTATATATATCGGGGAGGGCAACAGTGCTAGAGGTCCCTTCGAAACCTTTGGGCTTACTCCCTCTCTCTCTAGCTCTCTCTCGCTGAGCTCCTTGTTTCTTTACTGTTGCCTAGTCTCCTCTCTGACTTGACCGTCGGAGGGT
The DNA here is from genome assembly GCF_000442705.2 of Elaeis guineensis. Classification (NCBI taxonomy): domain Eukaryota; kingdom Viridiplantae; phylum Streptophyta; class Magnoliopsida; order Arecales; family Arecaceae; genus Elaeis; species Elaeis guineensis. The sequence continues at coordinate 3,965,367 of NC_026001.2, forward strand.
CCCCGCCGGAGCTGCCTCCGGTCAGTGTGGACTTTCTTTTGCAGGCGCACGTTCCCGGCGACCAGGCGGCGAGGAGATTGGCCGCAACAGATTGGCGTGCCAGGTAGGGGGGGCGAGGAAAGTTAGTGCTTTATTGACGGCACGAGGGACAATAACCCCCACAGAATTCAAGATGACAAAGACAAGAGCTCAGCGTTCAAGGGTCACCGAATCGGCGAGGCGCTCTTCCCGTCGGGAAGAGGCCTCTCCTCCACCCTCCGCGGCGGAATCTAGCTCTCCGCACCCTGCGGTGACCACGGAGGCGCAGATCGTGGCGATCGTGCGGCAAATGATCGTGCTGACGGACGCGGTTAAAAACCTTCAGCAACAACTGATCCGACCACCGCCATCACCGGTCGGGCAACTGACTGCACGTCCGATGCTCTCCAGGAGTAGCCGCCGATGCCCGCGTCAATCTCCGTCGCCTCCGCAGGAGCACCTGCCACAGCGCTCCTACAGAGAGGAGGTGGGGCGGCCGCGGCACGACGCACCCCGGTCCCGACGGCATTCTCCCTCCCAGCTAGAGCAAGTAAGGAAGGAGAAACGCCCACGAACGCCATCCGCCTCTCTCTCGGATTCTTCCGGAGACTCCACTCCTGGGGTCTCCCAGCACCGACGGACAGACGACTACGAACGCAGGTTCGAGAAAATCGACCATCGGCTCGCACAGCTGCAGGTGGACGGGCAGAAGTCTTCAAATGACGTTGACTTCCAGACCGCCCAACCTCTCTCCCGACTCATTCTAGACGAACCGATCCCCAGTCGGTTCAAGATGCCGCACGTGGAGCCCTACGATGGCTCCATCGACCCAATCGACAATTTGGAGAGCTACAGAGCTCTCATGACGATCCAAGGGGCAACCGACGCTCTCCTTTGCATCGGCTTCCCCGCTACGCTCCGCAAAGCTGTCAGGATTTGGTACTTCGATCTTCGATCGGGAAGTATCCACTCCTTCGGGCAGCTTGAGCACTCCTTTGTGGCCCACTTCAGCACCAACTGAAAGCCGCCGCGAATGTCGGACAGCCTTTTCTCTCTCAAACAAGGAGAAAACGAGATGCTCCGACACTTCGTGGCGTGGTTCAACGCGGCCACGCTCGAGGTTCGGGACCTCAATGAGGACATGGCCGTTTCGGCCATGAAGCGCGGGCTGAGGGCATCCCGGTTCACCTATTCCCTGGATAAAACCCTCCCCCAAACGTATGCTGAGCTGCTGGAGCGCGCGTACAAGTACATGCGCGCGGATGAGGGAGCTTCCGACCGACGTCTGGCCGAGCCCAAAGGCCCGAAGGAGAAGCGGAGGAAGGGTCGGGACCCTGCTGTGCCTGGCGGGCCCCCGACCGACAGTCGGGTCTCACCACCAAGACGGGACCGGAGGTCGCCCCGATGGCGGAGTCCAAGGCCGACGCGCCCCAGGTACGATTCCTACACTCCCCTCTCTGCTCCTCGTACGCAGATTTTGATGGAAATCGAAGGGGAAGAATACCTGCGACGGCCTCCGCCTCTGAAGGCAAAGGGCCTCGACCGACGGAAGTATTGCCGATTCCACCGGGGCCACGGCCACACTACCGAGCAATGCATCCAGCTTAAGGATGAGATCGAAGCCTTCATCCGTCGAGGATATCTCGGTAAATTTCGGAGGAACCCGCCGACTCAGCCCGTTGCCGACCGACGACCCCAGCCGACTGAAGAAGCGACGACTAATCAGCCCACGACTGGGATCATCAACATAATCTCCAAACGACTCGGCCCGGGGATGTCTGCTGAGGGGAGCCAACGAAGAAGCCACGCCCGGACGATGCAATTACTTTTACAGAAGAAGATGTTCGGGGCATCCAAACTCCCCACGACGACACTGTTGTTGTCTCGGCAACAATAACAAACTATGATGTAAAAAGAATTTTTGTAGGTAATGGAAGTTCGACGAACGTTTTATTTTATTCGACCTTCTCCTGGATGCGACTATCGACTGACCGACTCAAGAGGGTCTCCACACCCCTGATAGGCTTCGCTGGAGACGCTGTCACAACTGAAGGGGAAGTCACTCTGCCCGTAACGGTCGGTACCGAACCACGACAAAGTACAGTCCATCTGGCTTTTGCGGTCGTCCGAGTGTCTTCGGCCTACAACACCATACTTGGAAGACCCGGACTAAATGCCCTTAAAGCGATCGTCTCAACGTACCACCTCTTGGTTCGATTTTCAACCAGAAACGGAGTCGGAGAGATGCGCGGAGACCAACAGCTCGCTCGCCAATGCTTCCAGATCTCCGCCCAAAGCGATGAGCTGAAGGGCTCCCTGACGATCGACAAGCTAGACCAGCGGGAGGAGGGAGAACGGGGTTCACCGGCCGAACAGCTCGTTCCCATCTCGATAGCGGAGAACCCCGACCGACAGGTATGGGTCGGGTCTCAGCTACCCGACCCAGAACGACGACGGTTGGCGGAGCTGCTGAAGGCCAATGCCGACATATTTGCTTGGTCGGCAGCAGATATGTCGGGCATTCCCCCGGAGACAATAACGCACCGACTCAACATCGACCCGACGATGAGGCCGGTGAGGCAGAAGAAAAGGTCTTTTGCTCCTGAAAGACAGGAGGCCATCGACGAAGAGGTGGACAAGCTACTCGAGGCGGGCTTCATCAGGGAAGCTACATATCCCGATTGGCTCGCCAATGTTGTTATGGTGAAGAAAGCCAACGGGAAGTGGAGGATTTGCATCGACTACACCGACTTGAATAGGGCCTGTCCAAAGGACAACTTTCCACTTCCAAAGATCGACCAGCTGGTGGATGCGACGTTCGATTATCGACTGCTCAGCTTCATGGACGCCTTCATCGGGTATAATCAGATCCGAATGACGTCCGAAGACGAGGAGCACACTGCCTTCGTGACCCCAAAGGGCCTCTACTGCTACAGGGTGATGCCCTTCGGGTTGAAGAATGCGGGAGCTACCTACCAACGACTTGTCAATAAGGTCTTCAAAGACCAGATCGGGCGTAATATGGAAGTATATGTGGACGACATGCTGGTGAAAAGTGCGTAGACTGCGGATCATGTTCGAGACCTTGAAGAAGCTTTTCGCACTCTGCGACAACATCGAATGAAGCTGAACCCGACTAAGTGCGCCTTCGGAGTGACCTCGGGGAAGTTCCTCGGATTCCTCATCTCACAACGGGGAATCGAGGCCAACCCCGAGAAGATCAAGGCCATCGTCGACATGCGGCATCCGAACACCAAGAAGGAAGTCCAGCAGCTGAATGGAAAAATCATCGCCCTCAGCCGGTTCATCTCTCGGTCGGCTGAAAGATGCCTTCCGTTCTTCAAAACTCTGAGGCAGGCGAAGAGCTTCTCTTGGTCAGACGAGTGCCGGCGGGCCTTCGAGGACTTGAAGGAGTACCTGGCTTCTCCGCCGTTGCTTGTGAAGCCAGAGGTCGGGGAGACACTGTATCTCTATTTGGCCGCTTCTCCCGAGGCGGTCAGTTCGGTGCTCATCCGAGAGAACGAGAGCCGAATTCAGCAACCCATATATTACACCAGCAAAGTGCTCCGCGGTGCTGAAGCTCGATACTCGGAGATAGAAAAAATGATTTTCGCCCTGACCGTCTCCGCACAACGACTCCGCCCTTAGTTCTAGGCGCACGCCATTATGGTTCTCACCAACCAGCCCCTGAGGGCGATATTGTGCCGACCTGACACATTGGGGTGACTGGCGAAGTGGGCAATGAAGCTCAGTGAGTTCGACATATAGTACCGACCGCGACCTGCCTTGAAGGCCCAGGTCCTGGCCGACTTCATCGTGGAATGCCCGAAGACCGACCAAAGGTCGGAAGGCGAGAACCCCGGAGGCGCTGCGGTCCCTGAGCCTGACCCGGTGTCCACCTGGGTACTGCACATCGACGGAGCTTCAAACACTCAGGGGAGCGGGGTCGGGTTCCTGCTCACCAATTCGGAGGGGGTAGTCACTGAGTACGCCCTCCGATTCGACTTCAAAGCCTCCAATAATCAAACTGAGTATGAAGCACTCCTCGCCGGCTTGAGAATGGCGAAGGAGCTTGGGATCGACAGCCTCCAGGTATTCTCCGATTCTCAGCTAATCGTGGGGCAGGTCAAAGGCGAATTCGAGGTGCGAGACCCATCTATGACAAAGTATCTCAAGAAAGTGAAGGATCTCGTGGCGTGCCTCGGATATTTCAAAATCTCCCATATCTCCAGGTCGGAGAACGCTCGGCCGACGCACTCTCCAGGCTGGCAACTTCAGCTTTCGACTCTTTGGGCCGGACGTTCGTGGAGAATCTCGAGCAGCCGAGCATCGACAAGATCGAGGAGGTGCTACAATTGACGGCCGAACCAAGCTGGATGGATCCGATTGTTCGGTACCTGATCGACGGGATCAGTCCTGAAGATCCCGCGGAGGCCAGGCGACTCTGATGGTCGGCCTCCCAATACGTGATCATGGATGGCCGACTCTACAAAAGGTCGTTCTCCCTTTCCTTGCTCAAGTGCTTGGGACCGACCGATGCGGATTACGCACTCAGAGAAGTGCACGAAGGGATCTGCGGGAGTCACTTGGGGGGCAAATCCTTGGCCTATAAGGTCCTACGGTAGGGTTACTACTGGCCCACCATGAAAAAGGATGCGGCTGAGTTGGTCCGGAAGTGCGAACCATGCCAGAAGTATGCCAACGTACAACACCGACCCACGAGCCAAATCACTCCTATTGTCGCCCCGTGGCCCTTCGTTCAGTGGGGGGTCGACATCCTTGGTCCTTTTCCTCCAGCTTCGGGCCAAAGAAAATTTATAGTCATTGCCATCGACTACTTCACCAAGTGGGTGGAGGCCGAGCCCCAGGAGAAGATTACCAAGCGGAAGATGGAGGATTTCGTTCAGAAGTCCATCATCTTCAGGTTCGGACTACCGCATACCATTATCACCGACAATGGACGACAGTTCGACAATCAGGACTTCAGAGACTTCTGCGCGAGATTTCACATCACGCACCGACTAACTTCAGTCGGGCACTCACAGTCCAATGGCGAGGTCGAGGTGACCAATCGGACTATACTACACGGGCTCAAAACCCGACTGAATGAAGCCAAAGGCCTCTGGGTCGAGGAGCTAAGCTCCGTCCTGTGGGTTTACCGAACGACCCCCCGCGTTCCGACTGGGGAGTCACCTTTCAGTTTGGCCTATAGGACGGAGGCAATGATATCGCTCGAGGTCGGGCTGCCATCAACCAGGGTCGAGCAGTATCAAGAGCCGAACAACTCTGAGTGTCGGAGGGCTGACCTAGACCTCCTCCCCGAACTTCGGGACGAGGCTCAACTTCTCATGGCTTCATACCGACAGAAAGTGGCCCGATATTACAACGCCAAGGTCAGACCAAAGCTCTTCAGGCCTGGGGACCTAGTCCTAAGAAAGGCAGAAGTCTCGAAGCCCCTAGACCAAAGGAAGCTAGCTCCGAATTGGGAAGGGCCCTACATGGTAGCGGACACCTATGGGCCAAGGGCTTACCGACTGAAAACTCTGGAAGGGAAACCCATTCCCCGGACCTGGAACGCTGACAACTTGAAGTTGTATCACCAGTGAACTTTGTACTTGTTCATTCGGAGTACAAACCCAGTTTGAAATTTCAGAGTCTTAACTCTTCGACTGATGATTGGCGCTCGCCAAGAAGGACGAGTCCCGACGTCCCGACTCAGACTTAATGTCCACATGGGACCAACGACCCGATCGCCGACGATGTATCGGACGCTCATGAGGGTCGAACCATCTGTGACAACGGGAGTTAGCACTCCTACGGTCGAACTTTCGGGCCAAATGATCGGCTAACTTGCCGACTGAGCCCTGACCAAAGAAAGGCAAAACGCCTGCGCGACCGACGTCGCGACTTACCGACCGAGCTACGGCCGGTCGAAGGATATTCGGCTTGCCACCGTCTATCACACGACGCGACCACTGTCGCATTCATGACTCACCGACCGAGCTACGGCCGGCCGAAAGATATTCGGCTTACCACCGTCTATCACGCGGCGCGGCGTAAGTACCCGACATAAGGGTTTCGGGATCCGACTTGTCGTCGCCTCCTCGACTAAACACGTCGGACGACATCCGACTGAATGCGTCGAAATAGATCCGACTGCCAAGTCTTATCCGGCGATCGGTCGACTTTCGACTCGACAAAGGCGCCCGACTCACAATCGGGCGAAGGACGCCCGACTTAAGCCCTCGACCGTCGGAAGACCGATCTGAAGTCGGGACTTGCTCTGCCTTCAGGGCGGTGTGCATTATTAAACGTCCTAACTAATCTATCGGGCTAGTGACTTATGTATTCGAACGTGTTCCACCATACGCGAAAAAAGAAAGACATGCGGAGGAAAAAGGTTCAAGTCCAAAAACTTTGGCTTTGATTTCATTGAAGGTCAAGACAAGTTTACAAACGGGGCCAAAGCCCGACTACAAGTATTACAAGCCGGAGCAAAAGAAAAAACAAAAAACTGACTAATCCTCAGAGTCGGTCTCTTCCACTGGGTGACGGTCGGGGATGGTCGGCGAACCCGCTCTGGCTTCAGCAGTCGGGGCCACTTGATCTTCGGGTGCTTGCTTTGTGTCTTCTTCGGTTTCCGCCCTGGTGGTGAGGCCTTCCGATGCTGGGTCGACTGTCTCCTCCGCAGCTGGGGCCTCCGACTCTGGCAGAACAATGCTGCTGAGATCAAGCTCTGGATACAGATGCTGAACGGCTTCCCGAGCATCCTCGAACCCGACCCGGTACAAAAGGAAGCCGCTCTCCAGAAGCTCTTTCCGGTACTCTTTCGAGTCACGGAAGTCTTCAATGGCCCGATCCATGGCCTCCTTCGCCGACTCAGCTTCCGCCCTCGCGACGTCTGCATCGGCCTGGGCAATGGACAGACCTTCTTCGGCCTTAGCGAGATTTTCGAGGCTTACTCGGAGTTGCTCGCGTTCGGCCTGCATCTCCTTGGCGAAGCTATCTCGCTCGTGCCGAAGCCGACGGACGGTCCGGGACTTCTTCTTCGCGTCGTCCCGGCTCGACTACAGCTCCGACTCCGATGCCGCCAAGGTGCCCGTGAGTCGGGAGACCTCCTCCGTGAGTCGGGAGACCTCCCCTTCAAGTCGGCCCTCCCGATCGACCGACTGTTGCAGCTGGTCGACCAGAATGACCTTATTGGCTTCAACGGCCGCAACCTTGTCTCTCCAGGCCACGCGCATATCATCAAACTTTCGATATCCGGCCTCCAGCTCGGATATGTTGTAGACTAGCTGCACAAAACAAAACCGACCGTCAGGAGACCGAGCTTACGAAAACTACGTTGAAAATGAAGGAGGAACTTACTCGGATCATCATCGGGTAGAACGAAGACAGCATATCGGAGACACGCTGGTTCTTCATCGCCTCGATGTCGGCGGGAAGGAGGAGCGCCTGGCACAGCCTCCTGGCCAAGTCATGGTTGGCCAGGCCCGATGCACCTTCGGGGAATGGAAAGTCGGTCGATCCTCCACCGCCGACCGACCATCCTTCGTCGCCCGACGCCATAGGGGCCTTCCCTCGGTCGGACGCCCAGGCCCTGACGTCGGAGTTGGACGGCAAACTTGAGCCCGACCGAGTCTCAACCGATGGTGCGGCAGCAGCGGGCGCAGGTCGCTTGGGCTCGTGCGCCTCCTCCCGATCCTCCTCTGCCGGCCGAGCAGCCGGTGCGCCATCGACCGACTCATCGGCCGCCCTTCTTTCGGGCGAAGCGGCGCCCTCGCCCGACGGTCCCTCGGATGGGACTTCGACAAGCACTGTCGGCACCGACAGTGCGATGACGGGCTCCGCCCCCGACCCAGTCGGTTCGCTCGGCGGAGCTACGTGGGGCCTCTTGGGAGGCCGCGACGGCCCGACCCCTTGCGCCGGCCTTTTCCGGACGGCATACTGATGTATGTCGGTTGCCGTCGGTCTTGATCTCGGCGGCATATCTGCAAACGACGACAGGTGGTAAGCACCCTGAAGAAAAGACGAAAAGAAAAAAGGGAAGGAAAATGAAAAACCGACCTAGGCGAGGGATCGGGCTGAGACCGGCGTTGTACAGGACCTGCTTGGTGACGAGCTCCCTCTGCTTCGGCACCGAGATGTCCTTCAGCCGGTGGAAGTCCTCCCGATCTTCGGCTTCCACCCGACTGTTCTCGTTCGGTTCGGTTTGGGGATTCCCCTAACGGGCAGGGAACCCCCAAGGAGTGGAAGAAGACGCGAAAAAGAACTGGTTCTTCCATCCATAGATAGACGATGGAAGACCAGTGATGAAGGAAAGCCCCTTTCGAGGATTGAAGTACCACCACCCTCGGGCTTTAGGGTGGGGTCGGAGGACAAAGAAGGCTCGGAAGAGGGAGATCCGAGGATTAGTCGGCAAAAGCCGACACAAAAGGGCAAAACTGACTATTAGCCGAACTGAGTTCGGCGTGAGTTGCGCCGGGCACAGCCCGTAATAGTCAAGCACGTTTCGGACGAACTCCGGAACCGGAAAGCGAAGGCCGGCCCGGAGGTCCTCCACGTAGAAGGCCACCTGGCCCTCAGGCGGGCTGTTGACCCGACCATTGGCACAAGGGGCGAACAGCCGAAACTGCCTCGGGATGCAATATTGCTCCCGGAGCCGATCGACGTTCGGCCCCGAAAGTGAAGAAACCTCCACCTCCGGGGTCGACCGAGGATCGTCAGTCGGCTCTCCCGACCGACCGCCTCGTGGAGATATTTTGGCCATGGACTGAAACAAATGACAGAAAATGAAGGAGGAGACGGTGAAGACGATGATGGCCCTCCGAAGAGGAAGAGGGAACTCCTAAGAAGAAAGGAAGCGGAGAAGAGTACCTGGGATGAGGGATTACGCGGGCAGAGTCTCGACAGCAAAGTGTGGGGAGGGTAAAAACTTGGGTATGAGCGACCCTGTATATATATAGTACCCTCCGACGGTCGAGATGAAGGCACAACCAACAAGAAATTCCCAGATCGCTCCATGTGGCATCATCCGGGCCGTCCGTCGGCCCGACGGTTCGACGCATCCATCCTCAGATCGAGCCACGTCACCTTAATCTGCTCCAACGGACCCGTCCCAATGGCCACATGCCATGTGGCACAGAGGCCGTGACGTTTCGTATCCCCGAAGGGGTGGCGGGAACGACGGTTTTCCTTCCCGATGGGACAAGACACCTGACGCCGACAGGACGTCCGACACCGACATGACACCTGGCGCCGACAGGACGTCTGACACCGACTGGACATCTGACGCCAGCGAATCGCCCGGCATTCATTAGACGCCTGACATCATATCGACCCACGGTACGGTCGGAACTTGACACACAGAGGATCCACTCCTTTTCGCCCGACGCTACTGCCCAAACGAAGACATCGGCCAGCGCGCCGTCCGACTCAGGAGTGGAGGGGGGCAACTGTTGGGGAATGCCGACCGACCCCGTTCGTGCCGACTTATAATTGGGCATACATGACCGACCGACCGACCGATCGTCGGGTGCCGTTACCGATCGATTGATGGCTGTCTACCGATTGAGGATATGTCGGTCGGGCAGACCTTTTCCGCCCTCCTGACCGACTGCACCAGGGGGTTCGATGCCCGACTCCCGCGACGTGCCCGACTGACCGTCGGAGGGGCCTAGATCTTCACCCGACGCCCCTCAGCTGGCCGCCGACCTATGGTCGGTCGGCTTCTCCAATCGCCGTACAATTGCCAGAGGCTGTCAGTCCTGACAACGGCATGCGGCACTGCTGCCTAGGGGCATTATCCCATCTAAGGCATGGTCAACCCCAGCGATTTGATGGCCCCATGGCGATTTGACACCCTTACGGCGGCTCTGACAGTCCTCAGTGAGTTGACAATGCTTCAATTGTCCGCGCCATTAATGACGGCGCCATACCATGCTCCACTATATATATCGGGGAAGGCAACAGTGCTAGAGGTCCCTTCAAAACCTTTGGGCTTACTCCCTCTCTCTTTAGCTCTCTCTCGCTGAGCTCCTTGTTTCTTTACTGTTGCCTAGTCTCCTCTCTGACTTGACCGTCGGAAGGTCCCCGCCGGAGCTGCCTCCGGTCAGTGTGGACTTTCTTTTGTAGGCGCACATTTCCGGCGACCAGGCGGCGAGGGGATTGGCCACAACAGAATTGACAGGTAATTTGAGAGGATTCTTTTTTTAATTTAATATTACAAATATATACCATGGAAGGAACCTTACATATATAACTGAATCTTTATATTGACAATTAAGAATTGTTCTCTCTCTCTCTCTCTCTCTCACACACACACACATACACGCACGCACAACACACGCACGCACAAAACAAAGCTTTCAAAAATGTTCTCATCTGCAGTCCAAAGAGCTTTCTGGTACAATGTAAAGAATTTCTGGAGATCAACATAACTAGATCTTCCTTTTAATATTTCTAATTATTGTAAGTAGTTAAACAGCTTTGTGAGGTCATGATGGATTCATATTATATTAGGGGATGGTTTACATATGAAGTGGTTGGGCTGCATACTTGTTTACATTTTTCTTAAGTCTTTTATACTTCAATTTTTTACTTTTTGTTTTTGAGTTAAGTTTCATATCATGCGCCATGGTTTTGAAATTAGTCCTGGTTTCTGACATGAAAATTTACATCTTAGACTCGGTTTTGAATATTCTTGGGGCTAAATAATGGGTTCTAGAATTGGCAAGCAACGTTATTTATATGTGGTGGTAATTTTTCTCTGGCTTATTAATGCTGTGGTTGATATGCCGTGGAAGAAGTAACAAAAATTGGTGTTACAGCGATGTCGAACCTGGAAAAACTCAAGAAGATGAAGCAGGAGATTCAATGGCTTCCATAGAATCACCTCTGTCACTAAAGGCAGAGAAAACCACTAATGAAGAGATACTGCAAGGTGAACAGGATGGGAAGATCTTGAACTTAAAAGATGTGCCAGTTGAGTGTCAGAATCAACAGGATGCTAAGAGGGTCATTGATGATCTCAGAAATAAAATTGAACAACTAAAAGCTGCAAATTCCAAACTGCAAAATGACATTGATGAGCGTTCTATAACACTCAGAAATACAAATCAGGAGGTGGACAGTTGCAATGAGGCACTGAAATCTAAAGGGGCAGATAAATATACAAGTCCTGCATATGCCTTGCAAACTTTATCAGCACATTCTACTTTATCAGCTCAGAATGTGCTACATGACACAGAAGAAACTGAAAGCCTAATTAGTCAACCAGCGAGCCCACTCCCTGAGCAGCAGGATCAAAGCCAGTTGGAAGCACAGAAGTCAGAACTTGAGAGAGAATTTAAAGAATTGCTAGAACAAAGTCACCAAAGTCAGAAAGAAATAGATAACTTACGGGATTGTCACAGTGAGTTAATTGAAATGATTGAAACTGTAAAAACTGCACACAAGGAGAAGCAAGAAGGGATCAAGAGGGACATAGGTGACTGCAAGGAAGAATGTGGAGTAATTGAAAGATGTATCAGGACATGGTCGCATAGGATGCAAATCTTGGAAGAAGAGTGCAGGCAAATGAAAGAAACTGCAGAACCCATGATATATTCTATGAATGATGCGGTTCTCCAACTGCAAAATGAAGTTATGGAACGGTTCGGGAATATCCAGATGCGGTTATCTGACTTCAGAAACAAGCTTCAGATAGAAAAGGCAGAGTTGGCACTGCATCATGAGAATCAAGGACTGGAAATTGAGAACAATAAGATCGGGGAGGAACTTCAGACTATGCGTCTGCTTATCAATGAAAGCAAAGAATTAAGAGCTGAGCTATATGATGAGGAAAGACTCAATAGAATGCAGGCCATTTTGTGCTCCAGGAATGATGATTCTTTAGTCCAGGAAGGGGGAGTTGGTGATTTAGTGGCTTCTGGTGACATCTGTCAGTCAGAAGAGGCAGAGAAAACCACAGACAAATCTTATTGTGAGCTAATGATCCTAGTTATCATCTCTCTATGAATATGACCAAATGCTGAGAAAGATTGTCCACGTCATTATGGGGTTGCATGGTGTAATGAAGCTATCGGATTTTTTTTTCTTCTGCAAATTGGCTTTTAATGATGCTTACAAGCGTCGTCCAACCTAACGACATTTATAAGCATCGTTGGAGACCGAATAACCTGCGATGCTCATAAGCATTATCGGAGACCAATAACCTGACGATGCTTATAAGCGTCAGAGACCAAAAAACCTAACGATGCTTATAAGCATCGTCGGAGACCATTACTTTACTGAAGTGCCATTGGAGATCATTTTCCGTTGTTAGCTTGACGACGCTCATAGTGTCGTTAACTCACATTTCCACTGTCGCATAGACAATGCGTCCACGATGTTTTGGCAAGCGTCGTGGTAGAATTTAGCAATGCTTATTAACGTCAACAAAGATCAAAAATAGCATCGGTATTTTCTCATTTTTCTGTAGTGACACTCTAATCAAAATGATGTCGTTTTATTAAAGCCGGTCTAGTTCGGTTGAGAATGATTTTATTTACTGACAAATATAAACTAATTTTCAAACTTATTTTTTATATATCAAAAATCAACCAAACCAAACCGAATAAAATTTTAAACTGGATCAAACCTGCAGTTTGGTTCGGTTTCAGGTTTGGTTCGGTTTCGATTTTTTCTCACCTCTAGACACAATCATGGCAGGTCAAGTGCTGCTTGCTGGATCTGAGCTCGTTTCCAGCGTGCGAGGAATCAACCACTCGAGTGGAAAGTTTCAGCTCAACATGCAGATTGATGGGAATCTCATTTTTTTATCCTGTGGCATCACCAGATAGTCAAGGGGATGCTTACTGGGCCTCCGGAACAAATGGAGATGGCTACCTGAGCTTATATCTGGATGATAAAGGTTGGTTCTACCAGAACCACGGCAATGCTACATACAATCTAACCAACATTACAATAGAACAGGATATTAGCAACGTGTCACTAATAATAAATTTTCATCGGTAATAGTTATTAATGATAAAATTATCATCGTTAATATTTAGATACAAATAATGACGTCGTTGATAATTTTTTACGATGAAAAAAATTTTCGTCGTCAATAATTGTTATTATTGATGAAAATTTTTCGTCGTTAAAATTTTTTTTCAAAATTATTTATGATGAAAAATTTTAATCGTAAAAAAGAGTAATTTACGATGAAATATTACATCACTAATAAAAAAATATTTATGATGAAATACTTTCATCGTAATTAATCTAATTAAAAATTTTTATAAAATTTAAATTTAAAAAAATATTAGCAATGTAAATTCTTTGTCGCAAATATTACAATTTCTGACGTAAATATTCATTGCTAATAAATTATCGATTATTTACAACGAAAGTATTTTCGTTGCTATTAATTTAATATAAAATTTTAATATTTTTAAACTTATCAAAAAAATTATTTACAACCACTTTTTCGTCGTGAATATTTTTTTGGCGATCAGTATTCTGTCGAAAATAATTTCATCGCTAAAAATTTACATATATTTTTTTAAAAAATAATTTATAAATATATATTTTTACTTTATATTTATAATATTTTTATAAATTAAAAATAAAAAATTCACACAATAAACTCATAAATAAATTTTATTATTTTATTATATTAAATTAAACTTATAAGAGGTCTGAAATAAAAATAAAAAGCTACATAAATCGACCGTCAAGTGTCGGCATCTGCAGAAAGGGAACGACTGGGGAAGAGGAGCGTTCGGAAGAGCTCAAATCGGCCTGCTGCTGTCTCATCAGCTGTATCATCCGCTCCATCCATACTATTCGCTCCATTATCTGGGTCTGAAGTAGCTGGTACTCGTCGATGCGTGCAACCAACTCATTAGCTCGCTGCTTAGCTCGCTGTCGATGCTCAGTAGTCTGCCTCTACACCTCTGTTAATCGAGCATCACGGTAGTATAGATGTCAGTCCTAGATGAGCGTGAAGATGAGGGAGCACTGATCCCATGCCCTAGACCTCTAACATAACAGAGTCTCGCACCAAGCACTTGATCACAGATCTCATTATCTGTAGGTGTGGTCGAGCCCTCAGAGGTAGGCTGAGATTTGATGCCTATCATATGGTCTTGATAATTAAAATTATAGCTATTTTAATTTCGTACTGAAAATTAAACTACGAATGAAAAAATAATTGAAAAAAATTATAAAAAGCTCCTGGCTCCCCGTCGTCCACTCCTCTGACCGTTGCTGGTGGATCCATTGGTAAATATCGATCCTACCAAGAAGCTCACCACTCTCTGCATCTCTCTATAATTTGAGAATAATTAATTAAATTTTTTTAAATAGTTAGAGAGTTAAAATATACTAATTAAAAATTACTTACCATCTGCTCCATATGACGAATGAACGATTTCAAACCCCCATAATGCGATACGATCTGTCTAATCCGATTTACGGCGTTCTGAGCACATCGTCTCTGTACAGTTAGTAGTCAAATTAGTAGGTAACAAATTGAATTTAAGAATAAATGATTCAATCATTAAACTCTAAAAAAAAAATTTGGATGTGTAACTGATATGCCGGATCCTCGTAATGCCGGCATATGAGAGCCCAATCATCCATAGTGATGCTGTCATAGGGCCGTTGCCGCACTACCTCCACCCTATGATCCTGCATCATATGGTATCAATACTGATGGATGCGGTGGTGATACTCCTTGAAATGCAAATATAAATAAACATCCACAGCTCGTCGCATGCGATCCTCAAAATCAATAATATCAAATACACCCTACCAATAACAAATATTAGAAGAATACCATGTTAATTAAATATTCACAGTATAATTTATTTTATCTGTAATTGGATGTAAAAAATCTCTCTTTGAGCTCGTATAACGTGACGCCAATTGAAAAGCATCACGGGGGCATAGTTACAGCATATGATGTCTTGCTCGATCTACCATGGCTCACACCAACCCCTAATGGGCATGGTGTAGCTGGATAGTATCTCAATATGGAGATGCTGTCTCAGGTGCTTGTGTCTCCAACATTCTAGAGCGAGATTTTTCAATGGACCTCGCCCTTGCCTCACCATAGGTGGAGACTGACCTAAAATAATAATAAATAAATCATTAATATGATAGCTATCTAAATAAAAAAAATTAAAATTTACTATATAAAAAGTATAATAATACCACTTGGATCCGCTTCACTCAGATCCGTCTCACTCGGACCTGTCTCATTGGGACTTGCCAGTGTAAGACCCTCTGGCGATGGAGCTAGTGCGGTAGTGAAAATGGATGAAGGCACCTCAGCCTCAGGGGTAGACTGCGAATGCGAACGTCATCGTCTGTCTCTTGATGCCATACTTGCAATTCTTGACATATAAATGAATATAATATTGAACAATAATAGTGAAAATAAATTACATTCTAATGAATAGAATTATATTGCATACTATTATTGCAAGAAAAGATTGAATAAAGAATATAGATCTACTCATCAATATTCGTACTTCCTCGATGTATAAGTCCTCCTCCGAATCACAATAATCGACTAATGTGTCATTTTCTATCTCATTATCATTAATGAACGGATCGTCACTCTCTGATTCATCAAGATTAAATATAAAATCTCTTCAACTTCATTGGACAGCAGATCAGTCCTATGTAAAGGAGCTGTTACAAGTTCTTCATCAACAAGAAGCTCGGCTAATGTTTGTTCTTCCTCTTGAAAAGCTTTCTCTTCATGTAATCCAAATTTTTATCCATCTTTAGTCGGATTGGTATGTCATATATACCTCTAGGTATTATTTTTTGTACGACATACCAATTACCTTGATATTTTAGATTTTTCAAATATATTACTTATTTTGCTTGAGTTGCTAATATATACGGCTCATTCTGGTACTATGTTCATGCAAAGTTTATACTGATAAAGTGTGGATCGATATGAATACCAATCTTTTTATTGCTAATATCCCATTATTCACACTGAAACAAGAATACAAAATTACTGAACCCATACTCAGTTCTATGATATCTATCAGTATACCATAATATTCAATTTCTTTTTCTCCTTCATATCCTATCGTAGCAATTCTACTATTTAGGATCCGTCATTGTATCTCAAGCTCCCTTGTGTGAAATCTCATTCTTCCAATGATACAGGATGCATAGTGGTTAACCTTCGATCGGGGCCACATACTAAATTATACAACTCATCGATCGCATCTTTTTTTTATTGAAATACTTATATTTCATCTACACCATAACGTAAAAAATTATGTTGGTTCAAATAATTATTTCTATAATTACTAAAAAATAATGTATTACTAGTGTAACTTACAAAGTCATCAAATCATTTTATAAATTTTCTTCTATATGTCGATCATCAGCATCTGTATTATTTTCTCTACATAGTATACTCTTATGCTCACTGCAACAAGTCATGATTTTTAATTTTACATCGACATAAAAAAATTACTTATAACATTAAACAGTATGCTAAGGTGGTACTTACTCAATGAAATCTTCAATTTTTTACAATTCTTTAGAACGTAGAGGTGTGCCTTGGATAGCTCATTCACATTCATAAATTCATATCTCCTTCCATCAATGGGTCGAACCGCTTGTTTAAATATAGACAGTGTCGGTTCATTGTCATCCTATTCACGGTCTGCGTTATGATTTGTACGATTGAATCTTGTTTCGATATCGTCAAGATATATCGAGCAGAATGTGACATACTCTGTAGCTACGTATGCTTCCGCTATAGACCCTTCAGGTCGTACTTTATTATGCATATACTTTTTTAGGGTATACAAGAATCTGCAAATAAAAATAAATTTAAATTTTAGAAATATGTTTACATCTTATAACTAATATGATAAAGTATGTATAATTTCTTTATCTTTCAATAGGATACATCCATCGATAATGTACCTGTCTGGCCAAAAGAGCTTCTTTAGGAAGATGAATAGCCAGGGGCACCAGAACATCAAAAAATAATGATAAAATTTTTTTTCTAACTTACAAAGAATGAGCATGATATCCTTTTCAAACTTCTCAAATAAGTTAATCTTCAATTTTCGGTAATACAATTCTTGAAAGAATACTTCCAACTCAATCAATGCAATTTGAACATCACCACCCAAATAGCCACGCATAACCATAGGAAGCAAGCGTTGCATCATCACATGGGAGCTATGACTTTTCATACCAGAGATATTGCCGTCGTTGTTGCCAACACACCATAATACATTTGAAGTGTATGCGTCAGAAAACTTTATAATTTTGAACCATCCACAGAAACTCTTCTTTTCCTCATCAAATAGCGAATAACATGCAGGTGGCATAAAAAATCTATCACCTCGATGAACTAAATATAATTTTGATCGAATTCGTATTTCTTACCAATTAAGATGAGCTTTTATACTATCTTTTATTTTTCTTGAGATATTCAATACTGTACCGATGATATTATCATAAATATTCTTCTCAATGTGCATTATATCCAGATTATGATGAAGTAGTAGCTGCTTTCAATATGATAGTTTGAAAAAAATACTTCACTTTGTCTAATTCAACTCAGCTTCAGTATGCTTCCACTTGCGAGTACTCGATATTTTTTCAAATTGGATGTTTCCAATGACTTCAAGTTGTTCTAAAATTTTTGCTCCACTTAACTCCTTAGGTGGCAGACATCGGTTGGACTTACCATCAAAGTATTAGTTGTAATAGATCCTCCAAGAATGATTACCAGGTAGAAACCATCGATGACCCATGAAGTATATTTTCTGTCCATGCTTTAAATGTAAGGAGGATGCATCCTTGTTATATATTGGATATGCCAGATATCTTTTGGTGCTCCATCTAGATAAGTTTTCATATACAGAAAAATTATTTATGATCCATAAAATCGAAGCATGCAACTTAAAATTTTTTTGACTCACAGAATCATATGTCTGTACTCTATTTTCTTATAGCTCCTTCAGATCATTGATTAACGGTCATAGATATACATCAATTTCATTACCTGATGCTTTCGGATCCGGAATCAATAGTGACATAAACATAAATGATTCTTTCATGTACTTTCAAGGTGACGCATCATGTACAACTAGCATTACAAGCCACATATTGTAAGAAGTACTCAAATTATCAAAGGGATTAAATCCATCTATCATTAGACTAAGCCAGATAATGTGTGGGTCACTCGCAAAGTGTGGATGCTTTGCATTGAAGTCTTTCCACACTACGGAGTTGACCGGATGGTTAAATATGTTCTCCTCCGAAATTCGCTGCTCATGATGTCATCTCATTTTTTTAGCTATCTTTGTAGACATATACAACCTTTGAAGTCTTGGAATCAATAAAAAATACTTCAAAATTTTTTGAGGTATTTTCTTTCCTTTTCTGTTATCGATTTTGTACCTAAGCTCACTGCATTTTGGATATTCAGTTGCCTGTTCATTATCTTTATAAAATAATATACAGTCATGTATCGGAATATAGCCAAATCTCAATTTTCGTATGTATATTTTTGCTTCAGAATATGACTTCAAAAGTCTCTCTCCATCGAGAAGAGCTGCTTTAATCAATGTCAAATTTTGATCAAATAATTTTTGACTCTATCAATTCATGATTTTAATATGAAGTAATTTTATCAAAAACTCTAACTTAGAGAACTTTGCATAATTTGGATAGAGTGGCTCTCGTACATCCCTTACAAGCTTTGCAAACTGTTCAGAAGTCCCTTCTACCTCAAGTCGGATATTATGTTCATGATCAGAATTATGTTTAGATGCACTCGTACTTATGCATACATTTAAACAAACATGCTAATGTAAATCATTCAAAAGTTCTCCTATACCACCATGTTCGACAGGTTTAGCAGCATTACTATCATCTTCAGTATCATCATCATCGGGACAACTTCATTCGGATCATGCTACCCATGTCATATCCAATAAGTATACTTCTTATCCATTCTATAACATAACAGATGTTCCTCAATAAGTATTATGTGATGATATACCATATTGATACATCTCTTGCATGGACACTTTATCCGACTAGCACTGTCAGCATTATACAATGCAAACTTAATAAAATCTCGAATACCTTTTTGATATTTAGGCAAAAAAATATCTCTTGCATTCATCCAATTTTTGTTGATATCCATCTAACAACAAATATGAAAATCATTAACAACAAAAAAAAATTCAGTGGTATTCATCCGAACTGGATCCCAACCCAAATTTTGGATCGAATTCCGACCTAGATTTTTGACCAAATTTCGATCCAGATCCAGACACGGATTATTTTATACAAAACAGCATGCATTAAAGAACACAGATTGAATAGTAACATAAAAAATCTTTTTTCACCAATTTAATGAGGCAAAAATGCATGATCCTTTCCATTTCAAATCATTACTAACAGGTGTGGCCCTATTCCTTTCAAAAAAGTAATAATCTTATTATTGTTATTAGTCAATATTTTATTTCATTATTATAAAAATTTTAATAGCATCTCTTCAGGATTCTCCAAGTATACGACGTGAATATGGTGCCTACGCATCCTATCCACCATATATCCAGAGAATAGTGGACAAATAACTGCTGAGTATCACATAATGAAATAAAATATCAACTATTAACAATAATAAGATTATTATTTTTTTAAAAAATTTGAATATAGAATATTCAAGAGTCGATCTCAATCAATATCGACTCTTGAATGAGAATTTACGGCTCAATGCAATTTAACTACCATTTCTGAATATACATTCAAAGATAGATTTCTAATTTATCAAAAAAGAGTAACTCTACATTGAAATTTTTTCATCAAAAATTTTAGTAGAGTTTTCTCTAAAATAAAAATATTTTTTATATTTAATTATAATAAGCAAAAGCATACAAAATAGCATACAAAATAATTAAATTATAATAAGCAAAAATAATATACATTGTGCTAGTGGAACAATAAAAAATTTATAAATTTTAGCAGTAATATGAATAATATAAAATAAACTATAAGTAGTTGAGCATGCAAAATAATAATAATACAAAATAATAACACGAAATCTAATTTCGAGAGCCTGATAATTTTTTATTTTTTAAAAATATTTTTTATCTAAAAATAATAAATAATTTTTTATTTTTTAAGATATTTTTTACTTAAAAATATTTTTTTCTAAATATTTTTTTCTAAACGAGCTCCGAACTTGGCCGCCCATGGCCCTCGCTCCCATAGTGCCGACGTTGTCACCCACCTCACATCGCTCGGACTCGGCTCCCGCGATCCCCGCTCCTACAGCGCCACTGTCGTCACCCACCCCTCGCGACCCACTCTCCATGGCACCGTCGCCCTTTCCAACCCCCATGACCTGGATTCTAACTCGAATCCTGATCAGATCCCGATCTGGATCCCAATCCAAATCGAAATTTCGATCCGAATCCCGACCTCGATCCAATTCGAATCATGAACTGAATTTTATTTTTATTAATCAAATAATAAAATATTTATTTAAAATTTATTTTTTTTACTTTTTTTTATTTTTTTTATTTTTTTTATCTTTTTTTCTCCCTCGTTTCTCTCTTCCCTTCCTCCCTCCCCGGCCGACCCCTTCCCTGGCCCCATGTTGCCCCCGATTGCTCACGGCCCCCTCCCCACCCCCGTGTCGCCCCCGACCACCCCCCAACCCTATCCCTGCCTCCGTGTCGCCCCCATCTGCCCACTCCCACCCCTGCAACCCCCTCTGTCGATCGACCGCCTCCCCGACCCCGTATCGCCTTCGATCGCCCATGCCCCCCTCCTTGCCCCTGTGTCACCCCCGACTGCCCCCGTGTCGCCCCCGTGTCGCCCCCGACTGCCCCCCCACCCCTGCAACCCCCTCCACTGACTGACCCACTCCTCGGCCTCGTGTCACCCCCGACCACCCCCGACCCCATCCCCACCTTCATGTCGCCCCTGGCCGCACCTCGACCCCATCCCCGCCCCCATGTCACCCACCCCCACCCTGCAACCCCCTTCGTCGGCCGACTTCCTCCCCGCCCTCGTGTCGCCCCTGGTCGCCCATGGCCCCCTCTCTGCCCCCGTGTCAGCCTTGGCAGCCCATGGCTCCCTCCCCGCCCCCATTTCGCCCCCAACCGTCCACCCCCACCCTAGCAACCCCCTTCGCCCCTCGAACCCCCGACATCCATGTCGCCTCTAGCCGCCCACTGTTGGGATGCAAAGGAGTTTCATGCATGCATTTCAAAAATTTTTCAATGAAAGAATATTAGATTAAACTATTTAATCTATAAATACATGCATAAGATCAGATCTTAAAACTCCTACAAATGGATCGATGACATAAATTTATATGCATAAAAATCTGAAATTAAAATGACAAGCATGTGAACCAAAAATAGTATTTAGTAATTGATCTAATCTACTACTAGGATTCCAAACCCAATATCTGAGTATGGATAGTTGAAATCTATGATCGAGAACATAGATCTGAAAGTTCTCTCTGGTCACTTGCAGCCGCACAAGTGTTCGATCTCTACAGATGGTCCACGTGAAGTCCTCAAACCGATTAGCCCTTTGCAGGCGTGCTAGCTCGTGCAGTCGGCTTCTGATGGCAGATCTGATTTGATCTCTTTCTTTGATCACTTTGGACCATTTCGATATCGAAGATGGATCAGAGGAGGATGCTGGATGGTGGAGAAAAATTAGATGAAAACTCTCTTCTTTTTGATTTTTTTCTCACCCAAAAACCTAGAATAGTTCTAGGTCTCTCACCTGAGAAAAGAACGATCTCCTCTTTTGTTCACGCCAAGGAAGAAAGAAAACCACCCAAACCTCATGCCCCAAAAATAAATTTTGGTCCCTCTTTCTCTCTGATATCTCACAGTAAAAATCTTTCT
Organism: Elaeis guineensis; assembly: GCF_000442705.2. Taxonomy (NCBI): domain Eukaryota; kingdom Viridiplantae; phylum Streptophyta; class Magnoliopsida; order Arecales; family Arecaceae; genus Elaeis; species Elaeis guineensis. The sequence goes on from NC_026001.2 coordinate 3,987,311, forward strand.
CTTGTTGGTGCATAAAATTATGGCCTTTTTATGGTTGTCGCACAAACCAGGTAAGACAGGATAAGAGTTGGAGTTTATTGCAATTCAAACCATTTTGAATTTCAATTTGACTCTAACTTTTTCTCACCCTTATCTGACTTAAAGAGCGACTTACCAGAGAAAATTGGGTGTGGAAAACAATCAAGAAAATTTTTTTTTCTCGCACACAATAGGCACCTTCAAAAACAACCAACGTGTGGAAGGATATAGATAAGGTTTTAGGTTGAAATTTAAATCATTTTGAATTCAAATCAAAATTAACCAATTTCTATCCTTAATGGAAAACAAAAGCAGGGTTATCTTTTAATTTTTTCATGCATAAACTAATTTTGTGTGGTGAGAAAAGGCATGAAACAATTTGGGTGGTGCAAGGGAGAGAGCCCCGTTCATTTGGGACTCTAAAGTTTAACCAATTGGATTTCTTTCAAATCCAATCCAATTAGACCTAATTAAAATGTGATGAATCTAATCTAATTAGGCCCCTATAATCTTAATTAAATCTATTCAAATCAATAAATTAATTGAGCTATAGATCCAACCAAATTATGATCATTTCTCTCTTACCAATTAGGTCATCTCATAACCTAATCAGACTTGACCTGATTGAATCCAATTCAATCAAACTTAATCCATACTTTAATGCTCAATCAAATTGAGCTAATTAGTGATCTAATTACTAGTTAATCTTCTATTAGTGATAGAGTGTAAGTCTAATGGGACTCTTCTCTAGAGTCTCCATCCAATAGGACTTTTCAGCAGAGTCTCCATCCAGTGAGACTCTTCAGTAGAGTCTCAGTCCAGTGGGACTCTTCACCAGAGTCTCCATCTACTGAAACTCTTCAAATTAGCCATGTGATCAGAGAGAAACTTCTAATGTATGTGATCTTATAGGTTCGAACCTAAATCGTTAGCACAGGAACTGATTCCTGTACCAATCAGAATAATCATCTAGCAATGGTGTCCGACATCTGGATAGATCGAATGTATGCAAAGCAACACTCAAGAACCTATTTGGATATAGTTAACGTATAATTCATCCCTTTGACCCTTGATGCTAGGATGACTTAGAGTTTAAACTGTCAATTCTTAACAGTACATCCATTATATGTCTCAACATGATAAATTATGTGACTTCTTATAAGGATTGCCCTGGCCAAGGTCTTACTAAATTGAAATACAAAGTATTCTCTCCAATCTCTTGGAGTGGTCAATTCCATCTTGACTCACGCACTGACTTCACAAGTACTTGACTGTGCCCAGAAACTTTTTGATCTTGAATTAAAAATTCAGGTAGTCTGACATGAAAGCACAGTGAGTTGCTTGCAAGTCACCGTGATGATCTTAGGTTAAAGGGACACTTATACCTATATCCCTTCAGAATGACTCTTGACAGCAGAGTACTCCAGAATTGATCACGTTCAGTGAAATATACTCCTATATTTCACCTGCATGCCATACCATCATCTTCTGCTCCTTGGTTTAGAGGACAACTAACCTATATGGTATACAACAACCTACACTTGATATGTCTATCATTCTAGTAATAGCATATCATTTGGTCACGAATTTATTCAAAAACTAAATGATAAATCCTCCTTTATCGATTTAAAATAGTCCTAAGAACTTTTATCATAACATAGAAGTTCGATAGAGAAGATGTACAAGCTTATGATAAAAATTATCAAATAAATATTTTATTAATTAATTCATATAGAATTACATCAAATAGCACAACCATCAATAGATTGACGATCAATTTTGAAACATGTTTACCAACAACTCTCACTTATACTAAAGCCAATCGGTACAATATCGTATACCCATCTTCATTTTGTGATCTTCGAACTCCTTTACTATAAGGGCTTTAGTTAATGGGTCAGTTAGATTCTTCTTTTCGTCGATCTTCTGAAGGTCGATATCACCTCGATCTATGATTTCTCGAATAAGATGGTAGCGATGCAGAATATGCTTTATCTACTTATGTGACTTCGGCTCCTTTGCCTGAGCTATGACTCCAGTACTGTCGCAATAAAGTAGAACTGGACCATCGATGGAGGGTGTCACTTCAAGCTCGGTGATAAACTTCCTTAACCACATAGCTTTCTTTGCAGTATCGGATGCCATAATGTATTCCGCCTCGCATACTGAATCAGCTATGATGTACTGCTTGAAACTTTTCCAGCAGATAATTCTACTATTTAGGATAAAGATATATCTCGACATGCTTTTGCTATCATCACGATCTGACTGAAAATTGAAATCGGTATATCCCACGAGTTTCAAGTTAGATTCCTCATAAACGAGTCACTGGTCCTTAGTATTTCTCAAATACTTAAGGATGATTTTTACAACCTTCCAATAGTTCTAATCCAGATCTGATTGATATCTGCTCACTACTCCTAGTGAGTATGCCACATTCGATTTTGTACATGTCATAGCATACATTATAGAACCCACTACCGAGGCATATGAAATTCTACTCATACGCTCTCTCTCTTAAGGGGTTGTCGGATAATTTTTCTTCAAGAAAAAAATTGTATGACCTATCGAAAGATAACTTTTCTTGAGATTCTCCATGCTGAACTATTTTAGCATGGTATCTATGTACGTTGTTGGGAAAGTTCGAGCAGCCTCTTAGATCTATAAATATAGATCTTCATCCTTAAGATGTAGGTTGCTTCTCGCAGATCCTTCATAGAGAATTATGACGATAGCTACACTTTTATTCTCTATAATATAGGGATATCATTTTCGATTAAGAGAATATCGTCCACATACAAAATAAAAAATATAATTACTAAACTATTAGCCCACTTATATATACAAAAAAAATTTTCATTCTTAATGAAGTCATACGTTCTGATCACCTTATCAAAACGTATGTTCTAACTCTAAGATGCTTGCTTCAATCCATAAATGGATCTTTGAAGCTTGCACACCTTGGACTCGTCTGTAGATGTGAATCTTTCAGGTTGCATCATATACACCTCTTCATTCAACTCTCCATTTAGAAAAACTGTCTTCATATCCATTTGTCAGACTTCATAGTCCAGGTATGCTGCTATCGCAAGCATGATCCGAATAGACTTGAGTATTGCCATAGAAGAAAATATCTCATCATAGTCAATAGTATAATGTTGATGATATCTCTTGATAATTAGATGAGCTTTATAGGTCTCAATCTTTCCGTCTGCACCCTTTTTCTTTTTGAAGACCCACTTACACCCTGTGGATTTTATCCCTTCAAGTGGATCAACCAATGTCCACACATTGTTGATCTTCATGGACTCTATTTTGAATTTTATGGTTTCAAGCTATTTTTCAGAGTCAGACCTCTACGTTGCATCTATATAGGTGACTGGATCCTCATTGTTCTCATCGAGCTCAATAAGATTTCCATCGCAGACAAAAAAATTTAGGTATCTGTCCGACTGATGTGGTACTATATCGGATCATCTTAAGAATGTTTGTATATTAGGCTCTAGATTTGATCTTATCAAATCCAGTTCAGATTCAGTTACTGATGTCGGTTCTTCTACCTGTCGAACTTTTTTAAGCTCGACTTTAAAGGTATTTATTCTTTCACTACAGAACTTCTTTTTCAAAAAATATGTCTTACTGCTGACAAATACCTTTTGTTCGCAGGGAGGTAAAAGTAATATCCCCTTGATTCCTTAGGATACCCTACAAAATTATACTTATCGGCCTAGATCCAAGCTTGTTGGTTTGTAATCGTTTGACATAAGCCGGACACCCCCAGACCTTAAAGTAAGTGAGGTTCGGCCTACATCCTGACCATATCTCATATAGTGTTTTACTAACTGACTTGCTCAAAATATTATTAAGCACAAAATAGGCTATCTCAACTGTATATCTCCAAAAAAAGATCGATAGACTTGCAAACCTCATCATGGACCGAACCATGTCCAATAAAGTTCAATTCCTTCTTTCTGAGACATCATTATGCTATGGTGTCTCTGGAGGAGTCCATTGTGAGAGAATCACATTCTCTCCAAGATATGTCAGAAATTCACTGAAAAAGTATTCACCCTCTCGATTAGACTGAAGAGTCTTAATACTTTTTTTCAGTTTATTTCTCTACTTCATTATAAAATCGTTTGAATATTTCAAATGATTCAAACTTGTATTTCATCAAGTAGACATACCCATATCTAGATAGATCATCTGTGAACGTAATGAAATAGCTATACCCTCCTCTGATACTAATGTTCATAGGTCCATAAATATTACTATATATTAGACCTAGAACTTCACTGGCTCGTTCATCTTTTTCAGTAAAAGGTGACTTAATCATCTTTTCAAGAAGACAAGACTCACAGGTCGGTAATGATTTACAATCATTGATATTGAGGATACCCTCTTATGCTAACTTGTTTATCCTACTTTTGTTAATATGACTGAGCCTGCAATGCTAAAGGTAGGCATCTGTGATATTATCTAACTTTGAATGTTTATTTAGAGTGTACATTACACTCATAGGCTATGACAATACATAGATGTCATTTCTTAATTGTTCTTGCATTATTGTAATATCATTCATAATGATATCACAATAATCATTCTTTATTGATAACTATAACTATCTTTGGTCAAAAGACTAATAGAGATTATATTCATCAAGAAAGATGGACAATAGTGACAATCACTTAAAATGATACTATCAGACTTGAAAACAAGCTCGATGACTCCTAAAGCCCGGATTGAAACTTGACTTCCATCTCCCATATTTAGGAATCTCTCGTCGTTCTCAAATTTTTTACTAACTTAAAGTCTTTGCAATGAATTACATATATGAATTAGACTTTCGGTATCTAATATCTAGATAGTAATGTCACGTATAGAGAAATTACAAGGTATTATCATATAAACACCTTGATCAGCAACTAATTGCTCATTTCTCTTTAGTCTATTTGGGTTATAATATGTTTGACTCGATTCAGTCTTAAATTTTTTAGCTAGATTGGGCTCAAGATCAATATTCAACTTCTGATACTGGCTATCGAAGTTGGATCCAATAAGCTCATTACTGTCAAACAGTGAGTAGAGCGACAAATTACTTACCATTTCTGAAAAGAAAGAAAAATACAGATCTAATTAGTATATGAATTAATCAAGCCTAAAAAAATAGACTTTAGTTTAAAGGTTCTCCCACTATTTTATACGAATTGATAGTCTCTACCTCCAATTCAAAAAATTATCTTAATTTTTTAGTGGGTACTAGAATCCACACAGACTACATATAGGCCCGAGTATGGCTCGATCAATCTATATGCATCTATAGGTAGGTTCTCAATCAATTATTTTTCTAAATAATTTTTAGTAATTAATTTTATCTCAGATTTTATTTCAGTAGGCTATGGGCCTCCACCGAAAGTCCTGATTAGGTCCAACCATTAACATGAACCTACTCAGTGATTCTAACTAATAGATAATCAGATCCGAGTAAGGCTTGGCCAATCCAACCATTCATCAGATAGTACAATAAAATCATCATATGATAATTAATAATTTCATCATTCAGAAAAACACCAGATGGATGGCGTCTATAATGTCAATCAAAAATAATGGACCCATTACTATTCACCTTAATAGGAGGCTATGATCTAGTTATCATCATAACTAGCTCATTTTATGGATCTAATAATTTAAAAAATTTAATTAACATAATTTAACAAAATTAAATGCACAGACCAACTAATCTTAATCCTCCTACGGACTTCATCAAGTCAGATCAGGGTAGATTAGAAACAAGCCGGTCTAACTGACAAGTCATCAATCCTCCTACTGACTTCATCAAATCATATCGAGGATAAAGATAAGTCAAACTAGGGGCATCTAAATCAGTCGAACTGATTTCCTAGTAAGTATGGGTCAATCCTAATCATTAAGCAATCTGATCAAAATTTGATTCACCATGTTAGTCAGATAAATGAGATCGATGGGAGGGATGTGTCATTAACTCATCATAGACTCAATCTATACGAGTAGGTCTCAATTAAAAATCATCGATCAAGACTGTCAAACTTATCTTAGACCCAAACTGGTTAATTAGTTTCAATTGGATCTACTTATGGATTTGGGTTCGACCGCTGAGCTTAAGATCAAAGTCCATTTGGGTCTAATCAAAGACATAGATTTGACCAACTACAACTATTATATTAGCTCTAAAATTTTTTTGATTTAATCTAATTTCTCTTTTTAGTCTATTTGATCTTTGATTCTAATCTTAGGTCTAACCCAATTAGGAGGATCTGATCAAGCTAACCCATAAACGTATCACCCATATTTTATGCGAATGACATTAGATCTTTAATTCACAATTCTAGATCTAATTTGTTCAACTTAATTCTTAATTAAGTTTGAGGTAGTGGGTAGGAGTTCAGAATTTAAAAATAATTTTAAATTTTATAAAATATTTTTATAATTAATTTTATGCACAATCATTTAGATCTGAAAGTTGAATCGGCTCACTCCTGGATTGAGCCTACTCATCACAATAGGTCGACTAAGTTTTGAGACTTAGTTGACTCATTGATGATGAACTATTAATCATAATTTCAGTCTGTAATAATGAGTCAGCTCAATAGAAATTGAGTTGACTAACCAGGATCTTGAGTTGACTCAAATAGTACTGAGTCGACTCAACAGGCAAACTACAACAATTGTATTAATTTTAGATTAAAATAATTCTACATAAATAGTAACAAAATTAATCATAAATTATTTTAGAACTATTCTAAACATATTTATGATTTTAGATTTTATTTGTGAAGATCAGATGTAACTACTTTTCATATAATGTATCACATACACAATCCTAGAATTTTGAGAAAAGTAAATTTTTTTTTCGCATTCATCTTCATGGGATATAGTTACAATGGCACCCCTATACATTATAAGAGGATCCAATTGAATGAAAAAAAAAGAGATCTAATCTCTATTACCTCTTATGACCAGATGGCCTGATGACAAATCCGATCCGATTACTTCACTACTCAGATCATCTAATTGAAATAATTTAGATCTAATCTAAATTATTTTAAATTTGATTATTATATTTTAATTATATTAAAATTAGATAATAATTATCATAAATAAAAATTATATGCTTCAAATTAAAATTAGATTTTATAAAGATCAGCACAAATTAGGACAACCTTTGCAATGTAAGAGGTAAACCTTACAGCAGAACAACCTTATATCAGTTTGTGTGATTAGATCTCTAACTAATTTTAGATCTAAATATCATATATCAAATCTAATCTAAATTAAATTATAGATCTATATACATATAATATCATGTCATATCGAACTGTGGCTTTGATACTACTGTTGGGATGCGCAGGGATTTCATGCATGCATTTCAAAAATTTTTCAGAGAAAGAATATTAGATTAAACTATTTAATCTATAAATATATGCATAAAATATGATCTTAAAATTTCTACAAATAGATCGATGATATAAATTTATATGTATAAAAATTTAAAATTAAAATGACACGCATGTGAACCAAAAAATAGTATTTAGTAACAGATCTAATCTACCACTTTTAAGATTTCAAACCAAATATCTGAGCATGGGTAGTCGAACTCCATGATTAAAAATATAGATCTAAAAGTCTTCTTTAATCGCTTATCGTTGCACAAGCATCCGACCTCTACGGATGGTCCACACAAAGTCTTCGGATTGATTAGCCCTCCGTGGGAGTACTGACTCATGCAGTCAGCTTCTGATGGCAGATTTGATTTGATCTCTTTCTTTGATCACCTTGGATCTTTCTGATATCAAAGATAGATTAGAGAAGGATACTGAATGATGAAAAAAAAATAGATGAAGATTTTCTTCTCTTTAGTTTTTTCCTCACCCAAAAATCTAGAACAGTTCTAGATCTCTCACCCGAGAGGAGAACGATCTTTTCTTTTGTTCATGCCAAGAAAGAAAGAAAACCACCCAAACCTTATGCCCCAAAGAAGGATTTTGGCCTCTCTTTCTCTCTGATATCTCACAGTGAAAAGCTCTCTCTTGTTGGCACACAAAATTGTGACCTTTTTATAGTTATCGCACAAATCAGATAAGACAGGATAAGAGCTGGATTTTATTGCAATTCAAATCATTTTGAATTTCAATTTGACTCTAACTTTTTTTCATCCTTATTTGACTTAAAGAGAGACTTACTAAAGAAAATTGAGCATGGAAAACAATCAGGAAGACTTCTTTTTCTCGCACAAAATAGGCACCTTCAAAAACAGCTAACGTGTGGAAGGATATGGATAAGGTTTGAGCTTTGGGCTTTGTCTCTCTAAGGTTCAAACTATAAATGGATATGAAATTAACAATAACGAGTAGGAGAATTCTTAGGTAAGAAATTTTAGGAAGTTCAAGCTTGCTTTGCAAAACATTGTCACAGGGCTAAACCAAACTAAAAGTGTTGAAGAATTTGAGAGCATTAGGCTTAATGTATTGGACACATCCATTGTTTCAATTAATTAGTATGGCTTATCAACAACATAACATTTTAGTGAATTTCTGGACCACGTATGGGGATCAACTCTCTTGAGATTTTACTCTTGATAATACCTTCTAAAGATTCAAAGAGCATAGGGGACTGATGCTGAAGGATCATTTTTTATGCAAAATGCTGAAAAATCATTTTAAGCTAGGGCTAGAAATGGGCTCAGCTAGGCCATGCCACTCCCTACCCAAGCGTAATCTAAACATTTTTTTTTTGGGCTTCGAGCAAGGTATAGGCTCAAAAATGCTTAGAAAATCTCAGCTCGAGCCCGACCCCGACCCAACCCCATCTAGCCACATAGATCTTAAAATGCATCATCTTCTGCCATATATCCACCTACATAGTATTTAAAATATTCCATCCTTTGTCATCCATCCATTTATATAAATATCAAAGCATTTTATCCTCATCATCCATCTGTATGTATAGATGTTAAAGCACTCTATCTTATATTATTCGTCTGTTTGCACAACTCAAAGTAATACCTCTATTATTCATCTGCTTGTATAGATCTCAAAGCACTTCATCTTTTATCATCAGTATCCTTCATAGATCTCAAAGCTCTTTATCCTTATGAATGTGACATTTCTTCCCTCTCTTCCTATTTGTGCTAAAAGAAGAGCTTTTTACTAAATTGGTGAGAAGAGTTGTTATGAAATTTTATAAAAAGTTTAGTTATTAGGTGATTCACATATGATAATGTTTTGTAATGGAGATAGATAGCTAAACCATATGGCAACTAATTTGAAAATTTAGGTGGTTAATTGATACTTTTGGAACTTTTGGTATAGTGAATTGATATTTTACATGAAGGAAGAAAAAAAAGACTATATACCTAAGAAATTTCAGTCTTGTATAAACAAAGGGAGAAACTTGCAACACAGAGACAAACATAGCATATGGGATCTATGTGGTATATGAATTTAATTTGTAGTCCTATTTCTTGCAATAGGAAGAATTATTGATGCCCGGTTGAGCAGAAGGAAACCACCATAGGAAGGTTTTCCAATACATAAGGAAGCTGGCAACCATGCAGAGCTTTTCCAACAGGCAAGCCAACATACTTGACAAGTATTTCATACAGCATCATATCTCTAAAAAATGCAACTGGAAGATAGCTTTTTTGGTAGGAAGGAATGGAATGACTTTGCCATCAATTGAACATGAAGCTGTAGAGCTTGCATGCAGCATTAAAAAAAAAACACATCCATCTCCCTGCACGGGTGTCATGCCCCGAACCCAACACTCAAATTGGATACGTGATGGCCGCACACTCCTTAGGACAAGCCCTAAAGAATATACAAGGCTTAAAATAATTCATTATAACCTCAACATCCATAATGTCTAATTTCAATAATAATTAGTAAAACTTACATAATTATAAATTAAATTTTTTTAATCCTCTGATCAGGTATCAATGACACTCTATTTATGCATCCGTTCACTTGTAAATTCATACCATAGTCAACCATGAGCATCCTATAACTCTGAGAAGAAAAAGAGAAATGGAAGGATGTGAGCTTTACAGTTCAGTAAAAATTCTCATATCACATCAATATAATAATATAATCTGAAAATAAAGATAAGCAATAAAACACAAAATCTCTTGTTCAATATCTAGATTACTGCAAATATCTATAAATTATTTATCTTATCAAAAGAGATGCATTATCATATGTTAATGGGTGAAATACTTTTATTCAACATTTATTTTATGTCTTGTCTTCCATTTCTCTTTTCATAATCACATAATCTTTAATATTTTTCTTTCTGGCTTTAGACCAATCAAGTCTATATCTCAGTCTTCATTTGATAAAATTTTTACTCATAAGCCTTTCAAGACTGTCCTAAGCATGAGCTCCTAGCTGACTATCCTACATATGAAAGCCCGTGAGGGGCTGTCCCGGGCATAAGCTCTTGACGGGCTGTCCCAGGCATGAGTTTCTGGCTAGCTGATTCACGTATAAGCCCATGAGGGCTGTCCCAGACATAAGCTCCTAACAGACTGTCCCAGGTATAAGCTCCTGACGGGCTATTCCATATGACAAGGCTAGTCCAAACCGTATTTTTCTTTTATAAAATTATAATACGTTGACTTCATTAATCAATTCTACTTTGCAGTGTAATCAAAATAAATATATCATACTCATATAATCATGCCATCAATCATTGATACATATATATTGACATAACATACTCATGCTTAAAAATCATATAAGCAAATAACGGTGTCTCAAACATAGCAAATTCATCGATCACGAATTCAACGATGCAAAATCAACAATACAATACCAACGATAAAATAGCATATATAATGGTGATCATGTACAGGGATTCTTATCTTTATCGATGACTGATCTAAATACAGAAATTGATGAGCTCCTCAATTTATGAATCCGAAATCAAGATATTTTGCTCCATATCTTCTAGTATAATAATTACATCTCTATATGATCAGGATTAAATATAAAAATTATAATATAAAAAAATTATGGATAAATAATTTTAATAACATAAATTCAAGACCTCTCTTAGGATCAACCAAGATTGAAATTTGTCTAAGTATTTGGACCCTCTACTAGTCCATAAGACTTCTAGAGAGAAAATCCATAAAAAAAAAGATCTAGAGAAAAAAATTTTAGAGAGAGAAAGTAGAGAGAATCTTCATATCTTTCAGATGAGACAATCATGATTGAGATTATTAGAGATCATATCGGGATAACTTAATATGGATTAACTATGATCAGATGCTATAAATTTTGAATACGGATCGGACTGGGATCCAACCTACTGCATGAATTTCAAAGCAATTACAGATCACCTTATTTTCATCTTAAATTTATCCTAGAGTCCGTGATTGCAGTTAGAGAAAGAAAGAGAGAGAGACTCTAGAGAGAGAAGGAGAGAGAAAAAATCCTCTCTATTTTTATTTTCCTTTTTCTTTTCTTTTCTTTTTTTTTCTTTTCTTTTTTCTTCTTTTTTTTTTCTTTCTTTTCCTTTTTCTTCTTTTCCTTTTCTTTTCTTTTTCTTCTTCTCTTTTCTCTTTTTTTTCTTCTTCTTTCATGAGAACAGGGACCCGCACATCCTCTTCCCCTTCTTTCTTCTTTTTCTTCTCCTCGTCCAAAATAGGAGACCCAATCCCCTTCATCTCCTCTCCCCCACATGCAGTCAAGGAAGGCCGACACCGACCACCCCTGGCAGTCCTCGGTGGCAGCGAACACACAGCCCCAGCAACAGCCCCCATGGTAGCTATTACCAACGGCATACAGGAAAAGAAAACAGAACAGGGTTGACCCTATTCTTCTCAAATCCAGTGTCCTGCAGTCGCTCTTTGATGAAGAAAGGACAACCAAAAAGAAGAAAGGGGAGGGAAGGAGCTTACCTTGCTCCGGCACCAAGAAGAACTCCTGCGACCCCTTCTTCCCATCCAAGAACTCACAAAAACTCCTGGGACATGTTCTGGTGAGTTCTCAAAAGCTTTGATGAAGATCTAAGAGGGGAGGGGCTTTTATAGGAGAATTTTTCTAGACCTAATCGGACTCCGCCCTGATCTCGTCGAAGATTAAAGGGAAGAAGACTCTGATTAAAAGTCTTCTTCCTTCCCTCTCCCGTGCACCGCACATGCCCCTATTTTTTTTTAAAATCTGGGTTATTACATTCTCCCCCCTTAAAATAATTTTATTTTCAAAATTAAGTTATGTTGTTTGAGGTACGTACTAAAAAAGCATATATTCATCATGTCATTCGCATGCTTCCAATAATATCTTACATATTATTTATTTCTTATGATCTTGATATAACAAAATTATTTAAAATCTCAAATTCATTCCTTTTATATTGATTTCTCAACTTTTTCGAAGAACAGTAACATTGTGATCATGTATTAAAATATTATAGTTATTTATCCAATATATTCTACTCAAAATTCATAATTATCTCAGACTACCTATGATAGAAAATAAAGAAAGGCCAAACATCGGATACTCTTCAAAATCATTGATTTTTTTTTTCTTTTGATCTTTCAATAAATTTAACAGGTCAACTTTCATCTTAAGAAAATCTCAACCTTCTATATCAGTTCGAGTAACAATGTTAAATTTTGAAAATATGACATCTGTGTCAAGATATTTTAAATTAGAGCTAATAAAAGAACTATCAAACTATTAATAATAAACTTGAGATATCTAGAATTTCTTGGCATTATCTATAATAAAATAACTTACTGGCAAAAATTGCACGGTTATGATCAGATTAGGTCAACAATATCAGTAGCATTCTTTCATTATCAATAAAATTTTTCTTTATTTGCATCTAACATATTTTATCATAATATCTTTTGAATCAAAGGATTAATATTTTTAATTAATTTAAACTATCATGCTTTTGCTGCACACTCTGATCTTAATTTATCAAATTATATAGGTTTATCAAAGGATAAAAGTATTCTTATATATTATATCAATCAAAGATAGATCCAACCTTCAGATTTTATATAAAACTTAGAGCAAAACTTTAAATTTTTTTTTTTATCTTTACTATTCCTCGGGCATAGCACATCAAAATTAAATCTTCATCCACTTTCTATGTTTAAAATCATTACATAAGCTTCATCGCTCTTAAAAAATCCAATATGTCTAAAATTAATTTGAGTTAACCTTCGATTTACCTTACAATCATTTAAATAACTTTCAAACCAATCTTTCTTTGTAAAAGAATTAACTTCAACTTGAACAAACTAGAAAAACTCAAGTCAACATCTTTGTAAGTATAATCAACTTGGTTATTTCTTGTAAAGCTCCCTTCATCACAACCCTTAGCATCAATAGATAAATTCATGCAAAATCTTGTCCCTTGTATAAGTCATTCAAAATTTTACAATAGCAAGATATCTTAGATCAGCTTAGAAATCCAAACTTTGATTTGAATTCAATAATCACAAAAAAAAATAAATAATCTAATTCAAAGATAAAAATATAAATTATTAAATATTTTATCATAACATGTGTATCATACTCTAACAAAATTAATTTTTTTATTCAATTTAACAATAATATCAAAATACCTTAGATTCACTTAGAAAAGCAAGCTTTTGACTTAAAATTTAATACAACTTGAAAGATCAAGAAATCAGATCTAAATATGATATTTTGAATAACCAAAGATTTCATCAAGACGTATATTTCATATTCTCATAATAAAATCTAAATATATATTACTTTTATTATTATTTTTTAATCTAATTTCAAGTTTTATATATGATTTTCTTATAGATTCAATGCTCGAAAATATTTTTTTGGTATAATATAATTTCTTCTTAGACCTTATCCTAACTAACTTCTTTCTGATACATTCAAAAATTTATAATGATTAGACAATTAACATCAAAATCAAAAAAATTATTATGATCTCCACCCATATAAGTTTAGCATTCTAAAGTCATCGAGTATACCCAACATAACATATCAATACCTCCCACTTCATTCCAGGGTCAACACTTCTCATACTCAGGTCAGCCCTAATAATTAAAATCCAAGATATAACTTGTCAATTCTATTTTAGACATCATATACCACTTATGTATAAATTTCATCATAGTATCTATTGATTCGAAATCCAAATATTGAATCTTTTTTTATATATCTATTATGTTTCTCAAGATCATAACCTAAGTTCAAATATTATTAAAGTCACAATCCGAATAATTAAAATCTTAAGCTCAAATACCACTTAAGTCATATTCTCTAGTGATCATAACCTAAACTTTTATATCATTTTATCACATCCTTAATGATTATAACCTTAAACTCTGATATTATCTATCATACTCTATTGATTATAATCTCAGAGTTTTGATATCACTTATATCACAATCCCTAGTGACCTTAAATTCAAGCTCTGATATCATTCTGTCACACCTCGAATCCAACACTCAGATCGGATATGTGATGGCTGCACACTCCTTAGGGCAAGCCCTAAAGAATATGCAAGGTCTAAAATAATTCATTACAACTTCAATATCCATAATGTCTAATTTCAATAATAATTAGTAAAACTTATATAATTATAAATTAAATTTTTTTAATCTTTTGATCAGGTATCAATGACACTCTATTTATGCATCCGCTCACTTACAAATCCATTCCATAGCCAACCATAAGCATTCTGTAACTCTGAGAAGAAAAAGAGAAATAGAAGGGTGTGAACTTTACAGTCCAGTAAGAATTTTCATATCACACCAATATACTAATATAATTTAAAAATAAAAATAAATAATAAAATAAAAAATCTCATGTTCAATATCCTGAATACTGTAAATATTCATAAATTATGTCTTGTCAAAAGAGATGCATCATTATATGTTAATAGGTGAAACACTTTTATTCAGCATTTATTTCATATCTTGTCTTCCATTTCTCTTTTCATAATCATATGATCTTTAATATTTTTCTTTCTGACTTTAGACTAACCAAGTCTATATCTCAGTCTCCATTCGATCAAATTTCTGCTCATAAGCCTTTCAAGACTGTCCCAAGTATGAGCTCCTGACTGGCTGTCCCACGTATGAAAGCTCGTGAGAGGCTGTCCCAGACATAAGCTCCTAACAGACTATCCCAGACATGAGCTCCTGACTGACTGATCCATATATAATCTCATGGGATCTGTCCCAGACATAACCTCCTGGCGGGCTATCCTAGGCATAAGCTCCTGACGGACTGTTTCATACAATGAGGGTAGTCCAAACCATATTTTTTTTATAAAATTATAATACGTTGTCTTTATTAATCAATTTTAATTTACAGTATAATCTAAATAAATATATTATACCCATATAATCATGCCATCAATTACTGATATATATATATTGACATAACATACTCATACTTAAAAATTATATAAGCAAATAATGGTGTCTCAAACATAGTAAATTCATCGATCATGAATTCAACGATGCAAAATCAATGATACAATATCAATGATAAAATAGCATATATAATGGTGATCATATATAAAGATTCTTATCTTTATCGATAACTGATCTAAATACAAAAATTAATAAGCTTCTCAATCTACGAATTCAAAATATTTTACTCCATATCTTCTTGTATAACAATTACATCTCTACATAATCAGGGTTAAATATAAAAATCATAATATGAAGAAATTACGGATAAACAATCTTAATAATATAAATCCAATACTTCTCTTAGGATCAACCAAAATTGAAATTTATCTAAGTACCTAGACCCTCTACTGATCCATAAGACTTCTAGAGAGAGAAAATTTATAAAAAAGAAAAAAATTTAGAAAGAGAAAATTTTAGAGAGAGAAAGTAGAGAGAGAAAGTGGAGAGAGAATCTTTGTATCTTTCAGATAAGACAATCATGATTGAGATCATTAGAGGTCGTATCAGGATAACTTAATATGAATTAACGATGATCAAATGCTATAAATTTCGAATAAGGATCAGTCTGTGATCTAACTTACTGCACGAATTTCAAAGTGATTACAGATCATCTTATTTTCATCATAAATTTATCTTAGGATCTGTGATGCAGTTAGAGAGAAAAAGAGAGAGAGAGAGATTCTAAAGAGAGAAAGAGAGAGAAAAAATCTTCTCTTTTTTATTTTCCTTTTTCTATTCTTTTCTTTTCTTTCCTTTTCTTTTTTCTTTCTTTTCCTTTTTCTTCTTTTTCTTTTCTTTTCTTTTTCTTTCCTTTTCTTTTTCCTTTCTTTTCCTTTTTCTTCTTTTTCTTTTCTTTTCTTTTTCTTCTTTTTCTCTTTTCTCACTTTTTTTTTCTTCTTTCACGAGAACAGGGGACCGCACGTCCTCTTCCCCTTCTTTCTTCTTCTTCTCCTCGTCCAAAATAGGGGACCCGATCCCCTTCATCTCCTCTCCCCCACACGTAGCTAAGGAAGGCCAACACGGCCACCCTTAGTGGTCTCCGACGACAGCGAACACGCTGCCCCAGCAACAGCCCCAACGGCAGTTGGTGCCAGTGGCATGCGAGAAAAAGAAAACAGAACAGGGACGATCCTGTTCTTCTCAAATTCGACGGCCTGCAGTCGCTCTCCGATAAAGAAAGGACAATTGAAAAGAAGGAAGGGAAGAGAAGGAGCTTATCTTTCTCTGGTGCCAAGAAGAACTCCAGCAACCCCTTCTTCCCGTCCAAGAACTCGCGGAAACTCCTGGGAGACGTTCTGGTGAGTTCCCAAAAGCTTTGATGAAGATCTAAGTGGGGAGGGGCTTTCATAGGAGAATTTTTCTAGACCTAATTGGACTTCGCCTCGATCTCGTCAGGGATTAGAGGGAAGAAGACTCCGATTAGAAGTCTTCTTCCTTTCCTCTCCCATGCGCTGCACATGCCTCTGTTTTTTTTTTTAAATCTGGGTTATTACAGTGGGTCTCCAAGTGCTCTATCCTTATTCATCCATCCTTTCTTAGTCATCCATCTGCATAGATATCAAAGTTATTCATCTTCTATCATCCATCCATTTGCATAAATCTCAAAGTATTCTATCTTCTGTAATCCATTCACTTATATAGTTTAAAATGCTCAATTCTCCATCGTCCATCCATATGCATAGATCTCAAAATACTCTATTTTATGCTATCCATCCATCTACATAAATCTCAAAGCATTCCATCCTTTATCATCAAACTATCTGCAAAGATCTCAAAGCATCCCATCCATGTGACTCTACTTTCCCTCTCTTTCAATTCATACCAAAAGAAGAGCCCCTTGCCAAGCTAGTAAGAATGGTAGTTCTAAAATTTTATGAAAGTTTAGTTATCAAGTAATCCTTAAATGATAACATTTCGTAATGTAAATAGATGATTGTACCATATTGCAACAAATTTGAAGTATGGTAGCTAATTGATATTTTCTAAATTTTTAGGACCTAAGTATAAATGGCCAAAACTTGAAGGGATGTTTCCTTAAGTTTTATGATTTTAATAATGTCCATTTTGTTGTTGCATGGCATAGCACATTGATATTTTATACGAAGAAGGAAAAAAAAAGACTATAAACCTTAAAATTTTAGTCTTGTATAAATGAAAGAAAAAACTAGAAATGCAAATGAGTTAAGCTGCTTGCGAGCTAGCTACTCACGCTCAACTCGACTTGATTG
Source organism: Elaeis guineensis (assembly GCF_000442705.2). NCBI lineage: Eukaryota > Viridiplantae > Streptophyta > Magnoliopsida > Arecales > Arecaceae > Elaeis > Elaeis guineensis. The sequence goes on from NC_026001.2 coordinate 4,005,017, forward strand.
CTGTCGAGCTTGAGTAGTGCAAGTAGTTTTTCGAGTCGAACTTCGGTAGCAAGATATCCGGCTCACAGGCTCGCAAGTCTATTTGAGTTTTTATATATATATATATATTTAGTTGTCTTATTTTTATTGATAATATATATTTATATATATTCATATATCATGAGTAGACTAAGACTTAAATTTGAGCTCTAGTATAGTTGATATTTGAGATGACTTAAGTTGATCCCGAGTATTATCTTTTTTCATCGAGTTGAACTCCATCTTGGGATATTAAGGTTCGTTCGATCTGGAGTCGAGTTTTGAGTACGAGTGTTTTAAATCAAGTCGAGTTCAAGCTCATAGCTGCTCGACTCGACTCAGCTTGATTGCACTCCTAGAAAGGACTTTCATAGTGTATGGCATCCATGTAGCACATATTTATTAATTTTTTATTCTTTAATTTGCACTCCTTGTTCCTATAACAGGATGATGCCCAATTGAGATAGATTTTGTCTATAATAAATACTATAGACTAAATCAATGAAAAAAGACTACAATAATGTTTTGAGGTGGTTAGAGGTGTGTTGAGACAATCATGGGAAACTTTTCCAACATGTAATTAGGAAACTGGCAACCTTGGGAAGCTTTTCAAACATGCAAGGCGACACACTTTATGGATATTTCATACAACATCGTGTCTCTAAAAATGCAACTCTCTTTTTGGTTGGAAGATACCATTTCTGTTAGGAAGAAATGGAATGACTTTGCCATCAGTTGAACATGAAGCTACGGGGCTTGCATGCAATATTATAAAAAAAAAAAATCATCCATCCTTCTACATGGGTCTCAAAGTGCTCTATCCTTATTCATTCATCCTTTCCTAGTCATCCACCTGTATAGATCTCAAAATAATATATCCTTTATCATCTATCTATTTGCATAGATCTCAAAGTATTCTATCTTCTGTAATCCATTCACTTGCACAGTTTAAAATGCTCCATCCTCTGTCATCCATTCATCTGCATAGATCTTAAAATATTCTATTTTATACCATCTATCTATTTACATAAATCTCAAAGTATTCTATTCTGTATCATGCATTAAACTATCTGTACAAATCTCAAAGCATCCTATCTACGTGACTCTTCTTTCCCTCTCTTTCAAGTTGTGCCAAAAGAAGAGCCTCTTGCTAACCTTGGTAGTTCTAAAATTTAATAAGAGCTTAGTTAAAAAGTGATCCTTATATAATAACATTTTGCAATGTAGATAGATGACTTGACCATATTGCAATGAATTTAAAGTCTCGATAGCTAGTTGATATTTTTCAAACTTTTAGGATCTAAATATGGATGGCCTAAACTTGGAGGGATGTTTCTTTAAGTTTTGTGATTTTAGTAATGTTTACCGGTTGTTGTGTGGCATAGCACATTGATATTTTACATGAAAAAGGAAAAAAAAAACTATATACCTTAGAAATTTTAGTCTTGTATAAATGAAAAGAAAAGACTAGAGATACAAATGAGTTAAGTTGCTTGTGAACTACTCAAACTCAACTCAACTTGACTAGTGTCGACTCGAGTAGTATGAATAGTTTTTTGAGTCGAGCTTCAATTGCAAGATACTCGACTCAAAGGATCACAAGCCTATTCAAATATATATATATATATATATATATATATATATATACTATTATTTTTATTTATATATTAATATATATTCATATATTATGAGTAGGCTAAGGCTCGAATTTGAGCTTGAATATATTGCGGTTAATATTCGAGTTGAGTTAAGTTGATCTTAAATATTGTGTTTTTTCATCGAGTTGAATTTCAGTTTAGGATATTAAGGTTCGATTGATCTTGAGTCAAATTTTAAGTCTGAGACTTTTAAATTGAGTTGTGTTCAAGCTTATAGCTACTCAACTCGGCTCGTCTTGTTTGCACCCCTAGAAAAGACTTGCATAGTGAACGACATCCATATAGGATATATCTATTAATTTTCTATTCTTTAATTTGCACTCCTTGTTCCTTTCATAGGAAGAATTGTTGATGCCCAATTGAGATAGACTTTGTCTATAATAAATACTATATACTAAATCAATGAAAAAAGGCCACAATAATGTTTTGAGGTGGTTAGAGGTGTGTTGAGACAACCATGGGAAGATTTTCTAACATGTAATTAGGAAACAAACAACCTTGGAAAGCTATTTCAACATGTAAGGTGATAGACTTGACTAGTATTACAATCATGAGGAGAGGCTAAAAGTGAATACCTAGTTAGCTGCAAGTAGATCTAAATATGCAGAAGAATCAGCCTTGATACACGATGGAAAACCTATGCCCAATAATAGAGTAGAAGGGTTTTCTAAAAAAAATATAGGATAATGTACAGTACTCGATGACTATCATCATAGCTACTAATGACAATGTACTATTTGATAGCCATCCATCTTTATAATTGGATTAGTGTTGAGTACGGATTGAGTTCGATCGGATTGAAAAAAAAAATTTATCCGACTGAACCCAATCGGATTAAAAAAAATTCAATCCACTACCGATCATTTACCATGTATAAACTGTGTGAAACCGAAGTAAACAGTTTGCAACAGATTTGGATGAGTTTTGTCGATTTGGACTTCAATATTGATCTAATATTGATTTTAAATCCAATATTGACTCATTTAAGCTTATTTATTTTTTTTTATCAATTGAATGCAAAAAAGATCTAAACCTTATAAGTTACAAATTTTGGATTCTTTTTGAAATCTATACTGAACAAAACAGAAAAAAAAAAGATTTACTTATCAGAAAGTAACTATATTTAAAAATTTTCTCTTCAAAATTATCTTAAATTGAAGTCTAAATGACGCCGTCTAAAAATAAAAGTAAATTTGTGAAATATTATATCGATTGGATTCGATTTCATACGAGTTAAAAATATAGAAATCGAATTGACCGTAAATAATTGATTTTTTTTATAAATTTTAATCTAATTTTATTCGATTTATATTTTTTAACTAATCGAAACTGATATTTATTGGTTTGGGTAGGATGGATTTTTTCGGATTTCAGTTATTTACTCGATCCTGGATCCGATAACGTGGCAGTTATCAAATACTGTACGGCCTTCTGCGGTGCAAATTGTACACTGCACTTCAAAGATAAAATAAAAGAGAGGTTACCGAGGCCTATAGGATCATTTAAGGAGGTCCAATGATTGTTGTATTATTCTACCGAAAGAAAGAATAGTTGTTTTATTAAGAGCTACTTTATGCAGCACCAATCGACCACCCCACGTGGCAAGCGAGGAATTGGTGATGAATCAGTTTGCACCACGTGAGCACCACTCTGGGATATCATTTTTATTTGATTAAAAGCTAATAAGCAAAATATCAATTAGGAATAAGTCGTTACCAGACTTTAGCCCCATTAATTCAAATGAGAGTCCAGCTGAAGCGTGAAGGATGGGAAACTACAGTTGTTTTCTAACTACATGTTGGAATTCCATGCAATCAAATTAATGCTGCTTCAATTTGCTTATAAACATGACATTCCCAAGCAATTGCCTGCCTGGGACACGGTAAAGAAGGTCTAGTTATTATTTGGACCAGGTCCAATGGGCAACGCCAAATCCCTTTTAGCGAAAGAAGAAGAAGAAGAAGAAGAAGAAGAAGAAGACAACGCCAAATCCCATGTTGGATGACACGCCACGTTACCCCTTGTATTCACCAATTCCCTGCGCATTACCCAACGTGCATTTGTTCCGAGATTTGCGCTGGTCCACTTGGACCTCGTCTATGCAATAATTTTTCATCAAGAAGAGGCAGATTCCTGTGCTAGTGTGTAAGGGGCTGGCTCGGAAGCTTTAAACCGTAACAAGTGATCAGCAATTCAAGAGAGATGCGACCAGGTAATAATGCTGAGTCGGGGCAGAGCGTCTGCCCATTATCTCTCAAAATAGAGAACGTGAGCCCACATGCTTCAATCATGGAGCCGTCGTGTTATCTTTGGGTCAACCCAAAGATCATGTCATTATTTTATTGAGTCATTCGCGGTTCGGCTGTGTTTTCTTGGGGTCAACCGATTTTTTGGTAGAACGGGTCAACCGATTTAATCTCTCATTTTGGTGCAAGGCCCGGCTCGTCAATTAGCCTGACAAGCCCAGCGTACACGGTGGCCTAATTCAGGAGAAAAAAAAAAAATTTCTGTCGACTCTTGCACCTCGTGAGTGGGAGAAGGAGAGCCAGGATTGTAATATCCTGATTTTTTTTTTATCGCACGAATCTGAAAGCAAGTAAAAAAAAGAAAAAAAAAGTAAACGAAGAAGACTCTCAATGTAAAAAAAAAAAAGAAAGGAAAAAATAAACAAAGAAGAATTTGAATCCGAGGGGGATTCGGCCTCTCCTCTATTCTACAAGACTCCCTCTCTCCCTCTTAAGCTACCCACGATGACCGCTAGCTTTTTTCCCACTCCTTCTCTTTAGTTTCTCCCATTGAAGCCGTGGCCTCCCGTACTCATGCTCGTCGAAAATTGGAGCCAATAATGCTGCTGAAGCCCGAGGTAAATACGAACCCTTCTTTCTCTCCTTTTTCTCTTTCTTCGCATGGCTTTGGGTGCCGCCGTCAGCCATCAGATTTATCGAAAAATCCACAAAAAGAAGAATCCCTGTTTTCTCTATTTTGAATGAGCTTTCTTCCTCCTTTTTTCAGCCACCAGCACCGCCGCTCATGGTGCCACACCCATGGATCATGATCCCCACCTTCCTAACTTCCTTCTTCGAAGGTTATGACTGTCGGTGATCGACCAATGATCGAAAAAAATTCAAAAAAAGGGAATGGTCCCCTATTTTTTTGATTTTTTTAATTTTTTCATCGATCGAACCTCGCTGTCGGCCATCTCTAGCCCCACCACCGTCGGTCGCCACTGTCGGACCTCCAACCGTGCCATCGCACCTCATCGGAGTACAAGCTACCAAGCCCCTCTCTTGTGTCCCTCCTCTGTTCGGCCAAGAAAAGAAAGAAGAAGAAGAAGAAAAGAAAAGAAAAAGAGAGAGAAAAAGATTTTCTCTCTCTCCTCTTCTCTTTCTCTTTTTTTCTCTAACTGCATCACGGATCTTAGGATAAACTTGAGATGAAAATAAGATGATCTGAATCACTTAAAAATTCGTGCAGTAGGTTGGATCCCAGTCCAATCTTTATTTGAAATTTATAGCATCTAATTATAGTTAATCCATATTGAGTCATCTTGATATGATCTCTGATGATCTTAATCATAATCGACTCTTCTAAAGGATACGAAGATTCTCTCTCTACTTTCTTTCTCATGATCGATTTTTTCTCTCTAAGAAGGTCTATGAATCCTGTACCGAGTCATGCCTTGATCTTTTAAGGACTCATGTTGACTCTAACAAGATGGCTCGAAGCCGCTTTAATATCCGTGCTGTATTCCAACCTCATTTGGCCATATCAAGTATTTTTCAAACTTATTATTAAAGAATCCTATTGATTGATCTGGATCTTAATCCGATCTATGCCTCATGATTCCTTGATTAAATCACTTAAATCTGACCCTCAGCTTGGAGATCCTGAATTGCCTTGGTATCTGGATGGTCTGACACATCCGGATCAACAGTCTTCTTTTCTTATGATTTAATTTTATTATATTCATCGAATAGAAAATGATGATGATTTAATTTTTAAATAGGATTAGCTGATTCTTCTAATGAAGTCTGAAGATCTAAGATGAACAAGGTAAGTGGATCTTATGTTCCTTATTTATTTTTAAAATCTTCATGATTTTCATGCATATGATCTTTTATTGATGAAATCATATTTTTCATAAAATAAAGATCAGCATATGTGATATGAAAAAATATGTTTTATTATGAGTATTGATTCCATGAATGCATTTTATAAAAATAGCATGATTGTGAAGCATAAATTTTATTATTTTTTCATCTATGTATGCATATATTTTAAAAAAAAGATATAAAAATTTCAAAGACTTTCAGATAGCTATGAATGAATCTCTTTAAGAAGGTCGACATTCAGAACTAGCATCTAAACGAAACATGATCCCACCAATAGGTATAAAGTTGGCACACAAAATAAGAATTCTGTCGATTAAGAAATATGGCCCTGTCACAAATATAATAGTGACCTTAGCATGAATATCTGTGAGTAATATTTTGAAATATGACACGAATATATGACAAGAATGATTTATGATTCATGATTATGAAATGCTCATGATTTATATATGCATGATTGATTTATGACTTATTTTATTATATATTCTATGAAATATTTTATTTTATATTATCTATTATTTTTTAAATATTTTATTATCATAAAAAAAATTATGCTTGATCCGATAAAGAAGCGTACTGGGCTAGTATAGCTCATTTTTTTTATTTTTTTCTTTTACAAAGAAAAAAGGTTAGGATCGATGAAGGATTTAAACTTGGAGATCTGCTAGCAAGCTTGAAAATTTGGTAGCAGAAGTTTAGTTTATTTTATGATCATAGATTTGTAGTTATTTATTTATGGATGTTGAGATTTGGAGTTGGTACTTGCTTTTAGATTGAGATATATTGATTTAATTATTTGATGAATAATAAAATTGAATCTTTTATGTGATGGATTTTAGCTGATTATGATTAATTGACTTCGTATTATTATGGGCCTCATCCCTCGGTAGTATGATCGTATTATATTCTGGATTTAGAGCGTGATATTTTATGGTATCAGAGCCTAGGTTATGATTAATTGAGACTGTGAATTAAATGATTAGGGCATAATATAAGTAATATCACAGCTTAGGTTATGATCAATAGGGACTATGACTTAAGTGGAATTCAAATATAAAAGTTATGATTACAAGAACATGATAGAAGTAGTAGAAAGAATTCAAAGTTTGGATTTCGGATCAATAGGTATTATAATATTTTTTTTTGCAAAAGGTGGTATATGATGTGTATTAAAGAATTGGATGAATTATATCTTGAATTTCAATAAATAAGGCTTGATTTAAGTATAAGAGATATTGACTTTAGAATAAATTAAGATATATTGATATGTTGTATTGAGTATACTTGTTCAATTTTTATTTAGATGATTTTGAAGTTCTAAAATTTGATACGGATGAAGATCATGATGATTTTTTTAAATTTTGATGTTAATTATTTGATCATTATAATTTTAGATTTATTAGAATAAATTTATTTAGAATATGATCTAAGAAAAATTACATCATACAAGAAATAAATATTTTTCAAGCATTGAATCTATAAGAGGATCATGTATAAAATTTGTAAGTAAATGAAAACTATATATATATATATATATATATATATATATATATATATATATATATATATATATATATAAGATTGGATGACATGCACAAATTAGTGGAATCTTTAATAATTTGTATTGCCTCTTTTATATTAAATTACTTGATCTTTCTTAAGTCTGTTGAAGATAATGGAGTACATTGATTATTTCAAGTCAAAGTTTAGATTTTGAAGCTGACCTAAGATATCTTGTTATTATCAAATTTTTGAAAGATTTATATGAGTTTTTAATAAATAAATGATAAGATTTCATATCAATTTATTTATTGATGTAAGAGCCATGATGAAAGCTGTCCATAAGAGATAACCAAATTGATTCTACTTACAATGGTATTGACTTGAGACTTTCTAATTTGTTGGAGGTTTGGGTTACTCATTTTATAAAGAAATGTTAGTTTAGAATTATCTTAATTGTCAAAAAATCTAGAGTTAACTTACTTCAAATTAATTTTAGATATATTAAATTCTTGATGAGCGATGAAAGCTTATGCAATGATTTCAAATATAGAAAGTGGATCAAGATTTAATTTTAATATGACATGCTCAAGGAATAGTAAAGATAAAGAAACTTAAAACTTTGTTCTAGTTCTATCTAAAAAAAAAGTTGGAAGGTTGGATCTTTTGCTAGGATTCATCCAAAAGCTTTGGAGAATTCGATGGGTTCATATCAAAGTACATAATAGAAGTGTGGTAGTTGAATTATACTAAAACTAGTTAAGAATACTAATGTAGTAAGTGATATAAATGGAGATTTGATTTTTGTAAAAGAGACTACCATTAATAAATGAAAGGATAAGATTATTGATTCTTGGGCTTATTTAGATGTTGCAATACTATCTTCAAAAATTAGTTCTTTTATTATAGAAATGGTTGGAAGAATTTTGAGCATCTAATGCTCTAAACTTTTCTATATTTATGAAGAATAGATAGGATCAATTATGATTTTCATATAAAAATAATCAAAAGCAAATAATTTCATGAGTAAGGAATTATGATATTTTAAGTGAAGATTAAGATATCAAAGAAATTCATTATCTCATGGATAAAAAGGTGTCATGAGGTCTGGGAGGCACGACAAGCTAAGTCCATGCTATGTTAGGCCTTTTGAAGTCTTGGATAGAGTAGAGATATTTCTTATGAACTAGCTTTGCTATTAGAATTGTCTAAAGTGCATAATATTTTCATATTTTTTTATTGAAAAATTTTGTTTCTGATATAAATAATACGGTAGATATGAGCTGTTGCAAGTTCATGAAGACTTAACTTATGAAGAGTTTTCTAGCCGAATTATTCATTGAAAAGAGTAAGCAAGTTTTGAGAATGAAACTTTTTTTTAAGAAGGGTAGAATGTGATATCTTGATTTTTTTTAACACACGAATCTAAAATCAAGTCAAAAAAAAAAGAAAAGAGGAAGCAAACGAAGAAGACTCCCACTGAGAGTCTTCTTCCACCCAAAATCACTGGAGGAGAAGTTGAATCTGAGGGGGATTCGGCCTCCCCTCCACTCTATAAGACTCCCTCTCCCCCTCTTAAGTAACCTACGATGATCGCCAGCCTTTCTCCCTCTCCTTTCTCCTTAGTTTCTTTTATTGAAGCCGTGGCCTCCCGTACTCATGCTCGTCGAAAATTGGAGCCGACAATACTACTGAAGCCTGAGGTAAACACCGACACTTCTTTCTCTCCTTCTTCTCTTTCTTTGCATGGCTTTGAGTGCCGCCATCCACCACCAGATTTGTTGGAAAATCCATAAAAAGAACCTCTATTTTCTCTATTTTGAATGAGCCTTCTTCCTCCCTTTTTCGGCCACCAGGCCGCCGCCCATGGTGCCGCACCCATGGGTCATGACCCCCACCTCCCTAGCTTCCTTCTTCGAAGGTCATAACCGTCGATGATCGATCAATGACTGAAAAAATTCAAGAAAAGAGAATAATCTCTTATTTTTTTGATTTTTCTAATTTTTTCACTGGCCAAACCTCACCGTCGGCTATCTCTAGCTCCACCACTGTCGGACCTCCGATCGTGCCACCGCATCTCGCTAGAGCACGAGCCACCAAGCCCCCCTCTCGTGTCCCTCCTTTGTTCGGCCAGAAAAAGAAAGAAGAAGAAGAAAAGAAAAGAAAAAAAAAGAGAGAGAAAAAGATTTTCTCCTTTTCTCTCTCTCCTCTTCTCTTTCTCTTTCTTTCTCTAACTGCATCATGGATCTTAGGACAAACTTGTGATGAAAATAAGATGATCTGAAATCGCTTTGAAATTCATGCAGTAGGTTGGATCCCAGTCCGGTCCTTATTTGAAATTTACAGCATTTAATTATAGTTAATCCATATTGAATCACCTTGATATGATCTTTGATGATCTCAATCATGATCGACTCTTCTGAAGGATACAAAGATTCTCTCTCTACTTTCTCTCTTTATTTTCTCTCTTATGATCGATTTTCTCTCTATAAGAAGGTCTATGAATTCTGTACCGAGTTATGCCTTCATCTTTTAAGAATTCATGTTGACTCTAACAAGATGATCCAAAGCCACTTTAATATCCATGCTGTATGTTAACCTCATTTGGCCATATCAAGTATTTTTCAAACCCATTATTAAAGAACCCTATTGATTAATCTTGATCTTAATCTGATTTATGCCTCATAATTTCTTGATCAAGTCACTTAAATCTGACCCTCAGCTCGGAGACCCTGAATTGTCCTGATATTTGGATGATCCGATATGTCCGATTAACAATCTTTTTTTTCTTATGATTTAATCTTATTATATGCATCAAATAAAAATTGATGATGATTTGATATTTTAAATAGGATTAGCTGATTCTTCTAATAAAGTCTGAAGATCTAAGATGAATAAGATAAGTGGATCTTATACTCTTTATTTATTTTTAAAATTTTCATGATTTTTATGTATATGACCTTTTATTGATGAAATCATATTTTTTATAAAATAAAGATCAGCATATGTGATATAAAAAAGAATATTTTATTGTGAGCATTGATTTCATGAATACGTTTTATAAAAATAGCATGATTATGAAGCATGAATTTTATTATTTTTCCACCTATGTATATATATGTTTTAAGAAAAAGATATAAAAATATCAAAAACTCTCAGATAGCTATGAACGAATTTTTTTGAAAAAATCGACATTCGAAGCTAGCATCCACACAAAATATGGCCCCACCAATGGGTATAAAGTTGGCACATGAAATAAGAACTCTATCGATTAAGAAATATGATCCTGTCACAGGTATAATAGTGATCTTAACAGAAATATCTGTAAGCAATATTTTGAAGCATGACACGAATACATGACAAGAATGATTTATGATTCATAATTATGAAATGCTCATGATTTATACATGCATGATTATTTTATGATTTATTTTATTATATGTTCTATAAAATACTTGATTTTGTATTATCTGTTATTTTTTAAATATTATATTATCATGAAAAAATTTATGCTTAATTCAATAAAGAAGCATCGGTTCTACTTTCTGGACTAGTGTAGCTCATATTCTTTTTATTTTTTTTATAAAAAAAAATTAGGACCAATGAAGGATTTAAACTTGAGGATCTACTAGGAAGCTTGAAAATTTAGTAACAGAAGTTTAGTTTATTTTATGATCATGAATTTGTAGTTATTTATTTATAGATGTTGAGATTTGAGATTGGTACTTGCTTTTAGATTGAGATGCTTTGAAACAATATTGGTTTAATTATTTGATGAATAATAAAATTAAATTTTTTATTTAATTAATTTTGGCTGATTATGATTGATTAGCTTCGTGTTATTGTGGATCCTATCTCTCGGTAGCATGGCTATGTTATGTCTCGAATTTAGGACGTGACAAAGATAACTTCCTCAAGTCAGATGGGAAAACAGACCCATCGCTCGCCAAATCTTTTTTTACAATCCTTGATTTGGGCTATAAAGAGTTCTTCCCCCATCCTCAAGAATCTAGTTTTGAGATCTCTCGATTGAGTCAAATTTTTATTTTTATTTTTTGCACGAAGGAATTCATTGTGATCTTGGGCACAAGACCTCACCGACAGTGAAGATAAGATTTCTAATGCTTCCTCCTTTTTAGTCTTTGGGCCATTGCCACTACTTGGATTCGGTTCACCAAGCTATCAGATAGGGATGAATAGTATCTCTCTTATTTTGGATTTTTATTTTCTTGATTTGCCGACAGTCCCTGACCATGGTTGCCGTCAATGTCGTCACTTTGCCATCAACAGGCACCGCTGTAGATCGCTGGCACTAAGCCTTTCTACTGCCATAGAGAGGGAAAAAGAGAAAGATCTCCTATTTTGAAGATGAAGAAGTGAGAGAGTTGTTCTTTACTCTGTCTCCTCTCACTACCTTTCCCTCTCTTCTTTTCTCTCTAGATGGATCATGGGATCTATGGAAGAGCGATTCAGGAGACTTAATGGTCAACCCTTAGTGAACCCCACTAGAAGATTTTAGATAAATGATTTTTTTCTTTTTGATTTTTTATTTTAATATTAAAATTGGTTTTATAGAAGGACAATCCTTTGGATAGAAGAATATCGAGTAGGTTTTTTGACACCCCGACATCATAAACTAAAATGTGGATTGATACTTATTGTGTTAAGTTCATCTTTAGAGGATAAGAGTTCTTGAATACGAATACCTATATGTATGTTTATTTATGCATTGCATGGTTTTTCTTTCTCGTGATTCATTTTGATGGATATATGATGATTGGTATGGCTATTTATTTTTTTCATATCATATGCTTGAATTAAATATGGATGATATTTTGGATAGTTTGGATTATGATATCGATTATTGAAATCTTGAAAAGAATATAATATTATATAGTATTTTTCTGGCATAATTAAGATATAATAAGTTGATAATCAAAAAAAAAATATTTGGACTAGCCATGTTAAATTGTGAATAGCCTTATCATGAGTAGAAACATGGTACTATGGATATTCTATCATAAGCAGGAATATAGTATTATGGATAGCTCACCATAGGCAGGAATATGGCACTATGGATAACTCCACATGGATAGAAATTTGATACTTGAGTTTGTTGATCATGAACTGGAATGTGACCATGGTTAGCTCAAAATCCTAAAGATGATTAATCTGGATCATGTTAATAAGATATGGATGATGAGATATATGAAATCACTATTAAGTAAAATGATCTTTCCAATAAAATATGTGGTATATTACTTTTGAATAAGATGGATATTTGTTAATAAGTGATGCATATTTTTGTACATATTAGTATTAACCTATATTGGATATTGATGTGAGATTTCATGGTTTGTGTTTTCATTCTATAATCTTATTTTTTTTTCTTTTTTAGGGATGCAGAATGTGTTAGGATTTGATGCCTCGAGATTCAGCCCACATTGAGCCCACAGCGAGGTTCGCGGCGAAAAACGAAGTCCAACGAGACCAAGATCACCCAAAACGGAGCTCGGATGGAGAAGATACGATCTTTTGAAGTCAGCATGAGATTCGAGGCGACGGAGGACCGCCGGCGATCGGCGGCGGGCTGCAGCGGCACGGCCGCAGGCGGCGGCGCGTGGGACTCGCGACCCAGGCCTTCGCGGGACGCGCGACCCACGTGGGCGGGTGGCCCAGGCGGGCGTGCGGCCCAGCCGGGCGCGCGGCCCAGGCGCGCATTGGCCCTCACGCGGGAGCGGGCCGGCCCAGGCCCAGCGGTCTGCTGGCCCTTTGCCCCTGTCCACCGTGGACCGAGCGGTCCACGGCTGGGCCTGTGGACCGCACGGGCGTTTCCCACGTATTTCGTGCGGTCCACGGCACTATTCCATGGACCGGTCGCGATCGGAGGGCGTGGGTTGATCTGTTTCTTGATCCGATGGTTTAAACACTTGATTGGGTTGATTAAGGACTCCTAAACCTAATCTAATTAGGTTTAAACCTCTATTTAACCATTTAAAAGGGCCCTGTGATGAACAGTGAAGAGGGGTTCGGTTTTCTCGCCGTACAGAGCCGTACGAACCCGAGAGGGGAGAGAGAGAGAGGTGGAAGCGCTGAGAGAGAAGGAGCAGGAGGCTCCTGGACAGCGGTCGCCAGGCACTTCAGGGGTTCAGGGGGTCTTCCAAGAGAGAGAGAGCTTTTGTGAGGGGAACTTTTAGTGAGAGAAAATTGGGTGTACAAGGGTTGAGGGTGAGGTCTCCTCTTGTAAAATTTCTTTTTCATAGTGAAGTTTGTATGCCCCGTGGAGACGAGCCCTTTTGTGGCTGATCCATGTATTTTGATTATTTTTCTTTTTGTTTTGTTTCTTCTTTCTTCCTGCTGCATCATGTGGTACTGAAAAGGTCTTGGGAGGTGGTGTCCTGACCAGACATCCACCCAACAAGTGGTATCAGAGCAAGGCGATACAAGGACGCAGATTGCAGCGGTGGTGAGCAAGACTGAAGATGGAGAAGACAGGAACAATCAAGATGGAGATCAACAAGTTCGATGGTAAGAGCAATTTCTCCTTGTGGCAGGCAAGGGTGAAGGACGTGCTCATCCAACAGGGGTTGATCGATGCTCTCTTGTGCGATGAGAAGCCGACCACCATGGAGGTGCGGGATTGGAAACGGCTACAGATGCAGGCGGTGAGTACCATCCGCATGTACCTGACGGATGAGGTGGTGATCCATGTACTGAGCGAGACTTCCCCGACGGTGCTGTGGTCGAAGTTCGAGGAGTTGTACATGGCAAAGTCTCTCACCAACACTCTTTTCTTCTGGAGGCAGCTCTACCAACTGCGGATGACTGAGGGACAGAGCGTGCAGGAGCATTTAAGCCACTTTCAGAAGATCCTCACCGACCTCCTCAGCGTTGGCGAGAACGTTGAGGAGAAGACCAGGGCGCTGGTTTTGCTGGCGTCGCTTCCCCCTTCGTATGAGTCCTTGGTGACTGCTCTTCTAGTGGGGAAGAGCACTATCAAGATGGATGAGGTCACCGCGGTGATACTCCAGAACGAGGTTCTCAGGAGGGAGAACCCAGCTTCGAGCTCAGATGGCGGTAGCTCAGCTTTGGTGGCTTCTGGAGGAGCAGGAGGCGGTAGACGGAGCGACAAGAGATCGTAACGAGGGCGGTCCAAGTCCAGGAGGGACTTGAGCAAAACCAGGTGTTACTGGTGTGAGGAGTTGGGGCATCTAGCCAGAGATTGCCCTCAACTCAAAAATCGGATGGTGGCTGTTGTAGCGATGGCCGGCAGCGATTTAGATGGAGATGTTCTAGAGATATCTGACAAGATATCTACTTCTTCCCAGCAGTAGATATTAGATTCTGCATGCCCCTATCATGTATGTTACAGAGAGGAGCAGTTTGACTCCTTGGAGAACAGTGAGGGCACTGTATATCTGCCGGATGAATCGAGCTGTGCGATCAAAGGCATTGGGATGGTCAGCTGGAGGATGCATGATGGTGCAGTGAGGAGATTGGGGGAGGTCCGATACATACCCGATTTCAGGTGGAATCTTATCTCACTTAGCAGACTGGATTCGAGAGGCTACAGGACGGTAGCTGGTGGAGGAATCCTGAGGGTGCCACGCGGCAATAGGATTGTGCTGGAGGGGAAGAAGGAGAGCAGAGGACATTATTACCTGGTGGGGAGTCCAGTGCGAGGTGGAGCTTCGGGAGCTAGGTAGAGCCTAGAGCGAGGTGGAGCTCCAGAAGGCAGATCGGGCACAAGACAGGAGACTCGGGAGGATGAGAGGCGATGTCGTAAGGTGAGATTCCTATTGCTGCAGGATGATGCCTCGAGCAGGTCTCAGGTCAGGAGAAGCACAGCATA
The DNA here is from genome assembly GCF_000442705.2 of Elaeis guineensis. Classification (NCBI taxonomy): domain Eukaryota; kingdom Viridiplantae; phylum Streptophyta; class Magnoliopsida; order Arecales; family Arecaceae; genus Elaeis; species Elaeis guineensis. Next base: position 4,020,157 of record NC_026001.2, read on the forward strand.
CGATGGAGATGGGATCGAGCAGCCTGGCTCGACTCCCATGTTTGCCCATCCATGATCAACAGGCGATTGCCCCAAGGTATGGGGGCGAGGAGATCCAGAAGCTCTCAGAGTTTGGAGGAGGCCGAATATCGAGTCGAGGTGGAGATTGTTAGGATTTGATTCCTCGAGATTCAGCCCATATTGAGCCCACAGCGAGGTTCGCGACAAAAAATGGAGTCCAACGAGATCAAGATCACCCAAAACAGAGCTCGAATGGAGGAGATACGAGCTTTTGAAGTCAGCACGAGATTCGAGGTGGTGGAGGACCGCCGGCGACTGGCGGCGGGCGACAGCGGTGCGGCCGCAGGTGGTGGCATGAGAGACGCGCGACCCAGGCCCGCGTGGGATGCGTGACCCATGCGGGCGGGCGGCCCAGGCGGGCGCGCGGCCCAGCCGGACGTGTGGCCCAGGCGCGCGCAGGCCTGCGCACGGGAGCGGGCCGGCCCAGGCCCAGCGGTCTGCTGGCCCTTTGCCCCGGTCCACGGCTGGGCCTGTGGACCATGTGAGCATTTCTCATGCATTTCGCACGGTCCATGGTACTATTCCATGGATCGATCGCGATCGGAGGGCATGGGTTGATCTATTTCTTGATCCGACGGTTCAGACACTTGATTGGGTTGATTAAGGACTCCTAAACCTAATCTAATTGGGTTTAAACCTCTGTTTAACCCTTTAAAAGGGTCCTGTGACGAACAGTGAAGAGGGGTTCGATTTTCTCGCCGTACAGAGCCGTACGAACCCGAGAGGAGAGAGAGAGAGGCGGAAGCGCTGAGAGAGAAGGAGCAGGAGGCTCCTGGACAGCGATCGTCAGGCACTTCAGGGGTTCAGGAGGTCTTCCAAGAGAGAGAGAGAGCTTTTGTGAGGGAAACTTCTAGTGAGAGAAAATTGGGTGTACAAGGGTTGAGGGTGAGGTCTCCTCTTGTAAATTTTTTTTTTCATAGTGAAGTTTGCATACCCCATGGAGGCGAGCCCTTTTATGGTTGATCCACGTATTTTGATTATTTTTCTTTTTGTTTTATTTCTTCTTTCTTCCTGCTGCATCGCGTGGTACTGAAAAAGCCTTGGGAGGTGGTGTCCTAGCCAAACATCCACCCAACAGAATGTTTAGTCCCATTTGGATGGGATGTAGAGTTCGGTTTGTTAGGATTTGACACCTCAAGATTCAGCCTACATTGAGCCCACAGTGAGGTTCACGGCGAAAAACGAAGTCCAACGAAATTAAGATCACCCCAAACGGAGCTCGGATGGAGCAGATTGAGCTTTTGAAGTCGGCATGAGACTCGAGGTGGTGGAGGACTGCCGGCAGCCGGCGGTGGGCCGGCAGAGCGGCGGGGGCGCGTGGCCCAAGCAGGGCCAACTCATGGGACGCGCGACCCAGGTGCACGCCCAGGTGGGGCCTTAATTGGGTTTGATTAGGACTCTTAAATCTAATCTAATTGAGTTTTAGCCCTATAAAAGGGCCCGTACACAGAACGGTGGTCTTTAAGGTGGTCTGGTTTTGCTGCAAACACGCCGTACGGAATCGAGAGAAGAGAGAGAGAGGCAAAAATGCTGAGAGAAAAGGAGCAGAGGCTCTTGAACAGCAGACGCCAGGCACTTCAAGGGTTCAGGGGGGTCTTCCAAGAGAAAGAACTTTTGTGAGGGAAACTTCTAGTGAGAGAGAAATTGGATGTACGAGGGTTGAGGATAAGATCTCCTCTTGTAAATTTTTTTTTTCATAGTGAAGTTTGCATGCCCCATGGAGGCGAGCCCTTTTGTGGCTGATCCACATATTTTGATTGTTTTGTTTTATTTCTTCTTTCTTTCTGCTGCATCGTATGGTACTGAAAAGATCCTGTGAGGTGGTGTCTTGGCCAGACATCCACCCAACAAGTGATATCAGAGCAAGGCAGTACAAGGATGTAGATTGCAATGGAGGTGAGCAAGACTGAAGATGGAGAAGACAGGAACAATCAAGATAGAGATCAACAAGTTTGATGGTAAGAGCAATTTCTCCTTGTGGCAGGCAAGGGTGAAGGACGTGCTCATCCAACAGGGGTTGATCGATGCTCTCTTGTGTGATGAGAAGCCGACTACCATTGAGGTGCGGGATTGAAAACGGCTATAGATGCTGGCGGTGAGCACCATCTTCATGTATTTGGCGGATGAGGTGGTGATCCATGTACTGAGTGAGACTTCTCCAATGGTGCTGTGGTCGAAGCTCGAGGAGTTGTACATGGCAAAGTCTCTCACCAACACTCTTTTCCTTTGGAGGCAGTTGTACCAACTACGGATGGCTGAGGGACAGAGCATGCAGGAGCATCTCAGCCACTTTCAGAAGATCCTCACTAACCTCCTCAGCGTTGGTGAGAATGTTGAGGAGAAGACTAGGGCGCTGGTTTTGCTGGCGTCGCTTCTCCTTTTATATGAGTCCTTGATGACTGCTCTTCTAGTGGGGAAGAGCACTATCAAGATGGACGTGGTCACTGCGGCGATACTCCAGAATGAGGTTCTCAGGAAGGAGAACTCGGCTTTGAGCTCAGATGATGGTAGCTCAGCTTTGGTTGCTTCTGGAGGAGCAAGAGGTGGTAGACGGAGCGACAGGAGATCGCAACGAGGGCGGTCCAAGTCTAGAAGGGACTTGAGCAAAATCAAATGTTACCGGTGTGAGGAGTTGGGGCATCTAGTCAGAGATTGCCCTCAACTCAAAAATCGGACGGTGGCTGCCATAGCGATGGCCGACAGCGATTCAGATAGAGATATCCTGAAGATATCTGATGATGTATCTACTTCTTTCCAGCAGTGGATATTAGATTCTGCATGCCCCTATCATGTATGTTGCAGAGAGGAGCAGTTTGACTCTCTGGAGAACAGTGAGGGCACTGTATATCTGTCGGATGGATCGAGCTGTACGATCAGAAGCATTGGGATGGTCAACTAGAGGACATATGATGGTGCAGTGAGGAGATTGGGGGATGTCCGATATATACCCAATTTCAGATGAAATCTTATCTCACTTAGCAGACTGGATTCGAAAGGCTACAAGACGGTAGCTGGTGGAGAAATCCTAAGGACAATACACAGTGATAGGATTGTGCTAGAGGGGAAGAAGGGGAGCAGAGGACATTATTACCTGACAGAAAGTCCAGTGCGAGGTGGAGCTTCGGGAGCCAAGTGGAGCCTAGAGCGAGGTGGAGCTCTTGGGGGCGGATCGAGCATGAGACAGAAGACTCGGGAGGATGAGAGGTGACGTCACAAGGTGAGATTTTTATTACCGCAGGATGATGTCCTGAGCAGATCTCAGGTCAGGAGGAGCACAGCATACGATGGAGATGGGATCGAACAGCCTGGCTCGACTCCCATATTTGTCCATCCATGATCAGCAGGCGATTGCCTCAGGGCATGGGGGCGAGGAGATCCAGAAGCTCTCAAAGTTTGAAGGAGGCCGAATATCGAGTCGAGGTGAAGATTGTTAGGATTTGACAGCTCGAGATTCAGTCCATATTGAGCCCATAGTGAGGTTCGCGGTGAAAAATAGAGTCCAACGAGACCAAGATTATCCAAAACGGAGCTCGGATGGAGGTGACACGAGCTTTTGAAGTTGGCACGAGATCCGAGACGGTTGGCCGGTGGAGCGGCGGCGGTGCGGCCGCAGGTGGTGGTGCGTGGCCCAGGCGGGGCCAACATGCGGGACGCACGACCTAGGCCCGCACCCAGGCGGGCGGGCGGCCCAGCTAGGGTAGTGGCCCAGCTCGTGCATGGGCCCGCACGCACGGGCCGGCCCAGGCCCAGGCACCCTGCTTGGGCCTGTACCCTAGTCCACCATGGACCGAGTGGTCCACGACTGGGCCTGTGGACCGCGTGGACGTTTTTCATGCATTTCACGCAGTCCACGGCACTATTCTATAGACCGGTCGCGATTGGACAGCCTAGGGAGTTTCCGATGATGATCCAACAGTTTGGAGCCTTAATTGGGTTTGATTAGGACTCTTAAACCTAATCTAATTGAGTTTTAGCCCTATAAAAGGGCCTGTACACAGAACGGTGGTCTTTAAGGTGGTCTGGTTTTGCCGCAAACACACTGTACGGAGTCGTACGGAACCGAGAGAAAAGAGAGAGAGGTGAAAGCCCTGAGAGAGAAGGAGCAGGAGGCTCTTGGACAGCGGACGCCAGGCACTTCAAGGGTTCAGGAGGTCTTCCAAGAGAGAACTTTTGTGAGAAAAACTTCTAGTGAGAGAGAAATTGGGTATACGAGGGTTGAGGGTGAGATCTTCTCTTGTAAATTTTTTTTTCATAGTGAAGTTTGCATGCCCCGTGAAGACGAGCCCTTTTGTGACTGATCCACGTATTTTGATTGTTTTGTTTTGTTTTGTTTCTTTTTTCTTCCTGCTGTATCGCGTGGTACTAAAAAGATCCTAAGAGGTGGTGTCCTAGTCAGACATCTACCCAACATGGTTGTCACGGAGTGTCAGGCCTCATATATTTTTTAGGATCTTATCTCGGGGAATGTGCAGTTGTGTCGCATGATCGGGAGCCGGCTGTTAGGTTTGGAGTGTGACATTTAATTTGTTACTTAGACATTACCGGTTCTCCACCACGGCATTCATCAAGATGGTTAACACAAGCGCTGGAGCTCCCGTTATTATTACCAAGCGAAAGTTTAGCGCTGAGATTTTGATTGTGTCAGCGGCTATTATTACTGGCATAATTTTTTCCTTGGCTGCTTTATTTTTCTTCTTGGGAAAATATAGGTTTCAATTTGGAAGATACCGAAGGATGCGGAGAAACAACGAGCCAGCTGTAGTGGAAATAGAACTCAGATCTTTTACCTATGATGAGTGGAGGGAAGCGACCGATGGTTTCAAGGAAGAGCTAGGCAAAGGAGCCATTGCTGTCTTCAAGGGAACTGTCTTCAAGGGGACCTTGCCTCGTGGTCAAAGAGCCATTGCTGTGAAAAAACTTGAGAAGGTGGTGGAAGAGGGAGAAAGCGAATTCCGAACAGAGATGAGAACAATTGGAAGGACTCACCACAAGAACTTGGTAAGACTACTTGGCTTCTGTGATGAAGGTACCAACAGACTCCTAGTCTATGAATACATGAGCAATGGATCGCTTGCAAACCTTATCTTTAAGGCTGACGGACACCCAGATTGGGATGATCGGGTAAAGATTGCGTTGGATATAGCAAGAGGGATCCATTATCTGCACGAGGAATGTGAAACTCGCATCATACACTGCGACATAAAGCCTCAAAATATACTGATAGATGATAATTGGACAGCAAAGATATCAGATTTTGGGTTAGCAAAGTTGTTGATGCCAAGTCAGACGAGAACATTTACGCTCATTAGAGGGACAAGGGGGTACCTTGCACCAGAATAGTACAAGAATGCGCCGATATCAGTGAAGGCAGATGTTTACAGCTTTGGAATTGTATTTCTCAAACTCTTATGCTGCAGGAAAAATATGGAATGGGCAGCTGAAGCTGATGAAATTGTTCTTCTGGACTGGGTCCACCGCTGCTTTATGGACGGAGAGTTGGAGAAGCTTGTGCCTGATGAAGTAGATATGACAGAGTTCAATAGGCTTGTGAAACTGGGGCTCTGGTGTCCTCAGTCAGAGCCAGGTTCTCGGCCTAGCATGAAGAATGTGATGACGATGCTGGAAGCGAACGTGGACATCCCCCTTCCGCCTCCACCTGGATATCTAGCTAGTTCCTGATCTGCAAGTGTCGTCAAGCATGTCCAAAGTTCCCCCTGGTAGCTATGGTGATTTGTCCAGTCAAAAAGGATAGGCATGTGATTTCTATTTCGAATTGTTGTGGGATACCGACCGACCGACCGACCGGCTGGCCGACCGACTGACCGTCTCCGATTGGCCGACCGACCGACCGATCGGCTGACCGACTGACTGACCGTCTCCGACTGGCCGACCGACCGACCGACCGGCATATCGACCGATTGACGGTCGGAGCGCCCCGACTGAAAGCCGGGAGTGCCCGACTAACGGACGCTACCGACGGCTTTTCAATGGCCCATCGCCGACTAGAGGTATGTCGGGCGTATCCATCCCGACCGACCAAACCCAGAGGCCGACTCACATGAAGCTCGCCGACCGACGGAGGAGTCCGACGCCACTCTGCTGGCCACCGACCTTGGGACGGCCGACTCCACCAACCACCGTACGGCCGCCAGACGATGTCAGCTCTGACACGGACGTGCGGCACAGTTACCTAGGGGCATTGTCCCGCCGAGAGCCGGGTCAACCCTGGTGATTAGACGGCTACACGGCGACATGACATTTTCACGGCGGCTCTGACAGTTTACAGTGAGTTGACAGTTTCTCACTTGTCTGCGCCATTAATGACGGCGCCATACCGTGCTCCACTATATATACCGGGGAAGGCAACAGTGCAAGGGGTCGATCCGCCCGTCTCTCCCACATACGCAGGCTCGCTCCTCTCTCTCTCCCTCTCTCTCTTTCTCAGAGCTCTCTGTCTGCATCTCACTGTTGCCCAGTCACCTCTCTGACTTGACCGTCGGAGGGTCCCCGCCGGAGCCGCCTCCGGTCAGTGCGGACTTCCTTTTGCAGGTGCACGCTTCCCGGCGATCGGGCGACGAGGCGATTGGCCGCAACAGATTGGCGCGCCAGAAAGGGGACAGCATGACAAAGACAAGAGCTCAACGATCGAGAATCACTGGGTCGGCAAGGCGCTCTTCCCGCCGGGAAGAGGCCTCTCCACCACCACCGGCGGCGGAGCCTAGCTCTCCGCACCCTGCAGTGACCACGGAGGCCCAGATTGCGGCCATCGTACGGCAGATGACCGTACTGACCGACGCAGTCAAAAGCCTCCAGCAACAACCGGCGGCCCGACCTATGCCTTCCAGGAGCAGCCGCCGACGGCCGCGCCGACCCCTGTCGCCTCCATGCGAGCGCTCTCAACAGCGCTCCCACGGAGAGGAGGAGGGGCGACCACGGCGCGACGACCGACGGTCCCAGCAGCCCTCTCCTTCCCCGTTGGAACGGGCGAGGAAGGAAAAGCGGCCGCGCACACCGTCGGCCTCTCTTTCAGAATCCTCCGGAGGCTCCACCCCCGGGGTCTCCCAGCATCGACGAGCGGACGACTACGAGCGACGGTTCGAGGAGATCGACCGCCGGCTCGCCCAACTGCAGATGGACGGCCAGAAGTCTTCGAACGACGTCGACTTCCAGACCGCCCAGCCTCTCTCTCGACTGGTCCTCGATGAGCCGATTCCCAGTCGGTTCAAAATGCCGAACGTGGAGCCATACGACGGCTCCACCGACCCAGTCGACCACCTCGAGAGCTATAAAGCTCTCATGACAATTCAAGGGGCAACCGACGCTCTTTTTTGCATCGGCTTCCCCGCCACACTTCGCAAGGCTGCCAGGGCTTGGTACTCCGATCTTCGATCGGGCAGTATCCATTCCTTCGCGCAGCTCGAGCACTCGTTCGTGGCCCATTTTAGCACCAGCCGAAAGCCGCCGCGAACGTCGGATAGCCTTTTCTCCCTCAAGCAGGGGGAAAACGAGACGCTCCGACACTTCGTGGCGCGATTCAACGCGGCCACGCTCGAGGTCCGGGACCTCAACGAAACATGGCAGTTTCAGCCATGAAGCGGGGCCTGAGGTCGTCCCGATTTACTTATTCTCTGGACAAGACCCTCCCCCGAACATACGCCGAGCTACTGGAGCGCGCATACAAGTATATGCGCGCGGACGAAGGAGCGTCCGACCGACGCTTGGTCGAGCCCAGAGGTCCGAAGGAGAAGCGAAGAAAGGGTCGGGAGCCCGCTGAACCAAGCAGGCCCCCGGCCAATAGTCGGCTTTCTCCACCCCGACAGATCCAAAAATCACCTCGCCGACAGACCCCGAGGCCGGTGCGTTCCAGGTATGACTCCTACACTCCTCTCTCCGCTCCCCGTGCGCAGATCTTGATGGAGATCGAAGGGGAAGAATACCTGCGACGGCCTCCGCCTCTGAAGGCAAAGGGCCTCGACCATCGGAAGTACTGCCGGTTCCATCGGAGCCACGGCCACGACACCGAGCGATGCATCCAGTTGAAGGATGAGATCGAAAATCTCATCCACCGGGGGTATCTCGGCAAATTTCGAAAGGGTCCACCGACCCGACCGACTGCCGATCGACGCCCCCAGCCGACTGAAGAGGCGCCGACTAACCAGCCGACGGCTGGAGTCATCAACATGATCTCCAAGCGACTGGGATCGGGGACGTCTACAGGGGGGCGACTGTTGTGGGATACCGACCGACCGACCGACCGACTGGCCGACCGACTGACCGTCTCCGATTGGCCGACCGACCGACCGATCGGCTGACCGACTGACTGACCGTCTCCGACTGGCCGACCGACCGACCGACCGGCATATCGACCGATTGACGGTCGGAGCGCCCCGACTGAAAGCCGGGAGTGCCCGACTAACGGACGCTACCGACGGCTTTTCAATGGCCCATCGCCGACTGGAGGTATGTCGGGCGTATCTATCCCGACCGACCAAACCCAGAGGCCGACTCACATGAAGCTCGCCGACCGACGGAGGAGTCCGACGCCACTCTGCTGGCCACCGACCTTGGGACGGCCGACTCCACCAACCACCGTACGGCCGCCAGACGATGTCAGCTCTGACACGGACATGCGGCACAGTTACCTAGGGGCATTGTCCCGCCGAGAGCCGGGTCAACCCTGGTGATTAGACGGCTACACGGCGACATGACATTTTCACGGCGGCTCTGACAGTCTACAGTGAGTTGACAGTTCCTCACTTGTCTGCTCCATTAATGACGGCGCCATACCGTGCTCCACTATATATACCGGGGAAGGCAACAGTGCAAGGGGTCGATCCGCCCGTCTCTCCCACATACGCAGGCTCGCTCCTCTCTCTCTCCCTCTCTCTCTTTCTCAGAGCTCTCTGTCTGCATCTCACTGTTGCCCAGTCACCTCTCTGACTTGACCGTCGGAGGGTCCCCGCCGGAGCCGCCTCCGGTCAGTGCGGACTTCCTTTTGCAGGTGCACGCTTCCCGGCGATCGGGCGACGAGGCGATTGGCCGCAACACGAATAAAATTAACAGGATGCACTCTTCGCATTTATAAGCAAGTATGATTCTCATCTTGTATGTTTCTGAATTTGGGAAACTAATGATGCAGTATTCAATCTTTGTATTTCTAATAACCATCTTACTTCATGTCAAAGATGAGTAGTCATCTCCATTTATATCATGTTAATTTCAAGCATTTTACAATCTTAATATTTTCTGTTTGATGAAAAAGAGAACATGATCCACCTGGCATTTTATTATAAAATAGATCTAGTATTTACAAATGGGCTCATTTTTGGTTCCAACATTAATGATGAGAGCTCGTCAGCATTCGGCAAAACCGTTGGCCCAAAAGGTGGGTGTAGCCACTGATATTGCACAATTACACAGGCATGAGGGTTCACATTCAAAAAGACTAAAAACCAACATTGAGGACATGGCCATATCAAAGTTCCCTAGCAAGGAATGTGCCTGCCTTAAAGACCAAAAAAACAAAATGAGGTTGCAGCCTCTAGCAAGTTGTTTTTTTTTTTTTTTCCCTCCAAACTTCTAGCGATCGGTGAGAGGCCTTGAATCTTCTAAAAGCCTTCCAGCATCACCAAGATTGCGGCCCGACTCTTCTTTGTGTTGGTTGACATCCAGTTTTGGAGTAGAAAAATAGTGTGGTGGATGATAGAAATGGGAGACATCGCTTCTCTTTTAAAAACTCTATTGTTCCCCTCTAACTACAAGCATCAATTGACAGTAGCTAATAAATAATCTTTTGCATGTCGGTTTATTTTTGCCTGACATCTTGTTTCTCCCGGATGCACCATCTCTTTCTTCTTCCTAAAACTTGGGGTTGGAGGGTGTATGAATTTGGCCATTGTTTTTCTTTTTAAAGCCTTCTTCACACCCATGTAGTCCAAGCCATCTGCTTCAAAAAAGATGAGACTTCTTCGAAGATAGCCATGTATAGGCCTTTTCCGAATGGATCTTCATAAGATTCTATGGCATAGACTATCCCTAGATTGGGAATTTATCTTCACTTAGAGCTGTGCATCCTATCTGCCTGCCATGTGATCAAGTGTTGCATTCATCAATTAGTTGCCGTGAAGGATGAAGGTCACCCTATGTATTTTCTTGGCTTGGAGGTCGCACATTCTCCTCATGGATATTTGGTATATCAGATCAAATAACATCATGTTGGGATATTATCCATCTTGATATATTTAATGCAAATAGACCAAAGATCTTCACTAGAATCAGGAATCGAAGAGAGATATAATGCTTCTTAAAGTTGTGACGAATAAATGAGTGAAAGATCCATCCTGCATATATGTATGTATGTATGTATCTGTCTATCTATATATATATATATATATATATATATATGTGTGTGTGTGTGTGTGTGTGTGTGTGTGTGTGTGTGTGTGTGTGTGTGTATCTCGGTTTATATCTCGGTGTATCTGTTTTGATGAGATATATTGTCTTCGAGATGTGAGTGCTTTTTTAATATTTTTGTCTTGTACTCTGTAATTTCTAATCTTGAAGATAGTGAAAAAAATTTCTTTCTTTTTTCATGATTTTTTTCTTTAATTTAAAAGATTTTTCATGTAAATCTTGTGTTTGCATTGATTTTTCCTTTATTGGCGTCTTGCTACAACAGAAAGCTATTTCAACATGTACGTAAGGCGATAGACTTGATCAGTATTATGATCATGATGAGAGGCTAAAAGGTGAATACATAGTTAGCTGTAATTAGATCTAAATATGAAGAAGAATCAATCTTGCTACACCATGGGAAACCTATGTACAATAATATCGTAGAAAGTTTCCTAAAAAAAAAATAGAGTAGCAAAGGGAAAATGATAAGCAATCTTACACAGCATTGTATCTCTAGAAAATGTTACTCTTTTTTTTTTGGCTGGACGACACCATTTCTATTAGGGAGGAATAGGATGACTTTGCCCACAGTTGACCGTGAAGCTACCGAGCTTGCATGAGCATTGAAAAAAAAAAAATGGAAAGAGAAGCATCTGTAAATTAAATGAACTCAAGATTCTGTGCGCACTTTGCATTATAGAGTGATGTATAATACTTAATGATTGTCACCAGAGGATGGACAACTACCAATAATGATATAGACCATCTAATGATAGCTGTCTGTCTTTATGATCGGATGATTTAGTAGTTGTCAAATGCTATACAGTATTGTATTATTCTACCAAAAGAAATAAGGAAAAATTACACAGACACCTTCTCAAATTTATCTCAATTTCATTTATATTCTCTCAAATTTAAAACATCTCAATTAAACCCTCCAAATTATCAAAGTATATCAATTTACCCCTTCTGTCCATCTCCGACGAATACTATCATATGACCCGTACGTGATGTCCAACTTTTTTGAAATGACAAAATTGCCTTTGATTTCAATTTGGCTGTCAAATGAAAAGGAAAATATCTCACAGAAAGAGGAAACCTAGGTGGTCAGCTATTTCCCTCTGCCTTCTCTTGCCTCCCCTCTTCTTTTCCTCCTTCCTCTTCCTCTCCTCCCTTCTCCTCCGCTCTCCAATTCCCCACCCGGAGAACCTCTCTCTCTTGCTCTTGCTCCCTCGGGATGCCGGCACCAGCCAAGCCTTTGATTCAAAAAGCTCTCTTTTTTAGCAAGGTAAGAGATGAGGATGAGGGGCGACTCATCTACCCTGGCTGCAGAGTCTTCATGCAGGACTCCGACCCCAATCTCCTCGACTATTACTAGAAACACGTCGCTCGGGTTCAAAAAGAAATAAAAAATGGTTCTATCAATCTTTTGTCCGAATCCGATGAAATCCTCAAAAAAGAAGAGAGTTCGGTATATGGAACGAAAGAAAAGTTCATCGCCATTAACTTATTTCATTCTCCATAACCAAAAGCCATTTTTCCTAAAACAGCAAACATAAAGATGAAAGAAAATGCTTAGGCACCAGGGAAACACGAAGAAAGAAAAAATAATGGGATTGTAGGGCTGAAACAATCAAGTAAAAAGAAATTCTTTTCACTTGGGAAGGATGTATCTTCAATAAAATAAAGGAGAAGATATCCCGCCATGACCCCCGATCCAAATATATATAGGTAACCAATTACTATCATCGAGAAGCTAGACCAAAAGCAAAAAAAAAAATCACTGGTCATGTCTCAGTTAGCAATTAATTATTGTTGATCGATAAAATTATCAAGGAATTTCAAACCTTCTGTAGTTTTGACGCTCGAAAAGAATGCTGCTGTTAGAAAAGCAAGCACAATCTGCAAGTTTATAGAAATAAAACAGAATACAAACTATATACTGTAGTCATTCAGCGTACAGAATTTTAAGCCTGCATAGAACGAACCTTGCCAATTAACTAGTTGATTGAAAATGGCCTTCTCTCCAGGCAGTTCACTAACTATCATCTTACTTATTACAGAGCCAAGTATGTACAAAAGATAACACAAAAGCTGAGGATAGGAAAAGGAAGTAAACATAAGAAATGATCCAATAAGGACCATCTCCAAGCCCAAGCATTTTCATCATTATTCTTAGTTTATGTTGCTTCTCATAAACCAGATAAATTAACATGACTGGAAATAGCAGTTCCACGATCCACTAAAAGAAAACGGCACTAAGAAGAGAACAAATCAAGTGAAAGCTGATTAACTGGTTTAGGCATTTCCTCAGTAAACTCCAACTGCATCTTCACATCTGCACCTTTTACGAACTGGAGGTAGGAATTTGAAACATCCCATGATTTCATTCTTCACTCAAAAATTAAACATATTTCATTCTCATATATTAAGCCATAGAAGCAGAGTAATTTCTTAATCTCATCAAAAAGGACATCAAGAACTCTTCTGCATCTATCTCTTGTCTAAAATATAGGTGGGAGGAAAAGAAATCCAGACGTCAAAAATTCATTTTTTGTCATTGTCATTTTTTGTCATTTTCAGTAAAAGTCTGAACTTTCTCTGTTTTGATTAACATTTTTTTAAAAAAATCATAGTTTTTGGTAAATCCTATTCATCCAATTCCCATCTCTAAGTTTTTTCTTTGTTTTCTGTGAATAGTGTGAATCAAAAATTTTTTTTTTTTTGCCTGAAGTTTAGAATCCCATGAGACGGTGTCCGCCTGCATCCAGTCGTCATGAGGAGATGGAAAGGACTACCGATAAGCACCGGCCATCCTGTCTCTGCTTCTTAGCTACATTAGCTGCCATGTTCTGGGTCTTGATCTTCTACTTCCATTTCGCGATGCTTAGTCTACATTAGCTGCCATGTTCTGGGTCTTGATCTTCTACTTTCATTTCACGATGCTTAGTGATAACCCCATCAATCTGCCGGAATGACCTGCCAGCTTCCACCATAACATCTCGGTCCAGGATGCTGCCTCTCTTGATCTAGTGGAGTGGCTCATGAAGAGGCCTGAGTGGAGCGTGATGGGAGAGATGGACCACTTCTTGGTGGCGGGGAGGATTACATGGGATTTTAGGAGACTAACAGATTCTGAATCAGATTGGGGAAACAAGCTTCTCTAAGATTGGGCGAACAAGCTTCTCTTAGAGGGATGGAGGTCATTGCCGGAATCTCATCAGAGAACAATCGCCGGAAGCAAGGGATGCAAAACAACATATGTTGAATAGAGAAGATCGGCATCGTAACAGATTTTGAAGAGAGGGATAGGTATTTTTATTTTTTCGAAGGGTAATATAACAGCATTATCACTTAAATGGATGGAAGGGGCACGTTGATATATTTCGATAATTTGGAGGGTCTAATTGAGATATTTTAAACTTGATGGGGTATAAGAAAAATTGAGATAAACTTGAGAGGGTGTCTGTATAATTTTTCATGTTGTTTCATCAAGAGCCACGATATACCGCACCAATCCAGTCACTGGTTCATTCACTATCCTATATATGTAGCAAGAGAGGAATTGATGACCGTGTGAATCAAAGCACCGCTCTGGAATATCATTTTTCTTGGACTATATGCCAATAAGCAAAATATCAATTAGGAATAACTCATTATCCGACTTTAGCTCCATTAATTCAAACGAGAGTCTAGCTGAAGCGTGACAGAGGGGGAATTGCAGGTGGCTTCTAGATGCAGAAAAACCATGCAATCAAATTAATGCTGCTTCAATTTGCTGATAAACATGACATTCCCAAGCAATTGCCTGCCTGGGACACGGTCAAGAACAGGCAGATTCTTGCGCTAGCGTGTAACAAGCTGGCTCAGAAGCTTTTATCGGTAACAGGTGATCAACAATCAAGAGATCATGAGACCAGCTAATACTGGAGTAATAAGGTTGAGTGGGGGCAAAGCGTCAGCACTTGCACTCTCAAAATAAAGAACGTGAGCTCACCAGCTTCAATCACGCAGTCGATGTGTTTACATTGGGTCAACCCAAGGAATGTCATTATCATTGCTGAGTCGGCTTAGGGTTGTATTCTTCTTGCGAAAGAATGAACCACGTTCTCACGCGTTGCACAATCGCAAAGTACTCCAAACTTTTCATTCATCAGCCTGCACAGATCTCAAAGTGGCCAATGCGCGATCCAACGATTGAAGTGATGAAAGAAGTTGAATCATTATTTCGCGCGAAAGATACAACCCGAACCCTACCGAGTCATTTGCAGTACCGCTGTGTTTATTTTGGGACAGCCTGTTGCTGTTTACTTCGGGTCAACCCAATGAATCTCTCCTTTTGTTGCTTCGACATTACCAGTTCCTGTTTTCCCTCTCAATTACATGCAATCAGTCCACAAAAGTATTTATAGAGCACAAGATATTAGCAAGTCCTTGCAATCTTTTCTTGGTCATTTTCTCTAATGGCTTCAGCAATATCCTACATCCTGTTCCTCTCGATCTTCTCATCAGCGTTTGCACTGGGAAAAGCTCAACCAAGGCAGTCCAACATAAGCTTGGACACCTCTCTCCGTCCCACGGCCAACCCTACATCATGGCAGTCACCAAATGGGCGTTTCGCCTTCGGATTCTACCCAGAAGGCACGGGCTTCTCCATTGGAATATGGCTCGTGGCATCTCCTGAAAACTCCACTGTTATATGGACAGCAGACCGAGATGAACCACCGGTGACCAAAGATGCTGTATTGAAGTTAACTAATGAAGGGCTCAAGCTCCTCCTCCAACACTCAGAAGGGAGGCTCATCTCCAACCTTTCCACAGGCAACGATGCTTCCTCTGCTTCCATGCTCGATTCCGGGAACTTCGTCATCTGTGACTCTAACTTTAATGTCATATGGGAAACCTTTGACAATCCAACTGACACAATCATGGCAGGTCAAGTGCTGCTCGCTGGATCTGAGCTCGTTTCCAGCCTATCAGGAACCAACCACTCGAGCGGGAACTTTCATCTCATCATGCAAAAAGATGGGAATCTCGTTCTGTATCCTGTGGCATCACCAGACACTCCAGGGGATGCTTACTGGGCCTCCGGAACAAACGGAGATGGCTCCCTGAGCTTATATCTGGATGATAAAGGTTGGCTGTACCTGCACCTCGGCAATGTCACATCCAATCTAACGAGCGGCTACCGGTACGGGACACCACTAGTATACCGTGCAACGCTTGGTGTGGATGGGATCTTCCGGCTATATTCTCACGATCTCGAGTTAAACACACAGCAGGTATTGAAGGAATTCCCAGAAGTAACAGATCCGTGTGAGGTCCAGGGAACCTGTGGCCTGAACAGCTACTGCACTTCCGCAAATGGACAAGTGGTATGCATGTGTCTGCCTGGTTTCGATTATCTTGATACTAACAGGACATCGAGCGGATGCAGAAGAAACATCACGACCGCTGCAGGTTGCTACTTGGGCAATGATAACATGACATACATGTCCACTCTGGAGAGTGTAATTTGGATGGTCGATCCCTACGGTGCACCCTTGTCTGTGACAAGCAAGGAAGATTGCGGAGAAGAATGTTTGAAAGATTGCAATTGTGATGCCGCTCTGTTTTCCGACAATACGTGCAGGAAACTGGTGTTTCCATTGAGATATGGGAAAACAGATGACTCCACCACGACATTCATCAAGCTGGTTAACATAAGCGCTGGAGGAACGCCTGTTAGTAGCCAAGCAGAAAGCCCTGCTGCAGCTCCCGTTACTACGATCAGGCGAAAGTTTAGCGCTAAGATTTTGACTGTGTCAGCAGCTATTATTGCTTGTATAATTTCTTCCTTGGCTGCTTTAATTTTCTTCTTTCATAGGTATCGAGCCGGAAGGTACAGAAGGTTGTGGAGAAATAAAGAGCCAGCTCTGGTGGACGAAATAGCACCCAGACCTTTTTCCTACCATGAGTTGAGGGAAGCGACCGATGGTTTCAAGGAAGAGATAGGTAAGGGAGCCTTTGGAACTGTCTTTAAGGGGACCTTGCATTGTGGTCAAAGAATATTAGCTGTGAAAAAACTTGAGAAGGTGGTGGATGAGGGAGAAAGAGAGTTCCGAACAGAGATGAGGACAATTGGAAGAACTCACCACAAGAACTTGGTAAGACTGCTTGGCTTCTGTGATGAAGGTACTAACAGGCTCTTAGTCTATGAATACATGAGCAACGGATCGCTTGCAGACCTCATCTTTAAGGCTGACGGACACCCAGGTTGGGATGAGCGGGTAAGGATTGTGTTAGATATAGCTAGAGGAATCCATTATCTGCATGAGGAGTGTGAAACTCGTATCATACATTGTGACATAAAACCTCAAAACATACTGATGGATGATAATTGGACAGCAAAGATATCAGATTTTGGGTTAGCAAAGTTGTTGATGCCAAGTGAGACCAGAACATTTACAGGCATTAGAGGGACAAGGGGTTACCTTGCACCAGAATGGCACAAGAATGTGGCGATAACGGTGAAGGCAGATGTCTACAGCTTTGGCATTGTATTGCTCGAAATCGTATGCTGCAGGAAAAATATGGAATTGAAAGCTGAAGAAGATGCAATTATTCTTCTGGACTGGGTCCATAACTGCTTTATGGATGGAGAGTTGGAGAAGCTTGTGCCTGATGAGGTAGATATGACAGAGTTGAATAGGCTTGTGAAAGTGGGGCTCTGGTGTACTCAGTCGGAACCCGGTTCTCGGCCTAGCATGAAGAATGTGGTGACGATGCTGGAAACGAACGTGGACATATCCCTTCCTCATCCACCTGGATTTAGTTCCTGATCTGCGAGTGTCGTCAAGCCATTCTAAAGTCCCACTTGATAGCTATGGTGCTTTCTCCATTCAAAAAAGATAGGTATATATGGTGATTTCCATTTCGAATAAAACAAGATTCACTCTTTGCATTTTTATATATTTTTGAATTTGGGAACCTAATGATGCAGTATACAATCTTTATGTTTGTAATAACCGTCTTACTTTATGGCAAAGATGATTAGTCGTTTCCATATTGCAAGTCATCTTTCAAGCATTTTACAATTTTACTCTTTTCTTGCGAGATTTTCTCATCAACTTAAGCCAACTTCAAGTGAGAGATGCATTCGGATATCCACAAGAAAACAATGTTATAGTAAGAATAAGAAAAGTAAAGCGGGATGCAACATAAAAAAAGAAAGATAAGTAGGGTAATCATTGAGAGAATTGACTAAGAAAGGCAACCAGTTAGAGACTGATACCATTTTGAGCATTTCTTGGTTCACTTTCTGCATTATCCTATCCAGCTATGGTGCTAGTGTGAATTATGATGAATTTGATCTGCCAGGTTACGATCAGTGTGTATTATATTTGCATTAAATAGGTCTAGGTGGTTTTCACCTCCACATGTAATTGTTGCAGAGCTCGAAGGGATTTTTTTTTTTTTGGTAAGTTAGCTCAAAGGGACTAAACATGTGGTTTTACGCTGCATACGAACCGTTTTTGCCCACATGGATATCTATATGAAAAAATAATTTGGCATTTTATTTTCGACTTGGAAACTTTGAAGTTGCCTACCAGCCACTATGAGAAGTTACTTCTCCCATTCTATTTAATAAAAACATGGATCTGAGGCAGACTTGGCGGGTTTGATAGCTGCAGTTATGGCTTTCTAAAGCTTCTTTACTTTTGGTGGGGTCTTTCTTTTTCTTTTTCTATAGTTTCTTTTTCTTTTCTTTTCTTTTTTCCTGTACTCTCATTCTTTTTAATAAATTTTGATGATTATTGTGCTAAAACACATTAATCTCTTTATATATATATAATACTTCTTTACTTAATTTCCTTGCATTTTAGAACCTGAAGATTCTCAAAACTCTTATTTAAGTTGTTCCGCCCTTTAAGGCATACAGGATACACCAGCTATTCATAGGGAGTTTATTTTAAAGTTCAATTAAGATCCAGAAATGTCTGGCATGCATCCACAGTTCTCTGATGTGAATCCTTTCTAGTTATCTTCCCTTGCTACTTTTTCTCAGTATTCCACTTCATTTTGATTCAGTTTTTATCTAATATAAGATCTTGAAATAAAAATGGAATCTCCCAGATTTTCAACTAACCCTATCTAATCCTCTAAGTATGCAATAATTTCTTCAATCTATAGAAACCTTTACAGTAAACTTTTCCTTCTCTGCCCTTGATTCTAAAGTCCTATTTTCCAATACATGTTATGATATTAAACTTGAAGTTCTTCGAATACTCAATTACCTTGCAAATCTTAAGAAAACTAGTCTGAGGCGACGTCATAAAGGCTTTGCCCAGTTTCTAAGTTATTACTTCGAATAAGACAAACATGAATAGAAGATTCTGGCTCACAAGTTTCAGTCTTGACCTGCAAGGTGTTAGAATTGACTGTCATAAGGTCCCCTTCTAAATGCATATGTGAAACCCTCAATATCAGCTGTGAATCAGCGGATACAGTTTGCATTAAAAATGGAAAGTAAAAATTTAAAACAAAATACTTCAGTACTTGCACTGGCATCTTCTTTGAAGGGAGATTTTGTGTCTAAAATTTGGATTTAGATGGATTCTCCTAAATCTTGTCTAACAGCAATTTCTATCACTAAACAATATATAAATCAAGTAAAAAACATTTTTAGCAAAACATTTTGTATAAAACTATGTTTCTGTGAAAGCAATTTTCATAAAATTGGCAATCATGTAGCACCTAATGTTAGAAGATAAAATCAAAGTGTCTCTCCCTCCACCTCCAACTTCTCTCTCATCATGATCCATCACAATAGTGATCAGCCATATATATATCTATAATGATTAACGAGCATTTCACATACTAGATGATTTTGTGGATGTAATTGGAATGTAGTTCCTTCTCAGCCTCTAGTTTTTCTCCCTAACATGACATTTTGCTGGTTAATGTGACCATATTTGGAAAATATATATAATTTTCTATAGCGATTAGCGCCCACAATAGCATGGAGGAGAGAAACCTCGTGTCTAGATCGATATAAAGATAAATCTAAACATATTAGGCTTGAGGTTTGAGGGTGACGCAATGATAATAATTACCTGATTTAACAAGGTTTTAGATGAAAGTACAGAGAAATGTTAAACCATCATTCAACAAACAGCTATATATTGAAAAAACACAACAAATTAACCTTGCACCATCCAAATTTACCATGAACGCATAAAATTTATAAAACCTTGTATGTCTATGTATAATTATTTAATCTCTATGAATGATTAACCTCAGCATTACTACATCAGCTGGAGTATTTAAATCTTTTCTAAAACAGAGGTCAACCAAGATCTCAGTTCAAATCTATACGGCCAACATTCAGCACCCCGACTACACGCCATAGGTCATTTGACCTTCACCAAACTTTCCAATATGAGGGACAGAGGGGGCGAGGAAAGAGAAAGAGAAGGAGATAAATATGTACACATGCTTGTCACATTCCTTCACATGGTGAGATCATAAGTTCCACATTCTTTCCAGTGGTGGGGCCCAGGAGGGTATTATCAACGGCAACGGGCAGTTGTGGATGTCTTTTTACTAGCACGTTCAGAGCCATAAAATTTCCAAACACCATCTAACCGCACTTACAGCGGTGCATGCTAAGCGCGTGACATGGTGAGAGGACAGGAGAAAAATACAGCAGCTAATACCTAGTTAGCTACATGATGGAGACAATATGGAGACAAGTTTGGCATCCATGTGTGTGGGACATATCCATTAAAATGAGGGCCTACAAGCAGGCAACACATAATTTGACTAGTAATAAAATGATGACGGAGGTTAAAACGAAGTACCTATGGCTACTCCTCGAGAAAACCTACGCACAAAAACAGAATAGAAGAGTTTCCTTAAAAGAAAGAATATAGACCTTATCAGGAAAAAAAAAAAAAAAAGTAGCAAATGAAAAATAATAAGCGAGCTATCTATATTTGAAAAATGTAAATTTTTTTTTTTTTTAGCCAGAAGATTCCAAATCTATTAGGAGTGAATAGAATAATTTGTCAGAAAATTTTTATTTTTTTGAGTAAATATTTCTTAGATAATATTTAAATAAAAAATAATTTATTTATATTATTTTATATATTAAAAAAGGTTTCGAAATCTATTATCCATATTTTTTTGCATTACTAATTTTTTGAACAAATTTCTAAGATCTATCCATATTTCTCATAATTTTTTATATTACATAAATATATTTATTATATATTATAATTTATATTATATTATATTATATATAATATATAATATTATTATATATTATATTATAATGATTAATTATGTTATTATAATATATTCATTATAATAACATAATAATATATCATATTAGAATAATAGCACAGTGCATTATATTATAATATTATATAAAAATATTATATTATATATTAATATATTAGATTATATTATATATAATGTAATATATGATAATATATAATATATTATATTATAATATAATTATATTATGTTATAATAATAATATTATTATTATTATATGATTAGAGATATTTAAGAACAAAATAAAAATTTATTTTTTCAGCTGATGGAAAGATAACAGATCCGCCTCCTAGATGATAAGTCTTTCCTTTCATTTTATAAGTGAATGACGTTCATGGAATATTAAGAACATGAATAAATTGATTAAGGAAAAAATTATTAAATTTTATCTATAATATTTATCTATCAAAGAATAGAATCCTGCAATTCGAAGAAAAAGAATAAAATTGATGGCACCGAGACCTAAAGGATCATTCAGAGAGGTCGAATGATTTTTGTATTATTCTCGCAAAAGAAAGAACGGTTGTTGTATTAAGAGCTACCGTATGCAAGACCATTCAATTCACCGGTCTATTCAGTCTTCGGCGTGGCAAGAGGGGATTTGATGACTGTGAATCACTGGCCACCATGTGAGCACCACTCTGGAGTAGCATTTATCTTTTATTAAAATCTAATAAGCAAAATATAGATCAGCAATCGCTCATATTATCACACTTCAGCTCCATTAATTCAAATGAGTCCCCAGCGGAAGCGGGAGAAATGAGGAACTGCAGTTGGCTTTCTAGATGCAGGAATTCCATGCAATCAAATTAATGCTGCTTCAATTTATATATAATTTTTGTTATATCCCGAACCCAATATTCAGATCGGATATGTAATGGTCACACACTCCTTAGAGCAAGTCCTAAAAAATATACAAGACCAAAAATAATTTCTTACAACCTCAACATCCATAATATCTAATTTCAATAATAACTTATAAAACTTGCATAATTACAATTGAAATTCTTTCAATCTTCTGATCAGATATTATGACATTCTATCTATTCATCTGCTCATCCGCAATTCAAACCATAGCCAATCATGAGCGTCCTGTATCTCTGAGAAGAAAAAGAAAGATGAAGGGGTGTGAGCTTTACAGCCCAGTAAGAATTTTCATATCACACTGATATAATAATATAATCTGAAAATAAAAATAAATAATAAAATATAAAATTTCATATTTAATATCCTGAATAATATAAATATCTATAAATTATCTGTCTTGTCAAAAGAAATACATCATCATATGTTAATAGGTGAAATACTTTTGTTCAACAATTGTTTTATGTCTTATCTTTCATTTCTCTTTTCATAATCACATGATTTTTAATCCTTTTTTTCTGGCTCAGGACTAACCAAGTCTATACCTCAGTCATCATCCGAATTAATTTTCACTTAAAAGCCTTTCAAGGCTGTCCCAGGATGAGCTTCTGGCCGGCTGTCCCACGTATGAAAGTCCGTGAGAGGCTGTCCCAGGCATAAGCTCCTGACGGGTTGTCCCAAGCATGAGCTCCTGGTCGACTAATCCACCTATAAGCCAGTGGGGGCTATCCCAGGCATAAGCTCCTGACGGACTGTTCTATGTGACAAGACTAGTCCATACCATATCTCTCTTTTTTATTTAATTATTATGTGTTGATTTCATCAAATCAATTCCGACTTATATTATGATCAATTTAGATATGTCATATCCATATAATCATGCCATCAATCTCTGATATATATATATTAACATAACATACTTATGCTCAAAATCAAATAACAGTATCTCAGATATAATAAATTCATCAATCTCAAATCCGATGATACAAAACCAATAATGTAAGACCAACAGTAAAATAGCATATATATAATGGTGATCATGTACAGGGATTCTTACCTTTATCGATGACTGATCCAAGCATAGAAATCAATATTCTTCTTTGATTTATAAATTTTAAAAATAAGATATTCCACTCGATATCTTATGCAAACAATCGTATCTCTTCATGATCCTGATCAAATATAAAAATCATATATAAAGAAATTATTGATAATCGATCCTAATAACATAAATCTAGGACTTCTCTTAAGATTATCTAAAATCGAGATTTGTCTAAGTATCTGCACCCTCCACTGGTCCACAAGACTTCTAAAGAGAAAAAATCCATGAAGAGAGGAAAAATTTTAGAGAGAAAAAGATAGAGAGAGAAAGTAGAAAGAGAAAATAGAGAGAGAAAATCTTTATATCCTTCAAATGAGGCAATCATGATCGAGATTATCAGAGATCATATCAAGAGGAGTCAATATAGATTAACTATTATCGATGTTATAAATTTCAAATAAGGACTAAGCTAGGATCCAATCTACTGCACAAATTTCGGAGCAATCTTTGATCATCATATTTTTGTCTCAAATTTATCTTAGGGTCTGTGATGCAATCAGAGAGGGAGAGAAAGATCCTAGAGAGACAAAATCCATAAAGAGAGAAAAAGCTCTAGAGAGAGAAAATAGAGAGAATCTAGAGAGAGAAATTGAAGAGAGAAAGGTAGAGAGAGGAGAGAGACAAAAGAGGGAGAGAGAGGAGAGAGAGAAAATTCTCTCTTTCTTTTTTTTTATTTTTTTTCTCTTTCTCTTTTTCTTTTTCTTTTTCTCTTTTTCTTTTTCTTTTTTTTCTTTTCTTCTTCTTCTTTCTTCTTCTTTTCTTTTCCTTCTTTTTGCGACCTCCCTTGGGCCGAAATAGGAGACGGGCTGAGGGGTTTGGACTTGGCTCCGGCAAGGGTGGTGGCTCGATCGGAGGTTCGGCTGCGACGGCCGACCACATAAGCTGACCGGAGACAAAGTTCGACCGGCAAGCTTTTCTTCTTTTTTTTTTATTTCTCGAAAAATAGGGGATCCATCCCCTTTCTTCATGATTTCTGGCCATTGACCATTCGCCAGCAGCCAAGCACTCAAGGAAAGAGAGAGAGAGATGGGGGTCCGATCTCGGGGATGAGATGCCGCAACCGACAGCACCGATGGCCGAAAAAGAGAAAAAAGTTCTAGCCGAACAAAGGTTTCATGATTCATAGAATTTATGACGATCCTGATGGCCAGCGAGGAGTCTAAAACCATGGAAAGAAAGAAAAGAGGGAAAGGAAGAAAGATTAGCCTTATCTGAACTCTGATGGCCTCTTCGACCTCCGATTTTCGACGAACACAAGAAGAGGGTGCCGCGGCTTTCAAGAAAAAAAGGAAAAGAATTGAGCTCAACAGTCGCCGGTGGAGGCTCCTGAGGGAGAGGGGAGTCTTATTTATAGAGGGCCCTAGAGTTTTAAGGATCCTAGAACTCTTCTCCGATCGGGATTCATCAGAGAAGAAGACTTCTATCGGGAGTCTTCTTCCCGTTCTATTTTTTTTTATATGGGCTTTGGGCTTCTTAGATTTTGGGCCTGGTCCAAAGCCCAAATGGGCCGGGTGTTGCATTCTCTTCTCTTCAAATAATTTCATCCTCGAAATTAAATTATGTCGTTTGAGATACATATTTCAAAGTATACATTCTTCATGTCATTCTTAAGCTTTTAATAGTCTGCCTTATATAATACTTGTTTCACAAGATTTTGATATAATAAAATTATGTGAGGTCTCAAACTCATTCTCTTTATACTGATTTTTTTTTTTTTGAAGAACAGTAACATTTTAGACTTGTATTAACATACCATAGTTATTTATCTAATACATTCCACTCAAAGTTCATAATTGTCTTAGACTACCTATGATATAAAAATAAAGAAAGGTCAAACATTGAACACTCTTCATAATCATCGATTTCTTTCTTCTTTTAACCTTCCAACAAATTTAATAGATAGACTTTCATCTTAAGAAAACCTCAATCTTCTATATCAGTTTGAGTAACAATATTAAATTTATAAAAATATGAGATCTATGTCAAGACATTCTAATAACAGAACTATCAAGCTATTAATAATAAACTTGAGATATCTAAGATTTTTTGGCATTATCTATAATGAAGCAACCTACTGACAAAAATTAATCGACTATGATCAGATTAGATCAAAATCTATAGCATCCTTTCATTATCAATAAAATTCTTCCTTATTTGTAACTAATGTATTCCATCATAATATCTTTTAAATCAAAAAATTAATATTTTTAATTAATTTAATCTATCACACTTTTGCTGTGCACTCTGATCTTAATTTATCAAATTATATAGATTTTTTGAAAGATAAGAATATCTTTATATGTTAGATCAATCATAGATAGATCCAACTTTCAAATTTTATATAAAACTTAAAGCAAAACTTTAAGTTTCTTTGTCATTACTATCTCTTAGGCATAATATAACAAAATTAAATCTTCATCCACTTCCTATATTTAAAATCATTACATAATCTTCATCACTCCTCAAGAATCCAATATGTCTAAAATTAATTTGAGTTAACCTTCGATTTACCTTACAATCATTTAAACAACTTTCAAACCAACTTTTTTTTACAAAAGAATTAACTCCAACTTGAATAAACTAGAAGAACTCAAGTCAATATCTTTATAAGTAGAATTAACTTGGTTATTTCTTGTAAATCTCCCTTCATCACAATCTTTAGCATCAATAGATAAATCTATACAAAATCTTGTCCCTTATATAAGTCATTCAAAATTTAACAATAACAATATATTTTAGTTCAACTCAGAAATCTGAATTCTGACTTGAATTACAGTCCACAATCTTCAATAATCATAAGAAAAAAAATATAAAAAATCTAATCCAAAGATAAAAATATAATTTATTAAAGATTTCATCATAACTTATATATCATACTAAAATAAATTTTCTTCTTCAATTTAACAACAATATCAAAATACCTTTGATCCACTTAAAAGCAAACTTTTGACTTGAAATTCAATGCAAGATGATATTTTGAATAATAAAAAATTTCATCAAGATGTATATCTCATATTCTTAAAATAAATTTCAAATATATTCTTCATTAAAAATTGAGTTTCATATATGACCTTCTATAGGTTCAATGCTCAAAATATTTTTTTCTCGTACGATGTAATTTTTTCTTAGACCACATCCTAACTAACTTCCTTCTGATAAGTCCAAAAATTTTATAATGCTCAAAAAATTAATATCAAAATCAAAAAAATTATCACAACCTTCATCGATATAAGTTTCGTATTCTAAAGTCATCGAGTATATCCAACATAACATACCAAGACCTCCTACTTCATTCTAGGTCAACACTTCCCGTACTCAGATCAACCCTACTAATTGAAATCTAAGATATAACTCATCAATTCTATTATAGATATTATATACTACTTATACATAAACTTCATCATAATATCTATTGATTCGAAATCTAATTAATGAATTATTTTTTTTTATGTCTATCATATTCTTTATGATCATAATCTAAGTTTAAATATCACTAAAATCATAATTACAAATAATTATAATCTTAAGCTCAAATACGACTTAAATCATATTCTCTAGTGATCATAACCTAAACTCTAATATCATTCTATTACATCCTTAATGATCATAATCTTAAACTCTGATATTATCTATCATACTCTATTGATTATAATCCCAAAATTTTGATATCACTTATGTGACAATCCCTAGTGACCTTAAACCTGGGCTCTAGTACTGTTCTGTCATATTCTAATCACTTGTATCATTGTCTCCAAATGAAAATAACCTAAACTCTAAGCTCAGATACCACTCTATCACATCCTTGTTGGAAAATTCAGTACAGGGGTAAAATGATAATTTTAAAACTTTTTCAAAATCACTATTTTACAGCAGAAATTATTAATTAATCTAATTAATTAATAAAAATTTATTCTATACTAAGATCTAAATATGATATATAGCATGCATGTATTTAAATTTGAAATTCGAATTTGAACAGTAAACACTTTACTGTAATGTGTTCAGAACACAATACCTTTGTGCGGATAGTAGATCACCGCAATCTGATCACCGTCGAGAGAATCTGATCGACACGATGCAGTCACACAGTGTGTCTGGCTTCTGCAGATCATCCACACGAAACTCCCGATCTGATCGACTCCTCACGAGTGCTAGCTTGTTGTAGAGCCCTTTCGACGGCCGATGCTGATCGAACTCCTTCGATCGATGTCTATCGATTCTTTGGATACTTCGAATCATCAGCAGATGTGCTTGAGAGGATGTTGAAGATCTTCCTAAAATTTGGTAGGCTCACGACACTCATAGCTCACCTTCTCACTTTCCGAACTCCAGACAGAAACCCTGAAGAACTCACTGAAACCCTGCGCACACTTTTTCTTTCTTTTCTTTCTTTTTCTCTCGGAAGGATATAGACCTTCACCTTGCACACAAGGATTCCTCACGCCTAGATTTTCTCTCCAAAATTTTTCTTACACACGCCCCACTCTTTTCCTTCTTTTAAAACAACAATCAAGGTCTTATCCACGTGAGAGGATAAAGATGAGTAATTGCACATTTGAATTCAAATCAAATTTTGAATTCAAATGGAAACTAAGTTATCCCTATCCACTAAGGGCGTGAGAAGAGGAGAGCATGGCTTAATTTGTGCATGAGTGATTTCATGAGAAATATTTTCTCGTGTAATAAATGGGACGGTAAAAGAGGATAAGGTCAAGGCGCTAAGATTGGTTGCTCATTCAAATTCAAACTTTATTTTGAATTTGAATGGCCAACCAATCATCCTTATCCACTCATTTGGTACATTAAAGTAGGGCGTGAGGAGGGCTTTGCGTGAGAAAAAATTTATGAGAACTTTCTTCTCGTGAATTCAAATGGGCACAGTGGAAGTGAGGTGGCGCAGGGAGAATAGGTCAAGGTGGTTTCATTATTTAAACCAACCTAATTGAACCAAATAAGTTAGGTCCAATTAAACTAATTTAAATCCAACTAAATTAGGCTTAATTAGGCTCAATAAAATCCTAATCAAATTAAGAATTGATTAAGCCCAACCCCTGATCAAATCAGGGACCAAACCATCTCGACAATTAGGTCAACTCTTAACCTAATCGGGTCAAACCCAACTGAATCCAATTCAATTCGACTTGATCTAAAAATAATTACTCAATCAAATTGAGTTAATTAGCGATCAAATCACTAATTAAATCTCTCATAAATATTGAGTCCAAATCTGATGGATAATCGGGCATCAGAATTCATCGATATGTAACCCTGATCGAAGAGTCCCAAACCAGTGGAACTCTTGATCTCGGTACCCAAAATGTGTGGGACTCGTGATCAGAGAATCCTGATTCTCGATCACAGAGTCTCAGACACATAGGACTCAAAGTCCACAAGTATTGGGACTCTTCATCAGCCATCAAATCAGATAGGAACCTCTAATGTGTGTGACCCCACAGGTTCGAACCTAAGCTGGTAGCATAGGAACCAATTCTTATACTAATCGAAGTGACCATCTAGCAATGGTACCCGACGATCGGATAGGTCAAATAGTTACAATCGCAACACTCAGAACCTACGTGAATATGGTTACTGTATAATTCATCCTTTTGACCTCTGTGTTTAGGACGACTCAGGGTTAAACTGTCAACCCTGATTAGATCATCCGAATCGTGCTCAACTCAAATAGTTCTGTGACTCCTCACAAAGACTATCCTGGTCAAGGTTTTGCTAAATTGAAGCATAACTGTACACAGCTCATGAACTGGAGTGGTCAATTCCATCTTGACACACGCACCGACAAGTCAAGTACTTGACTATACCCAGCAGCCTTCCATCACTGAATTAAAAATTCAGGTAGTCCAGTGCCGAAGTATAGTGAGTTGCTTGCAAGTCACTATGGCGGTCTCAGGTCGGAGGGATATTTATACCCATATTCCATCGGAGCAAATCTTGACAGCAGAAATAGCTCCGGAGTCGATCACGTTCAGTACAGATGCACCCTTATATCTCACCTGTATGCCATACCAGTGTCTCCACACTCATTGGTTAAGAGGACAACCAACCTATATGGCACACAACGACCTATGCTTGATAAACATTGTCATCCTTGGTAACAACGTATCATTTGATCGCGAACAGATTTAAGGACTAAACGACAAATCCTCCTTTGTCGAGTCTAAATAGTCCTAAGGACTTCACCACAACATAGGAGTTCATTAAAAGATGAAATATTTTGTGATGAAAAATATCAAAATAATTTTTATTAATTCATAATTCATGTACATATACAAAAATGAGCACAACCGTCAACAAGCAGACGATTGACTTTGGGACACTATTCCCAACAATCTTCCACTTGGCCTAAAGCCAATCGGTGCAGTATCTAATACCCATCTTCGACTTGTAGTTGTCGAACTCCTTCACCACAATGGCTTTAGTGAATGGATCGATGAGGTTCTTCTTTCCGTCGATCTTCTGAAGGTTGACGTCACCTCGATCCATAATTTTTTGGATGAGATGGTAGCAGCACAGAATATGCTTCATCCGCTGGTGTGCCTTGGGTTCCTTTGCCTGAGCAATGGCTCCAGAGCTGTTACAGTAGAGCAGAACTAGACCAACAAGGGAGGGTGCTACTCCGAGCTCGGTGATGAATTTTCTCAGCCACACCACTTCTTTGGTAGCATCTGATGCAGCGACATACTCCGCCTCACAAACTGAATCAGCCACTGTATGTTGCTTGGAACTCTTCCAGCAGATAACCCCACCATTAAGGGTAAAAATAAATCTCGACACACTTTTACTGTTATCATGATCAGACTGAAAATTAGAGTCTGTAAATCCTATAAGTCTCAAGTCCGATTCATCATAAACAAGCCACTGATCCTTAGTATTTCTTAAATACTTCAGGATGGTTTTAACAACCTTCCAGTGATTCTCTCCTGGATCAGATTGGTATCTACTCACTATCCCTAGTGAGTATGCTACATATGGTCGTGTACATGTCATGGCGTACATGATAGATCCCACTGTCGAAGCATATGGAATCCTACCCATATGCTCTCTCTCTTGAGGTGTTGTCGGACAATCCCTCTTCGAGATAGAAATTCCATGGCCTATCGGTAGATAGCCTTTCTTGAAATTCTCCATGCTGAACCTCTTCAGCATAGTATCTATGTACGTAGACTGGGATAAACCAAGTAACCATTTAGATCTATCTTTATAGATCCTCATCCTTAGGATGTAGGAAGCTTCTCCCAAATCCTTCATGGAGAACTGTGATGACAGCCAAATCTTTATTCCCTGTAATGCAGGGACATCATTTTCGATTAAAAGAATATCATCCACATACAATACAAGAAATACCACTACTAGACCATTAGCCCACTTATAAATGCAGGGCTCTTTTTCATTCTTAACGAAGCCATACGTCTTGATCGTCCTATCAAAACGTATATTCCAACTCTGGGATGCCTGCTTAAGTCCATAAATGGACCTCTATAGTCTGCACACCTTAGACTCATCAGTGGATGTGAATTCTTCCGATTGTATCATATACACCTCTTCATCCAGCTCTTCGTTTAGGAAATCTGTCTTCACATCCATTTGCCAGATTTTATAGTCCAGATGGGCAGCTATCGCAAGCATAATCCGAATGGATTTGAGCATTACCACAGGAGAAAATATCTCATCATAGTCTATACCATAACGTTGACGATATCCCTTGACAACCAGACAGACTTTATAGGTTTCCACCTTTCCGTCTGTGCCCCTCTTCCTCTTGAAGACCCACTTACACCCTATGGGTTTTACTCCTTCGGGTGGGTCAACCAATGTCCACACATCGTTGACCTTCATGGACTCCATTTTGAATTTTATGGTCTCTAGCCATTTCTCAGAGTCGGGTCTTTGCATTGCATCTATGTAGGTGATCGGATCCTCATCATTTTCATCAAGTTCGATAGGATCGTCATCCCGGATTAAGAAACTATAATATCTGTCCAGTTGACGTAGTACTCTACCAGATCGCCTTATGGGTGCTTGAACAATGGGCTCCGGATCTAATCTAATCAAATCCGATTCAGATTCAGCAACTTGTGTCGATTTTTTCACCTGTCGAACTTCGTCAAGTTCAACCTTAGAGGCAACAGTCTCTTCACCAAGGAACTCTTTTTTCAAAAAGATTGCCTTAAGACTGACAAACACCTTTTGCTCATCAGTCAGGTAGAAATAATATCCTTGGGTCTCTTTTGGGTATCCTATAAAATTACACTTGTCAGACCTAGGTCCTAGCTTGTCCGTAATTAAACGCTTAACATAAGTCGGACATCCTCAAATCCTAAGGTACGAGAGTACTGGCTTACGTCCTATCCATATCTCATATGGCGTTTTGGTTACAGACTTACTCAGAACTCTATTTAGAAGGTAACAAGCCGATTCGAGTGCATATCTCCAGAAGGAGATCGGCAGACTAGCAAATTCCATCATGGATCGAATCATGTCCAACAAGGTCCGATTCTTCCTTTCAGATATACCATTATGCTGTGGTGTTCCAGGAGGAGTCCATTGAGAGAGCATCCCATTCTCCCCAAGATATGTCAGAAACTCATTGGAAAGGTATTCACCTCCTTGATCAGATCGAAGAGTTTTAATACATTTCTCAGTTTATTTTTCTACCTCATTTCAGAATAGTTTGAACATTTCAAACGACTCCGACTTATGCTTCATTAAATAGACATACCCATACCTCGATAGGTCGTCTGTGAAGGTTATAAAGTAGAAATATCCACCTCTTACACTTGAGCTCATGGGTCCACATACATCAGAATGTACCAGACCTAAGAGTTCACTGGCTCGCTCATCTTTTCCAGTAAAAGGTGACTTGGTCATTTTACCAAGAAGACAGGACTCACGATTGGAAATGATTCACAATCACCTAGTTCAAGAATTTCTTCTTGAGCCAACCTGTTTATCCTGTTCTTATTGATATGACCTAGCCTACAGTGCCAAAGGTAGACTTCTGACACATTATCTATTCTAGGACGTTTACCGAAGGTTTGAATCACATTAACAGGTTGTGATAGAAAGTAAATTTTATTATAAAGTTATCCAATAAATATTGTAACACCATTCAAAATGATATTGTAAATATTTTTTTTTATTAAAAATTGATAACCATTCATGACCAAAAGGCCTACAGAAATAATATTTAATAAAAAGTTTGGATAATAGTGACATTCATTTAGAATTATATAAGTACCTTGCTTCTTCTTTGGCCTGTTCGGATCTAGTGAGGCAATGTATAGAGGACAGTTCCTCTTCCAGTGCCCCTGCTTCTTGCAAAAGAAGCATTCCGTCTGGCTCTGGTCGGACTTGTGCTTCTTGGTCTGACCCTGTGCAGACGTCCCAGCATGCAGCTGTACCTTCTTATTCTTCTTATTCTTGTTCTTCTTTCCTTTCTTAAAGGGTCGACGACCAGAAGAAGACCCTCCCACAACATTCACCGACTCCTTATGGAGCTGGTGATCCTTCTCAAAGTTCTGCAACAACCCCAACAAGCCGTGGTAGTTCACTGTAGGCTTTGTCATTAGAAAATGAGTAAGGAAGGGAAGGAAGGACTTGGACAGAGAATTAAGGATCGCATCCTTACCGAGCTGCTCGTGCAGGAAAAAACTCAGTTTACTTAGGCGCTCAATAATTTCGATCATGTACAGTACATGATCAATGACTGAAGCTCCATCCCTCATCCGAGCATTGAAAATGGCACAACTAGTTTTGTGCCTTTCAACATCATCAGGCGTGCCAAAAGAGTTGTTCAACATTTGAAACATCTCTTGTGGCTGGGCATTCTCGAACCTGCGACTGAACTCATCATTCATTGCCGCCAGTATTATGCACCGAACGTTGGTGCGGTCGTTGAGCCACTTCTGGTAAGTGTCTCGGACCGTCCCTCTAGCGTTCAGGGCTGGCTCCTTAGGTGCCGGATCCATTACTACATAAAGGATCCGCTCATGCTCAAGGATGATTTTTAATTTTCGATACCAGCTATCGAAATTAGGTCCCATGAGCTTGTCATTATCTAATAATGACCGGAGCGACAGGGTAGTGGCCATAGCTGTATAAAAGAAAATCAGACCTATATTAGTACATAAATTATTAATACTAAAGTCTTGGACTTTAGTCTAAAGTTTCTCTCAGTATTTTTATGAATTGGTAGCCTCAACCTTCAATTCGAGGAATTACTTTAATTCCTTAGTGGGTACTAGAATCCACACAGACTACACACGAGCCCAACTTTGGTTGGTCAATCCATGTGCATCTATGGGTAGGTTCATAACCAGTTGTTTCTCTAAACAACTTTTAGTAATTAATTTTGCCCCAGAACCTAATCAATAGGCTTTGGCCTCCACTGAAAAAATTTGGTTAGGTCCAACCATTAACATGATTTGATTTGGTGAATCGAACTAATAAATGATCAAGTCCGACTTTGGTCGGCCAACCTAACCACCATCAGAAAGACTCAAACCAAATTATCATACTATGAATGATAATTCCATTAGTCAATAAGCACCAGGCCTTTGGGCCTCCAATGATTATTAAACTAATGGACTCATTATCACTCACTTAATGGGGGGCTATGACTTAGTTATCAATATAACTTAATCATTTTTAGGACCTAATAATTTTTGAAGATTTTATTAAAGAATCGAAGAGAAGAAAATATCCAGTCAATTTCAATCCTCCCACTGACTTCACCAAGTCAGATTAAAAAGGATTTACTTAAAGCTGGCATTAGGAGCACCTAAATCAGTCAAACTGATTTACCTAATGACATGGGTGAGCCCTAATCACCAAGTGATTTAATCAAAACCTAATTCACCAGGTTGGCCAAGTAAGTGAGATCAGTGGTGGGGATAATCCATTAACTCATCAGAGATCAAATCACTGCGAGTAGCTCCCGCTTAAAAATCACTGGTCAAACTGCCAAACTTACCTTAGACACCAACTGGTTCATTAGTTTTAATTTGATCAACTTAGTAAATAGGGTTCCACCGCGTAGCCATGAATTAAGTCCATCTTGGTCTAGTTAAAGACATGGACCCATTCAACTACAACTATTGGAGTTGAGTCTAGAGTATCCTTGACCTAATCTAATTTAACTTTTGATTAGATTTGACCAATTACTCTAATTTAGTCTATTTTTTTAAGCTAACCTTAGGTCTAACCCAATTATGGACCTAATCCATCTAACCCATTGACCCACAAGTTTATGCAATTGTCTTAGGTCTTAATTCACAATTCTAGACCTACTAGACAACACTTAATTCTTTTAATTAAGTATTTGGACTGATGGATCAGGGTTTGGTATTTCAAAAATAATTTTTAAATTTGAAAAGTTTTATTTTCTGTTCACCAAATATGTTGACTCATTACACAAATAGATCAGCACATTTCATAAATAGCAATCCTATTGCTAATTACATAACAGAAAAAAACTCAATCAAAATAAATCATGAATATTTCTTTCGCTACTTCATCTGCATGGGATATAATTATATCGGCACCCCTACCACCATAGGAGACCCCATCGAATGGGAAGAGAGGGCCTTTAAACCCTAATTTTCTCCTATGATCGGACGGTCATGGCAACCAACCCAATTCGATTACTTGCTACTTGGATCAAGTATATCTAAATATACCAATTTTAAAATTTAAATTTCAAATTTTAAATTTTAAATTTTAAATTTTGAATTTCAAATTTCAAACAAATTTCAAATTTTAAATTTCAAATTTTTGAATTTCAAATTTTGAATTTTAATTTTTGAATTTTAAATTTTGAATTTTAAATTTTGAATTTTAAATTTTGAATTTCAAATTTGAAATTTCAATCAAATTTTAAATTTTTGAATTTCAAATTTTTGAATTTTGAATTTCAAATTTCAAAATTCAAATCTCAAATTTTGAATTTTAAATTTTTGAATTTTGAACAACTTTCAAAATTTAAATTTTAAATTTTAAATTTTAAATTTAAACTTTTAGATTATAACTTAATCTACGCATACAAATATATATATCATATCTAAGAACCTGCTCTGATACCATTTGTTGGAAAATTCAGTACAGGGGTAAAATGGTAATTTTAAATTTTTTTCAAAATTATTATTTTATAGTAGAAATTATTAATTAATCTAATTAATTAATAAGAATTTATCCTACACTAGGATCTAAATATGATATATAGCATGCATGTATTTAAATTTGAAATTCAAATTTGAACAGTAAACACTTTACTGTAATGTATTTAGAACACAATACCTTTGTGCGAGTAGTAGATCACCATAATCTGATCACCGTCGGAAGAATCTGATCGACACAATGCAGCCACACAACATGTCTGACCTCTGCAGACCATCCACACGAAGCTTTCGATCTGATCGACTCCTCACGAGTGCTAGCTCATTGTAGAGCCCTTTCGACAGTCGATGCTGATCGAACTCCTTCGATCGATGTCTGTCGATTCTTTGGATGCTTCAGATCATCAGCAGACATGCTTGAGAGGATGTTGAAGATCTTCTTAAAATTTGGTGGGCTCACGACACTCGTTTGGCGTATTAAAGTAGGGCGTGAGGAGGACTTTGCGTGAGAAAAAATGCATGAGAACTTTCTTCTCGTGAATTCAAATGGGCACAGTGGAAGCAAGGTGGCGCAGGGAGAATGGGTCAAGGTGGTTTCATTATTTAAACCAACCTAATTGAACCAAATAAGTTAGGCCCAATTAGACTAATTTAAATCGAACTAAATTAGGCTTAATTAGGCTCAATAAAATCTTAATCAAATCAAAAATTGATTAAGCCCAATTCCTGATCAAATCAGGGACCAAACCATCTCGATGATTAGGTCAACTCTTAACCTAATCGGGTCAAACCCAACTGAATCCAATTCAATTGGACTTGATCCAAAAATAATTACTCAATCAAATTGAGTTAATTAGCGATCAAATCACTAATTAAACTTCTCATAAATATTGAGTCCAAATCCGATGGGTAATCGGGCATCAGAATTCATCGATATGTAACCCTGATCGAAGAGTCCCAAACCAGTGGGACTCTTGACCTTGGTACCCAAAATGTGTGGGACTCATGATCAGAGAATCTTGATTCTCGATCATAGAGTCCCAGACACATAGGACTCATAGTCCATGAGCATTAGGACTCTTCATCAGCCATCAAATCAGATAGGAACCTCTAATGTGTGTGACCCCGCAGGTTCGAACCTAAGCCAGTAGCACAGGAACCAATTCCTGTACTAATCGAAGTGACCATCTAGCAATGGTACCCGATGATCGGATAGGTCGAATAGTCGTAATTGCAACACTCAAAACCTACGTAAATATGGTTACTATATAATTCATCCTTTTGACCTCTGTGTTTAGGACGACTCAGGGTTAAACTGTCAACCCTGATTAGATCATCCGAATCGTGCTCAACTCAAACAGTCCCGTGACTCCTCACAAAGACTATCCTGACCAAGATTTTGCTAAATTGAAATACGACTATACACAGCTCCTGAACTGGAGTGGTCAATCCCATCTTGACACACGCACCGACAAGTCAAGTACTTGACTACATCCAGCAGCCTTCCATCAATGAATTAGAAATTCAGGTAGTCCAGTGCCTAAGTGCAGTGAGTTGCTTGCAAGTCACCGTGATGGTCTCAGGTCGGAGGGACATTTATACCCATATTCCATCGGAGCAAATCTTGACAGCATAAATAGCTCCGGAGTCGGTCACGTTCAGTGTAGATGTACCCTTACATCTCACCTGTATGCTATATCAGTGTCTCCACACTCATTGGTTAAGAGGACAACCAACTTATATGGCACACAATGACCTATGCTTGATAAACGTTGTCGTCTTTGGTAACAACGTATCATTTGGTCACGCACAGATTTAAGGACTAAATGATAAATCCTCCTTTGTCGAGTCTAAATAGTCCTAAGGACTTCACCACAACATAGGAGTTCATTAGAAGATGAAATATTTTGTAATGAAAAATATCAAAATAATTTTTATTAATTCATAATTCATGTACATATACAAAAATGAACACAACCGTCAACAGGCTGACGATTGACTTTGGGACACTATTCCCAACAATCCTATTAATCTTACATAAAGTTTTGATATCACTTCATAATCTCTAATGATCTTAAACTTGGGACCTATTGGTTATGGGCCCACCACTCTGATATCACTCTGTTACGCCCCGAATCTAACATCTGGATTGGATACGTGATGGCTGCACACTCCTTAGAGCAAATCCTAAAGAATATGCAAGGCCAAAAAAAATTTCTTACAACCTCAACATCCATAATATCTAATTTCAATAATAACTTATAAAACTTGTATAATTACAATTAAAATTCTTTCAATCCTCTGATCAGATATTATGACATTCTATCTATTCATCTACTCACCCACAATCCAAATCATAGCCAATCATGAGCGTCCTGTATCTCTGAGAAGAAAAAGAAAGATGAAAGGGTGTGAGCTTTACAGTCCAGTAAGAATTTCCATATCACACTGATATAATAATATAATATGAAAATAAGAATAAGCAATAAAATATAAAATCTCTTATTCAATATCCGAAATAATATAAATATCTATAAATTATCTGTCTTGTCAAAAGAAATGCATCATCATATGTTAACAGGTGAAATATTTTTGTTCAACAATTATTTCTATCTTATCTTTCATTTCTCTTTTCATAATCACATGATTTTTAACCTTTTTTTTTCTGACTCTAGACTAACCAAGTCTATACCTCAGCCATCATCAGAATCAATTTTTACTTAAAAGCTTTTCAAAGCTATCCCAGGATGAGCTCCTAGTCGGTTATCCCATGTACGAAAGCCTGTGAGAGGCTGTCCCTGGCATAAGCTCCTGGTGGACTATCCCAAGCATGAGCTCCTGATCGGCTGATCCACCTATAAGCCAGTGAGGGCTGTCCCAGGCATAAGCTCCTAGCAGACTATTCCACATGACAAGGCTAGTCCATACCATATCTCTCTTTTTCATTTAATCATATGTGTTGATTTCATCAAATCAATTCCGACTTATATTATGATCAATTTAGATATGTCATATCCATATAATCATGCCATCAATCTCGATACATATATATTAACATAACATACTCATACTCAAAATCAAATAATAGTATCTTAGATATAATAAATTCATCAATCTCAAATTCGACGATGCAAAACCAATAATGCTAGATCAACAGTAAAATAACATATATATAATGGTGATCATATACAGAGATTCTTATCTTTACCGGTAACTGATCCAAGTATAGAAATCAATGTTCTTCTTCGATTTATGAATTTTAAAAATAAGATATTTCACTCGACACTTTATGCAAACAATCGTATCTCTTCATGATTCTGATCAAATATAAAAATCATATATGAAAAAATTATCGATAATTGATCCTAATAATACAAATCCAGAACTTCTCCTAAGATCACCAAAAATCAAGATTTGTCTAAGTATCTGGACCCTCCATTGGTCCACAATACTTTTAGAGAGAGAAAATTCATGAAGAGAGAGAAAATTTTAGAGAAAAAATAGAGAGAGAAAGTAGAGAGAAAAAATTTTTATATCCTTCAAACGAGGTAATCATGATCGAGATTATCAGAGATCATATCAAGGTGACTCAATATGGATTAACTATGATCGATGTTATAAATTTCAAATAAGGACTAAGCTGGGATCCAATCTACTGCATGAATTTCGAAGCAATCTCAGGTCATCATATTTTTATCTCAAATTTATCCTAAGGTCTGTGATGCAATCAAAGAGGGAGAGAAAGATTCTTGAGAGACAAAATCCATAAAGATAGAAAAAGATCTAGAGAGAGAAAATAGAGAGAAAAATTGGAGAGAGAAAGGTAGAGAGAGGAGAGAGAAAAAATTCTCTCTTTTTTTTATTTTTCTTTTCCTCTTTCTCTTTCTCTTTTTCTTTTTCTTTTTCTCTTTTTCTTTTTTTTTTCTTTTTTCTTTTCTTCTTCTTTCTTCTTCTTTTCTTTTCCTTCTTTCCATGACCTCCCTTGGGCCAAAACAGGGGATGGGCTGAGGGGTTTCGACTTGGCTCCGACAAGGGCGGTGGCTCGACCGGAGGTTCGACTGCGACGGCCGACCACATAAGCTGGCCAGCGACAAGGTTTGGCCGGCAAGCTTTCCTTCTTTTTTTTTTTAATTTCTCGAAAAATAGGAGATCCGTCCCCTTTCTTCATGATTTCCAGTCATTGGCCGGTCGCCGACAGCCAAGCACTCAAGGAAAGAGAGAGAGAGAGATGGAGGTCCGATCTCAGGGATGAGACGCCACAACCGATAGTGCCGATGGCCGGAAAAGAGAGGAAAAAGTTCTGGCCGAACAAAGGTTTCATGATTCATGAAATTTCCGACGATCCCGATGGCTAGCGAGGAGTCTAAAACCATGGAAAGAAAGAAAAGAGGGAGAGAAAGAAAGATTGAACCCTTACCTAAGCTCCGGTGGCCTCTTCAACCTCCGATTTTCGACGAACATAATAAGAGGATGCCCGGCTTCCAAGGAAAAAATGGGAGGAATTGAGCTCAACGGTCGTCGGTGGAGGCTCCTGAGGGAGAGGGGAGTCTTATTTATAGAGGGTCCTAGAGTTTTAAGGATCCTAGAACCCTTCTCTGATCGGGATTCATCAGGAGTCTTCTTCTCGTTCTTTTTTTTTTTTTTATATATGGGCTTTGGGCTTCTCAGATTTTGGGCCTGGTCCAAGATCCAAATGGGCCGGGTGTTACAACTTTCAGAAGCAATCGCCTGCCAGAGACGTAGTGAAGAAGAGGCAGATTCCTGTGCTAGTGTGTAAGAAGCTGGCGTTGAAGATTATCTATAACAAGTGATCAACAGGTCAAGAGAGAGAAGAACATCTAACACCTAAGTAATAGTGCTGAGTGGGGGCATACAGCATCGGACCATTATCTCCCAAAATAAAGAATGTGAGCCCACCAGCTTCAACAACGGAGTCATTGTGTTTACGTTGGGTCAAACCAATGAATTTCTCATTATCGCTAGCTATGAGTCATTGTCGGTTCCGTTGTGGGTCAACCGAATGAATCTCTCATTCCAGTTACTGAGCCATTCCCAGTTTCTGTTTTTCCCCTCAATTACTTGCAATCAGTCTACAAAAGAATTTATTGAGCACAGGATATATATCAACAACTCCCGCAATGCTTTTCATCAAAAAATAGAACTCCTTGCTGCTTTTCTCAGTATTCCACTTCGTTTTTATTTAGTTTTTATCTAAAATAACACCTTGAAATTTATATGGAATCTCACAGATTTTCAACTAAACGTGTCTTATCCTCCAAGTACAGAATAATTTCTTCACTCTATAGAAACCTTTACACTAAAATTTTTCCTACTTTGCCCTTGGTTCTGAAGTCTTATTTTCCATTACTTGTTTTGATATTAAATTTGAAGTTCTTTCAATACCTTTGTTGCCGGCCTTAAAAGAAACTAGCCATAGGTTCTGTTTGGGATTGCTATTGATAGTAGAATTTTTGAAACTTTTAGAAGTACAGTTTTTGAGAAGTAGAATTTTTAGAAGTAGAACTTTTGCAAAAAGCTATTTGCCGTTTGGTAACCATATTGATAAAGTATTTTAGGAAAAGCAAAACCGTCTTTTGATATTAGTCAGAAAGCACTTTTGAAAAAAGCTTCAAAATACAGCTTTTCCTAAGTAAACCTTTTCAGCTTTTTGAAAAAATCAAAACAGCTTCTCGATATTTTTACCAAACATCACTGTATCATTTCAAAATACTTTTTGAGAGCCAAAAAGTGCTTTCTGGCATTCTAGAAGCTTTGCCAAATAAAGCCTTAGGCTACGTCAGAAAAACTTTACGCAGTTTTTAAATTATTTCAAATAAGACTATGCTGTAGAAGATTTTGGTTCACAAGTTTTAGCCTTAATATACAAGGTGTTAGAATTGGCTGTCATAGAGTCCTCTTCTAGATAAATATGTGAAGCCTTCAATATTAGATGTGAATTAGCTGATATAATTACATTAAAAAAAAAAAAATATAGCAGGCAACAATCAATATCAAAGCAAAAATTGCAGACTGATGGTACGACCATACTTCAGTACCTGCACCCGTATCTTCTTTGAAGGGAGATACTGCATCTAGAATTTGGATTTAGATGGATTCTCCTCAATCTTGTTTAATACCAATTTCTATCACCAAACACTAAAGCTATTAAAACTAGTTTTAGCGAAACATATTTGTATAGAACCATGATTTTGTTAAAGTAATTTTTATAAACCTGGAGACCAAGTAGCACCTAATGTTCGAAGATAAGATCGGAGTGTCTCTTCCTCCACCTCCAACTCCTCTCCATCATGATCTATCGTACTAGGAATCGGCCATATCTATAACGATCAACGAGAATTTCACATACTAGAGGATTTTGTGGGTGTCATTGTAATGTAGTTTCTTCCCTGCCTCTAGTTTTTCTGCCTAACGTTAAATTCTGCTTGTAAATGTGACCATAACTGGAAAATATAGTTAATTTTCTATAGCGTTTAGCACTCACAAAAGTGCGGAGGATAGAACCTCTGTGTCTAGATTGACAAAAAGATAAATCCAAATATATAAGGCTAGAGGTTTGAGGGTGACACGATGATAGTAATCACCTGATTTAATAAGGTTTTAGGTGAGAGTATAGAGAAAACAAATCATTAAACAAACCCTATTGAAGAACCACAACGAACCTTGCACCATCAAAGTTTAGCATGGACGCATGGAATATATAAAACCTTGTTGTCTGTGTAATTAATTAATCTCAATGAATAATTAACTTCAGTATCATTACATCAGCTGGAGTATTTAAATCTTTTCTGAAACAGGGGTAAACCAATCTCAGTTCAAATCTGTACCAATATTCATCATAACCCTGATTACACGTCATTAGGTCATTTGACCTTCACCGAAACTTCGACCCCACCTGCTTAGCATCAGAAAGAGCACAGATCCCCTGCGGTATGCGCGCAGGCAGTAACATAGTCTACCTCTTACTTTTAAGCATCGAGGTTGTGGAAGAGAAAAGCAACAAGCAGGGGCTGCTTTTCTGCTTATTTTCCAGGAAACTCAGCGAACCCAAGTGGCATGGGTGGAAGAGAAAAAACAAAGAATGACTGAAGAAAAGGTCGAGAAGAAAGTATGCGAGAAAAGAAGGTCGTGAACCCACCAGCTTCAATCACGGAGCCGTTGTGTTTACTTCGGGTCAACCAAGGAATTTCTCATTATAATTTCTCATTATCGCTACTGAGTCATTACCTGCTCCAGTTTTTACTCTCAATTACTTGCAATCAGTCCACGAAAGAATCTATAGAGCACAGGATATTAGCAACTCCTCGCAATCCTTTCTTGGTCGTTTTCTCTAATGGCTTCAGCAACATCCTACCTCCTCTTCCTCTCAATCTTCTCATCAGTGTTAGCATTGGAAGCAGCTCAACCGAGGCAGTCCAACATAAACTTGGAGAGCTCTCTCCATCCCTCCACCAACCCTACATCATGGCTCTCACCAAATGGACGTTTTGCCATCGGATTCTACCCAGAAGGCAGTGGCTACTTTGTGGGGATATGGTTTGTGACATCTGATGAAAACACCACCATTATTTGGACAGCAGAGCGAGACGGTCCGCCAGTTTCCAAAGATGCTGTATTAAAGCTAACCTCGGGAGGACTTGAGCTAGAAGGGAGGTCCATCTCGCAGTTTAGCATGGATTCATATGCTTCCTCTGCCTCCATGCTCGACTCTGGGAACTTTGTCATCTATGGTTCCAACTTAGAAATCATATGGCAAACCTTTGATATTCCAACTGATACGATCGTGGCAGGTCAGATGCTACCCCCTCGATCCGAGCTCATCTCCAGCATCTCAGAAACAAATCACTCGAGCGGGAAGTTTCGGCTCGAGATGCAGCACGATGCGAACCTCGTTTTGTATCCTATGGGCACATTAGATGATCCTGAGGATGCTTACTGGTCTACAAACACAGGTGAAAACCCCAACCTGAACCTAAGTCTACATTTCAGCAATGATGGCCGCCTTTACTTGCTCGGTCACAACTTCACAAGAAACATAACCACTGCCTACCAAAGCAAGCCAACCCTAGTTTATCGTGCAACATTGGACATCGATGGGAGATTCAAATTATATTCTCATGATTTCAAGTCAAATGCAACGGAGGTTTTAGCTGAATTCCCAGATTCAGCAGATCAGTGCAAGGTCAAAGGCACCTGTGGCTCAA
The DNA here is from genome assembly GCF_000442705.2 of Elaeis guineensis. NCBI lineage: Eukaryota > Viridiplantae > Streptophyta > Magnoliopsida > Arecales > Arecaceae > Elaeis > Elaeis guineensis. The sequence continues at coordinate 4,063,251 of NC_026001.2, forward strand.
ACAGCTACTGCAGTTCTGCAGCTGGGCCAGCGGTATGCTCATGTTTGCCTGGTTTTTATTTTCTTGATGCTAATAGAACATCGAATGGATGCACGAGGAACTTCACCGGTGATGGTTGCTCCTTGAACTATGATCGTGTGATGCAAAACATGTCTACTTTGGAGAACTTAGTGTGGGTAATTCGCTATGGAGCGCCAGACTCTATTACGAACAAGGAAGATTGCAAAAAGAAATGTTTGGAAGAATGCAAATGTGATGCCGCTCTGTTTAACAACAACACATGCAGTATGCTTAAATTTCCATTGGAATATGGTTACGAAGATGAAAATGACGCGACTACAACATTCATTAAGGTGGTTACCATAAGCCCTGAGGGAGGACGTCAAAGCCCTGCTGCAGTTCCAATTACTGCGATGAAGAAAAAGTTCCGCACTAAGATCTGGATTGTGTCTCTGGCTATTATTGCTGGCTTATCATGCACCGTTGATGTTTTTGCTTTATTTATTTATAGAAGCCATAGAATGTTGGGGAGAAACAGAGAGCTTGGTTTGGTTGATGAAATAGCACCCAGATGTTTTTCATACCATGAGTTGAGGGAAGCAACAGATGATTTTAAGGAACAACTAGGCAAGGGAGCCTTTGGAACTGTATTCAAGGGGAGCTTGTCTAATGGTGAAAGAGCCATTGCTGTAAAAAGGCTTGAGAGGATGGTGGACGAGGGTGAAAGAGAGTTCCAGACAGAGATGAGGACCATCGGAAGAACTCACCATAAGAACTTGGTAAGGCTGCTAGGGTTTTGTGATGAAGGACCTAACAAGCTCCTAGTTTATGAGTGCATGAGCAATGGTTCACTTGCAGACCTTATCTTCAAGACCAAAAGACGCCTGTATTGGGATGACCGGGTAAGAATTGCACTCGATGTAGCCAGAGGAATTCTTTATCTGCATGAAGAGTGTGATACACGTATCATACATTGCGACATAAAGCCTCAGAACATACTGATGGATGACAATTGGACAGCAAAGCTATCAGATTTTGGATTAGCAAAACTGCTGACGCCGAGTCAGACAAGAACATTCACATGCATAAGAGGGACAAGAGGGTACCTCGCACCAGAATGGCACAAGAATGCACCAATAACAGTCAAGGCAGATGTTTACAGCTTTGGCATTGTGTTGTTAGAGATTGTGTGCTGCAGGAAAAATATGGAATTGGAAGCTGAAGTGGATGCAATTGTTCTTCTGGACTGGGTTTCTCAATGTTTTGCATCTGGAGAGTTAGAGAAGCTGATATCTGATGAAGTAGATATGACGGAATTGGATAGGCTTGTGAAAGTGGGGTTATGGTGCACGCAGTCTGAACCAGCTCTTCGGCCTGCAATGAAGAATGTGGTGATGATGCTGGAAGGAAATATTGAAGTATCCCTTCCTCCAAGACCAGATTCTAGCTCCTGATGACCAAACGTCATGAAGCCAGTTTAAGATCTCTCATGGTATGCATGGCGATTTCTGTTCCCAATAAGCAATGTGCACTCCTTCTTTTTGTCTAAGGAAACATGTTTTTCCTTTCGTGTGTTTTGAATTCTAGGAACTCAGCAATGCAGTATGCTGTCTTTCTATTCCTAATAATCATTGTATGTTATGTCAAAGATAAGTAGTAGTTTTCATGTCCTTGATACCTTCCCCACTTTCATGCAAGACTATCTAAGACACAGCAAGTATGGTAATGTAAAGGTATATGTAATATAATTATAGCTGGTTGGATAATATGGAAAGGCGCGCACCTGGAATATTATGTAGTACGCATGTACCTTGGAGATTTAAGGCAAAATTTTATATAACAGTAAGGCCTACCATGTTATATGGCTCAAACTACTGGGCAAGATAAAAGCACATGAAAACAAGTTGAATGCATTAGAATGAAAATGCTAACATGGACACGTGGTCAAATCGGAAAGGATAAAATAATTAGTGGATCTGGAGGAGTTAAACAAATTAAGGATGAAGTGATGGGAAATCATTTAAGATGGTATGGTCATGTATATCAAAGATCTAAAGAGGCTCTACTAAGAAGAACTTGGAATAAAAAAGAGAGAGAAAGACCTAATATAAAGGGTGTTTGGTTGGAGGGAGTGGAGGTCTGGAATCGGAATCGAAATGAGTGACTCTCATTCCAATTGTTTGGTAGGGAGGAGTCTCATTCCGATTTCGATTTTGGAGTAGAATGGGAATGACTCAATCTATATAGAACTCAATCCCTACTTTCCTCTATAGATTCAAATTTTCATTCCAATTTTGATTCCAATTCCGATTCCGATCACGAACCAAATGCTTCGGAGAATTTGGCAATTTCGATTTCGATTCCAAGTCATTTCGATTTTTATTTCCATTCTGATTTCGGGTGCGAACCAAATACCCCCCAACACTTAAGTAATAGTGCTGAGTGGGGGCACAGCATCGTACCATTATCTCCCAAAATAAAGAATGTGAGCCCACCAGCTTCAACAACGGAGTCGTTGTGTTTATGTTGGGTCAAACCAATGAATTTCTCATTATCGCTGGCTACTGAGTCATTATCGGTTCCGTTGTGTTTAATTGGGTCAACCAAATGAATCTCTCATTCTTGTTACTGAGTCATTACCAGTTCCTGTTTTTCCTCTCAATTACTTGCAATCAGTCTACAAAAGAATTTAGTGAGCACAGGATATATATCAACAACTCCTCGTAATCCTTTTCATCAAAAAATAGAACTCCTTTCTGCTTTTCAGTATTCCACTTCGTTTTTATTTAGTTTTTATCTAATATAACATCTTGAAATTTATATGGAATCTCACAGATTTTCAACTAAGCTTGTCTTATACTCTAAGTACAGAATAATTTCTTCAATCTATAGAAACCACACTAAAATTTTTCCTACTTTGCCCTTGGTTCTGGAGTCCTATTTTCTATTACTTGTTTTGATATTAAACTTGAAATTCTTTCAATACCTATGTTGCAAACCTTAAAAGAAACTAGCTTTAGGCCCTGTTTGGAATTACTGTTGGTAGTAGAGCTTTTGAAGCTTTTAAAAGTAGAGCTTTTGAGAAGTAGAATTTTTAGAAGTAGAGCTTTTACAAAAAGTTATTTGCTGTTTGGTAACCATATTGATAAAGTACTTTAGGGAAAGCAAAATAACTTTTCAACATTAGCTAGAAAGTATTTTTGGAGAAAACTTCAAAATACAGCTTTCCCCAGATAAATCTTTTCAGCTTTCTGACAAAGCCAAAACAGCTTTTCGATATTTTTATCAAATATCACTGTATCATTCCAAAGTGCTTACTGAGAACTAGAAAATACTTTTTGGCACTTTAAAAGCTTAGCCAAACAGAGCCTTAGGCTACATCAGAAAGGCTTTGCGTTGTTTCTAAATAATTATTTCAAATAAAACTATGCTATAGAAGATTCTGGTTCCCAAGTTTTAGCCTTAATATGCAAGTTGTTAGAATTGGTTGTCATAGAGTCCTCTTCTAAATAAATATATGAAGCTTTCGATATTAGATGTGAATTAGCTGATACAATTACATTGAAAATGAAAATATATAGCAGGCAACAATCAATATCAAAGCAAAAATTACAGACCGACGGTATGACTATACTCCAATAGCGCATCCGTATCTGTTAGGATTTGATATCCTGAGATTTGATCCACAATAAATCCATAGCGAAATTCAGGATGATGAACGAAGTCCAACGAGCCCAAAAATAGCCCAAATGGAGTTCAGACAGAGTAGATACGTGCAAAAAAAGATGGCATGAACCACGGAGTGGTGGAGGCCAGTGGCGGCGCAGCCAAGCCCAACATGCAGACGCGCGGGTGCAGCCTAGGCCCAAGTGGGCATGTGCACAGGCCAGCCGCAAGTGAGGCCCAGTAGGTGCGCGCGGGGCCTGTGCCTTCTTCACGCAGTCCATCGCGGACCACTGGTCCACGAGGGGAGCCATGGACTGTGAACCCGATTTTCCTATGTTTCTCGTAGTCCATGGTGGATCGGGCGGCATTTTCCCATGTTTCTCGTAGTTTATGGGTGGTTTATGGGTGCAGTTTTGGTGTGGGAGCATGATTAAACGGTTGGCGGTGTATGCGGTCTTGATTGGATGGTTTAGGGACTAATTTGAGTCCTGATTCAACTCTGTTTCCACGTGGGACACGATTTTAGGCCTTTAAAATCCTGTAGCCGCGATAGAGAGCTGTGGCGTGGCTTTGGTGTTCAACAAAAATCCGAGAGAGGCGGTAGCAGGCAGCAGCTACAGACCGTGTGGTGGTTTAGCAAAGAACAAGGTTACTAGGTACCTCAGGCAGACTGTCACGTAGCGGTCGTTCCAGAGGTTCAGGGATCTTCTTGGATTCTAGTGAGAGCTTTGTAAGGACAGCTTCTAGTTAAGAGAGATTATGTATAAGGGTTGAGAGTGTGAGGATCTCATCTTATATTTATTCTTTTTCATAGTAAAGCTTTGCATATATCCTGTAGAGGTAAGCTTTGGACTGATCCACGTATTTGATTTTTTTTGTTATCTTATATTTATTTTTTCTTTTTTTTTTTCTCTTGCTGATCGGATGCAACACAAGTAGTATCAAGAAAATTTTATAGTGGTGATGTCCTGGCCAGACATCCCCAACAATATCTTCTTTGAAGGGAGATTCTGTGTCCAGAATTTAGATTTAGATGGATTCTCCTCAATCTTGTTTAATACCAATTTCTATCACCAAATACTAAAGCTATTAAAACTAGTTTTAGCAAAACATATTTGTATAAAACCATGATTTTGTGAAAGTAATTTTCATAAACTGGAGATCGAGTAGCACCTAATGTTCGGAGATAAGATCGGAGTGTCTCTTCCTCCACCTCCAACTTCTTTCATCATGATCCATCGTACTAGGGATCGGCCATATCTATACCGATCAACGAGCATTTCACATACTAGAGGATTTTGTGGATGTAATTATAATGTAGTTTCTTCCCTGCCTCCAGGTTTTCTCCCTAACATTAAATTCTGCTTGTAAATGTGACCATATCTGGAAAATATAGGTAATCTTCTATAGCGTTTAGCACTCACAAAAGTGTGGAGGATAGAACCTCTGTGTCTAGATTGACAAAAAGATAAATCCAAATATATAAGGCTTGAGGTTTGAGGGTGACACGATGATAGTAATTACCTGATTTAATAAGGTTTTAGGTGAGAGTATAGAGAAAACAATCATTAAACAAACCCTATTGAAGAACCACAACAAACCTTGCACCATCAAAGTTTAGCATGGACGCATGGAATATATAAAACCTTGTTGTCTATGTGTAATTAATTAATCTCCATGAATAATTAACTTCAGTATCATTACATCAGTTGGACTATTTAAATCTTTTCTGAAACAGGGGTAAGCCAATCTCAGTTCAAATCTGTACCAATATTCATGTATATCAAAGATCTAAAGAGGCTTTACTAAGAAGTACTTGGATTAAAAAAGAGAGGGAAAGACCTAATATAAAGTGGATTTATGTGGTGAGAAAACTTGGAATAAATCATAGATATCTCTAATAGAAATACTTGGCAAATGAGGTATAATTATTTGAGTTTTTTCTTCATTTTACAATTGTTGGGAGTTGAGGTTTTGATTGGTCCCTTAACTGGGAAAATATTCCATGAGATCCCAACACTAGGCCACAAACAACCGCTGTCCTTTGTCATCCAAGCCAACTTCAAGTGAGAGATAAATTGGGATATCTACAAGAAAAAAAATATAGTAAGGAAGCAAAAAGGCAAGCAGGATGCAACATTAAACAAGAAAGATAAGTAGGGCAATCAACTAAAATATGAGGAAGTTCTTTTGCACTAGTTTGAAGACCTACATTATCCATTAAGGTATCAAGCACTAGAATGCAGTTGGACACAACACTACCAAGCAAAACATAAATTCTTCATTACCCAATTTTCGTATGTGCCAGAAATAAAAACAGACCACTGATACAAAGAAAATCAATCAATTCGTTCACATCCTTCATTCCCTTGAAGAGGGAAGGGTGATATATATATATAAAGAGATGTTGCGGTCAATCTCCGAGTGTGTCTGAGTCCGGTGACAAGCGATCTGCAAAATAAGTCCACACTGATCAGAGTTGTATCTGACGGAAATCCTCCGATGCCTAAGTCAGCGAAGAGTGGTGAACAGAATAGTTGAAGTAGATTTAGATAGAATACTAGCCTAGAAGTGTCTTACGATCACTGTCCCCTTATCTTCCTTTTATAGGCAACTCGGGTGTAACCGTTGAGCACATGAGATCTCGCTTTTTATGACACTAAGGGATAGTTAACCCCTATTATTAAACCATAATCATGTAGTTAGTGGACAATTTATATCCATTAACGATCGTGATATGTGGTTGTTTTTCTCGATTGTGGTATCGTGATTATAGATTAGGCAGTCGATCATATCAGTTGGCCATGTGGCAATCGATCATTTGACGGTCGGTAGTTTGATAGTCGGCCCTTAGGCAGTCGGCTGTTTGGCAGTCGGCCATGATGATGTAGCTTCGGCCATGAAGATGTAGGTTTGACCATGATGATACAGGTTCGGCCATGAGAACTTTGCTTTGATCATGATGATTCTAGTTCGGTCAAATAATGCCACTTAATTTTGAAGAAGTCTCGAATTGGTTGAAACTATTGGGGATCAATAGCCGAAGTGGGGTGAGCCAAAATCCAATGCGGGATCGGCAACTGACATGAGAGGTCAGTGGGTGAGATAAGCCATCCTTTCTTTATGCCAGCTGGAGACTGCTTGATGGTTTATGGCTGAGGATGGTTCAAAAACCGATATAATGTTGGTAGCCGTCTGAAGATGCTGATAGCCAATAAGATGTTAGTGCACCGATAGTGTGATTTCAATACATTTTAATACTCTCTCTATCGTTATTGTCAGAACGAGCGGCAAACTCGTTTTCATCTTTTTTCCAAAGTTTGTATTTTATAGTCACTATCTAAATCTATCAGGATTTAGATCTTTTGCTATACTTGTATGGAATAATAGACTGACATCAGGGTGGCAAATACCAACGAAGGGACGGATGGCACTAGAGAGGGTTTGATTGAAGCTGACAACTGTTCATCGACTGGTGAGTGGTGATGTACAAAGGCGATAGCTAATACTTGAGGTATCCAAGATCGAAAAAGGGTCGGTTGCCGATGACAAATCGGCGACGAATATTTCAGATGTCACAGCAGCTTTCGGATGAGATTCGTTACATCTAAAATCTTGGAGTCTTGGGTAAGAACGATTTTACCCTCAACCCCTTCTCTATTTAATTGCTTTGCTTCCTTTCTCGATCTCTGTAGAATCTATGCCATTTGTTGCCGATACGGAATCGAAGGGAGCAGATCCAATTATCCTAATAATATATATATATATATATATATATATATATATATATATATATATATATATATATATATATATATATATATATATATATATATGGTGAAGCAGTTCCTAAACGGGATGAAAAGATATGATTTGTGGAAAGAGATATAGTTAATTTGTAATTAGGTTAATAAGATTACTTCTTGAAACACATGGACTATTCACATTTTTTTGATAAAGAATATTTTTAATAGTATATTATAATATAAGATTTATTATATTGAATAGATATATAAGAAAAATGTGAGGAATGGTGCGTGATGCATCGTGCCCATGTAGTGGAGGGATGCTGCATCATGAACACCGTGGGCCCGAATATGTGACAAGAGGAGCATAAATACTTAGCAATCGATTAGGAATATTGCATGCTCAAGGAAAACAACTACCATATTTTTTTAATAAATCAGATGAATTAAACCATTCGAGTAAGGTATATCCACGAGAATCAAAAAATACAATGTTTAATAATTAAAAATAAAATGAGTATAATATTGGGTTTCGGTGCATTTTGACTTTGAGGTGGTGAAGGGTAGGGAAGGAGGCACGAGCCTTCTTCTCTCGAGGTCCAAAATCACCTAAATTAACTTGACAAACCAACCCCAATCTTCATAGACTTCACCCCATGTTAGGCTCGAGATTTAAGCCATTTGCACACGATTGTAAGAGACCACTGAGCTCATCAAAAAGTCTTTGACCTACTTTGGTTTTACCATTACTATTACTATTCTAAGAGACCACTGATAGGCACATTGCAGCCTTTTTGGAAAGCTAGTTCAGGGAGATTGCCCCAAATTAAAGCGTTTCGGTCCTTGCATCAACAAGACCGCATCAACCAAGACTGAAACAGGTTAGTGGAAACGTTTGTATGTCCTTACCCCTTACCTTTATTAAATTAATCCTTTGCTAATTGCTTCAGCTTAATTTTAGCAAAGGTTACGTGCCTCTCCTAAACTTCATCTATGGTTTAGGAAAACCTTAAATGCTGTTTGGAATTTCTCCACAATGACCAGATAAATTTGTGCACAGACAGTTTCCCGGCAATCAGGCGGAAGTCTGGAACTGCGTTTGGTAGCTGAGAGGATCCACCTGAACCGAATGCCTTATGACTTCACCAGCGAGCAATAGGCCATTACTTATCAAATGTGTAAGGATCCTCTTCTACTTGCCAAATTAAATTAAATGAATGAACACAATGATTTTGGAAAAAATAGGGCATGTAGACAACCCAAAAGGATGGTGGCATGTCCTTCTTGAATAAACTTCCTAATGCTCCTAGAAAACCCTAAGATATAAGCTGCCCACTTTTTTCCGACTCTCTCTCCTTTTTAATCGTGTTTCTCCATCAAAACCATCCCATTTCAACTCTCTGTAAGCTAAATTCCAACAACAATACCAACCTTTAAATCAGCCCCACTCTAGTGATCCAATGGCTGCAATAACAATGGAAATGGGCTTATGCTGTTCGTAGAAGGGAGGACATTTTGTTTCCGCAACATGGGCTATTTTGGCCCAGCCCAACAAACCTCTACAAAAAGGTACTATTTTGTGACAGTGCCCGTTACGACACCTTTGAAGCAGGTGCTATATGCTATAATATTGACGATGGGATTCAAATGGAGCGTTATGCTGCATTCATGTCCATCTAAATAAAATAATAATTTTAAATTCGAATCTTTTAATTAACTGTATTTTAAATTCACTAAATAGTAATTTGGGTGAATATCGCAATTAAATTTTTATTATTAATTATTATTTCGCACTATAAGATATTACCTATTACAAGAGTTATTAGTTAATATCAAATAATTATTTTTTGATTAGAGATGCATGATATCAAATTATTATAGCTAGGAAAAATTTGCAAATGACGACTGTTATAACTATTATAATGATAGAAAAATGATTTTATTGGAGTCCTATGAGAATAGAATTAAGTATGCACAATGATGAACTTGGACAGGATAAATATGCATAACTTGGTAGATAATGTACTTAAAAAAAAAAAAAAAAAAGGTTAGAGACCAATCTGAACCTGACCATCCATAGTGGAGTTCTTTTTCATGGAAAGACAAATGTGTCGTAAAAGCGGTTCATATTGATGATTTTGATATTCGCGTATAACTAAAACAAGGCCCTTTTTTTTTTTTTTCGGAAGCAATGTATACGTACCTCTCACTTTACTTTCACGAATTTCGCATGGTCCAAGTTTTGTCTTCTAACAAACTTGTAGTCATACCTGATGTAACCACTTGGCAGTGGAGCAGCTCTTTTCCAGAATAATATAAAAAAAAAAATTAATTATCAAAATAATTTAAAATTTAATTTTTTTATCAAACTAATGTAAAAGGAAAAAATGCTATTTTGAATGACGTTTTTTCCCTCTTCCACGTCACCCCTTTTTCCACCATGGCATCCCCATTCAAAATGGCATTTTCAATTTTTTTCATAAAAAAAAAAGGAGAAAAAATCGAAAAAGAATAGAATTTTTTTTTAAATTTTAAATTAATAAATAAATTAAAATTTTAATTTTGATTGAAATTTAAAATATAAAGATTTGAATTTGTAATTCAAATAAAAAAAATAATTTTAGATTTTTTTTTCAAATTTTTTTAAAAAAATATCTAAAAAAAATCTTAAGAAATTTAAAAATAAAAAATATCATAGAAAATGAAAAAAAAAGAGAAAGAAATATGAAAAAAATAAAAATTTTAAATTTAATTGAAAAACATCATTTCAAATGCTTGTCAAAAAATATAAAAAATAAATTTAAAAAATAAAATGTAACAATAAAAAATAATTTTTTTAAAAAAATCAAAAAAATAAGAATTATAATTTAATTTTTTTAAAAAAATAAAATTTTAAAGATTAATTGAAATAAAAAAATTTGTAAATTGAACTTTAAAAAAAATATATTTTTTTTAAATTATTGTAAAAAAATTATCTCAAAAAAAGAAAAAAATATTTAAAAAAATAAAAAATACCCTAAAAAAGAAAGAAAAGAAAAAAAATTTAAAATTTAAAATATTATAAAAATTTAAAAATTTATTTTTTTCAATTCTATTTTTTTCCTTTCTTTCTTTTTTAGGGTATTTTTTATTTTTTTACAATATTTTTTTCTTTTCTTGAGATAATTTTTTTACAATAATTTAAAAAAATATATTTTTTAAAGTTCAATTTATAAATTTTTTTATTTCAATTAATCTTTAAAATTTTATTTTTTTAAAAAAAATTTAAATTATAATTCTTATTTTTTTGATTTTTTAAAAATTTTTATTTTTTAATGGTACATTTTATTTTTTAAATTTATTTTTTATATTTTTTGACAAGCATTTGAAATGATGTTTTTCAATTAAATTTAAAATTTTTATTTCTTTCATATTTCTTTCTTTTTTTTTCATTTTCTATGATATTTTTTATTTTTAAATTTCTTAAGATTTTTTTAGACATTTTTTAAAAAAATATTGAAAAAAAAAATCTAAAATTATTTTTTTTATTTGAATTACAAATTCAAATCTTTATATTTTAAATTTCAATCAAAATTAAAATTTTAATTTATTTATTAATTTAAAATTTTAAAAAAAAATTCCATTCTTTTTCGATTTTTTTCCTTTTTTTTTGGTGGGAAAAATTGAAAACGTCATTTTAAACAGTATTTCTTTTTTTTTTTTTTTTTGGGATGATGCCATCGTGGATAAAAGGGTGACGTGAAAGGAGGAAAAAACGTCATTCAAAATGGCGTTTTCTTCTTTTGCATTAGTTTGGTAAAAAAGTTAGATTTTGAATTATTTTGATAATTAATTTTTTTTTTTGTATTATTATGGAAAAGAGCTCGCAGTGGAGAGTGTGATGGCATGAAAAGATTGCTCGTTTCCTGTGGCATTAAAGGAATAAAGGAGGCCTGAAGACCACCCAGGGAATCGGATATTTTCAGCACACAACAAACAGCCTTCCGGATGGTTCAAAAGAAATATCCAAAGCTGTCGTTTCAAGGGCATGATTAGACAAAATGCATCCTCCAAGATTCTTTCCAAATTTCTTCCCTAACAAATCTTTAGTATTGGGTTTTTTCTTACAACAGAGTCGAGAAATTTGATATTGAGAGGGACACGCTCTAAAAGCAGGCAATGAAGTTACACTTATTCCTCTCATATTCAGTAGTTGATATATAAGGATGATTGAGGAGATTACTTTCCCATCCAATTTCCAAACCAGTTGATCCTTACTGCGATCAAAGAGACTGATGCAAGTAAAACTGGATGTTCTCGAATTGAAGCAATTAGCAATGGTTCCATTTTTTCTCTTGCTGAAACTATATAATGAAGAAAAAATAGAGTAGACTGTGGTGTCACAGATTCAGTTGTCTTTTCATAAGAGGATACCTTGACCATTAATAAGCTTAAATGGGTTTCTGTTCCAAAAAGCAGGAGTTGCACTTACAATATCTCACCAAAGATAAGAATTTTTTTAATTGGCTTTCAGTTCATAAAAAGTTCAGTTTTTTTTTTTCCATGATAGGCAAACTTAATCTCCTCCAAAAATTTGGGTCACAGAGAAGTCTTCGCAGCCAATTCCACGAAGGACAGCTGACATTAGCGCACGTCAAACAGCATACACGATGGTGAAGTTGGACAGGATAAATATCCATTACTTGGTAGATAATGTAGTGCCAACCAGTGATGTACTACTGGTGTTAGAAAGTCACTTTTATTTATTTTTTTTTTTTTTAAATGGAGAGTACTTTGAACCTGTCCATCGGTGGTGGCCTTCGTTTTCATAGTAGGCAATCACATTGAAGTTTTTGCAGAAATGTGACTTTAACGTGCGGTGCAATAGTAGCACACCACCTAATAATATTGGGACACTAGCGATTTTAGATGGGACAAATATTAAATACCGTTCAATTTTTTTCTTTCCCTAATTTTTAATATTCTTTCTCTATATAACAAAAAAAAAATAATATCATTACTTCCTAATGCTTTGTATGACTTTTCATAAATATATATGACGTTCTGCACCATATATATGACTTCTTATATATTTTTGACATCTTAAATAATATATATGACTTTCTGATACTTTGTGTGACTTCCTATGAATATATATAACATCCTGAACGATATATATGACATCCTGAACAATATATTAAGCTTCTTGATATCTTATATGACTTTCTATGAATGTATATGATATTCTGAATAATATATATGATATCTTGTGGATATATATGATATTCTGAATAATATATATAATTTTTTAATATTTTATATGACTTCTTGTGAATATATATGACATCCGAAATAATATATATTACTTTTTAATGCCTTATATGACTTTCTGTGAATATATATGATATCCTGAATAATATATATAACTTTTTTATACTTTATATGATATTAGAAAGTCATATATAATATTTGAGACATTATACATATTGTTTGAGATGTCATATACATTTACAGAAAGTCATATATATTACTCGGGATGTCATGTATACTCACAGAAAGTCATATATATTGTTCGGAATATCATGTATATTCACAAGAAGTCATACAAGACATCAAGAAGTCATATATATTATTCAGGATGTCATAAATATATAGAAAGTCATATATATAGTTTAGGACATCGTATATATTCACAGAAAGTCATATAAGACATTAAGAAGTAATAATACTATTCCTTTTATGTTGTATAGATGAAAGGATCGATATTTTCATCATTGAAAATTGAAGGAAGAAAAAGCTAGATGGCATTAAATGTATGTCTCATCGTTAATTATACTACGTATTTTAAGATAATTAGGTGGTACTCTCTACATTAAATTTATTGTACTGCATGCAGTGCATCAAGACTTTCTTAACAATGTATACGTACCTAAAAAGATTGTGTAAAATACCTATTATATTCTTAACATAAAAAAAAGATCCTTATCCTATTCTATATGTTATAATTATTTGTAAATTAAAAATTTTGATGATTAAGAGTATTTTTAGCCGTAGATCAAGGTGGGGCAGATTTTAGATATTGTGATGGAGAGAATATTCATTTTAACCATAAAAAATTTAATGGTTTAAAAAGATATTTGAAAAAAAGCCTCCAATTCTCACCATATGGGAAAGCCAAAAATCTATGTCCTATATGGATTTTTCTTTCTCATAAAACATGAAAATTCTATTCCCATGGGAATATCCTTTTCTAAACTCTCTCTTTTCAAAATTCCAATCAAATAAGAGGGATTTTTTTTCATTTCTCGTTGACCACACATTCTCCCCTCCACTTCATGTGTACCAAATGAGTCTTAAATGGTGAAAGGGTTTTTGCTCGAAGGGAACAAGGTGAGGAAAATCAACATAATCATCTAGTGATCATCTCATCTTTTAATGACCATGTCATTGGAAAAAATTGAACATAAGTGTCACAAACTTCTTTTTCTTCTTTATGCAATTAAATAAGATATTGCAAAGCAATAATAATCTCTATGATTTAATCGGATAATTTAATAAGCAAAGAAAATTAAGCAACCTACAAAAAAAATATCATAATTTTAATGTAAATCTTTTACTATTTAAAATAATAAAATTATTACAGATCTTCTCTATAAGAATTAGAGGTTATACAATTAGAGGTATTAAATATCCAAGAATCTATAACTGAAAGCACTCAATGATAAAATTTGGTTTGTATCATACATATACAAACTTTTAGTAGATACAACTCTTGCGTCCTTTCGCTACTTTACACTTGTAAGGTAGCTCTTGTAATTTTTTTTTTCAATGCCCAACTCTACTACAATGAAAACATATACCTTTGGCAAAGATATTCATCGCCTTCTTCTACTTAGACATGCTACCTGTTGGGTATAAAATACCCACAGCTGAAATCCTCAGCAACGCAACCCCGCCCGGACCCCTACGGGAGCCGGGCTCCGCCTCCGACATCAACAGCAGCTCGGCTCCGCCCGGACTCCTACGGGAGCCGGGCTCCACCCTCAGTATCAGCTGCTGGTAAGCTCCGTCCGGACTCCTACGGGAGCCGGGCTCCGCCTCCGACATCAACAGCAGCTCGGCTCCGCCCGGACTCCTACGGGAGCTGGGCTCCACCCTCAATATCAGCTGCTGGTAAGCTCCGTCCGGACTCCTACGGGAGCCGGGCTCCGCCTCCGACATCAACAGCAGCTCGGCTCCGCCCGGACTCCTACGGGAGCCGGGCTCCACCCTCAGTATCAGCTGCTGGTAAGCTCCGTCCGGACTCCTACGGGAGCCGGGCTCCGCCTCCGACATCAACAGCAGCTCGGCTCCGCCCGGACTCCTACGGGAGCCGGGCTCCACCCTCAGTATCAGCTGCTGGCAAGCTCCGTCCGGACTCCTACGGGAGCCGGACTTCACCTTTAACTTTGATTGCAGAATGCTCTGTCCGGACTCCTACGAGAGTCGGGCTCCGCCATCGGCAGCAGAACGGCTCCACCCGGACTCCTACGGGAGCCGGACTTCACCTATTACCCCAACCGAAAGGAGGACCCTTCCCGGACTTCTACAGAGGCCGGACTTCTGCCGAGCCTCGATCAATAGATCCGCGCCCCTTGGCAGATCGCAATAACAACCATGATCCTGTTCCACTTCCTGTAGCGGATTCCGCATGGCTCCATTACTCTCTGACAGGCTGTGTCAACAGCCACGATCCTGCTCCGCCCCCTGCGGCAGGCGCTGCACGATCCCATTACTCACTGGCAGCTAGCGGCAACGGACGCCGCCCCACTACCTGCCACAGGCCCTACGTGGCAGACTATGACAATAGCCACGGGTCTACCCCACTACCTTTCGCAATCAATTCCCCTGATCTTGGGCGGCCCACTACCAGGCGGTTACAAACGTCACCATCAATCCATTGCCTCTTCCACCTATAAAAGGAGGCATCCAGATACGTTATTCTTTAAGCTCATTTCTTATCTCAAAACTCTGCTAAATTCTCCGTTCGAGCACTCCATTCTTATTGAGGCAGAGAACTGACTTGAGCGTCGGAGGGTCTTGCCGGAGCAACCCCACCTCTGGTTTAGACTTCCTTTGCAGGTCCCGACGGCGACCGCGACTCCCCCGACTCCAGCTTCTCCGGCGCAAGCAGATTTTTGCACCAACAGGATTGGCGCTAGAGGAAGGGCGGCATCTTCGCAGCACCCTTGTTCTTGAAGGAGCGCTCAACAGACCCGCTTCCGGCCATCTTTTCCGGCATCCAATCCTCTTTTCCCCATCCGATGCCCTCTCGCGAGGTTTCTGCACAACTACCTCCGGCTATGGTCGCCGATAAAGGGTGGTCGGGTGACCGGTCCCCGTCGGATTCCGTCAACGTCATCTCGGGGGAATCCCGACAGGAGGCAATCAGCACATCAACTGCACCCCTCAAGCGGCAAAAAGTCGAAGAACCCATAGCCTTCACTGAAGAAGACGCCCAGGGAGTCCAATTCCCTCATAACGACGCGGTCGTAGTTTTCTTGAACATAGCAAATTATGACGTCCGTCGCATCCTCGTCGACAACGGAAGTTCGGCCGACATCTTATTCTACAGTGCCTTTTCGAGAATGGCCACTCTTGGCGATCATCTAAGGCCGATTTGCTCCCCTTTGATAGGGTTTACTGGTGACGCCGTTCCAACGGAAGGAATGATAGCTCTAACTGTGACCGCGGGCCAGCATCCAAAGCAGTCCAGAGCCCTGGTGAGTTTCCTGGTGGTAAAAGCACCATCTGCCTACAATGCAATTCTTGGCCGACCCGGCCTCAATGCCCTCAGAGCCGTTGTTTCGACCTACCATTTGAAATTAAAGTTCCCCACCGACAAGGGGATCGGAGAAGTCCGGAGAGACCAAGCACTGGCCAGACACTGCTACAACATCGCCCTGCAAAGAAGCGATCAAGCGAACCTCTGTCCGGTCGACGGGTTGGATACGCGCGATGACCTCACTGAAGAGAGGGGCGGTCCGATCGAGGACCTAATACCAATTCCTTTGAATGATGGGAATGCGGAGCATGTGGTGTTAATTGGCTCCAACCTGGAGGAGGAGGTACGGACACATCTCGTGGATTTCCTCCGAAGGAATGCGGACATTTTCGCATGGGTCCCGGTGGATATGCCGGAGATTGACACAGAAGTCATGGAGCACCATCTGGCGGTCGACCCTAAACATCGGCCAACAAAAGAAAAAATCTGGAGTCATACCCCGGAGAGGCAGAAGGCAATCGTCGAGGAAGTGGATAAACTTCTCAAGGCCGGATTCATCAAGGAGGTCAACTATCCTGAGTGGATCTCCAATGTTGTCTTGGTCAAGAAAGCAAACAGCAAGTGGAGGATGTGTATCGACTTCAAAAAGCTGAATAAGGCTTGCCCAAAGGACAGTTACCCCCTTCCCAGGATCGACCAACTGGTGGACGCTACCTCGGGCCATGAGCTTCTTACTTTTATGGATGCATTCTCCGGCTATAACCAGATTAGAATGGCATCGAAAGATGAGGAGAAGACTGCCTTTATCACTAATCGCGGTCTTTACTGCTACAGGGTTATGCCGTTCGGCCTCAAGAACGCAGGCGCCACCTATCAACGACTGGTGAACAAAATCTTCAAGGAGCAGATCAGTCGAAACATGGAGGTTTATGTGGACGATATGCTCGTGAAAAGCAGGTCTTCTGAAAATCATGTCGCCGACCTCGAGGAAACCTTTGGCGCTCTTCGAAAGTATAGAATGAAGCTGAACCCGACCAAATGCGCCTTTGGGGTAACCTCAGGAAAGTTCCTAGGCTTCATGGTATCGGGGCACGGGATCGAGGCCAATCCGGAGAAAATTCACGCCATCTAAAATATGACTGTCCCAAGGTCGATCAAGGAGGTTCAGTACCTCACGGGAAGAGTTGCGGCTCTTAATCGCTTTGTCGTGAGGTCGGCCGAACGATGTTTGCCCTTCTTTCAAACCCTCAAGCAGTCGAAGAACTTCTGTTGGACCTCTGAATGCCAACAGGCATTCGAAGAATTAAAAAGCTACCTTAGCTCGCCCCCACTGCTGGCGAAGCCCGAGCCCAAGGAGGAATTATTTCTGTACCTGGCAGTCTCTCCCACAGCCCTTGCAGCTGTCCTGGTTAAAGAGGAAATGAAAGTCCAGCGACCGGTCTACTACATTAGTCGCGTGTTGAGGGATGCCGAGACCAGGTATACTAAATTAGAAAAACTGACCTACGCCTTGTTGATTGCAGCTCGGAGACTCCGGCCTTACTTTCAAGGGCACACGGTGACGTTACTCACCGACCAACCGATCAAGGCGGTTTTGCACCGAGCTGATATCTCTAGGAGAATGGAGAAATGGGCAATCGAGCTCACAGAATTCGACATCAACTACCAACCTAGACTGACGATAAAAGCCCAAATATTGGCGGATTTCATAGTAGAATGCACCATCCCCGAGGAGGCCGAACCTGAGCAAAGCAAAGTTGACGACCTGAAGACTCAACCGAACTCCCCCGACGAAGAAGCCAGTTCCTCCAATAGCTTTTGGACCCTCCATGTGGACGGATCTTCCAACATGCGCGGGTGCAGGCCTAATCTTGACCAGTCCGGAGGGAGTCGTCGCGGAGTACGCTCTGCGTTTCGAATTCTCCGCAACAAACAATGGAGCGGAGTATGAAGCTCTGATCGCAGGGTTGAGGATCGCTAAGGAGCTTGGAATAGGTCAACTCTGGGTGCACAGCGATTCCCAACTTGTGGTGGGGCAAGTCAGCGGGAGCTTTGAAGCGCGGGAGGACAGTATGGCCAAATATCTTGAGAAGGTGAACGAGTTCACCCCTGCCTTTGGCAATTTCGACATCAGGCAAATTCCAAGGTCGGAGAACACCAGAGCCGATCTTCTCTCCAAACTGGCGACATCGGCTCCGGCCGAATTGCCAAAAGGCGTCCTCTTAGAAGTTTTAAAACATCCGAGTACGGAAGAACCGCGACTCGTAATGGAGGTCGACCATGAGCCCAGCTGGGTCGACCCGCTAATAACCTATCTTAGAGACGGGATTCTCCCCCAGGATGCGAAAGAAGCCCGGAAACTCCGAAATCAAGTCTCCCGATACATCCTTTATGAGGATAAATTGTACAAAAGATCGTACTCCTTGCCTCTCCTGAGATGCCTCCGACCCTCAGAAGCTGACTACGCTTTATGGGAGGTACACGAGGGAGCTTGCGGAAGCCATTTGGGTGCCAGGTCTCTATCCCACAAGCTACTCCGCCAAGGGTATTACTGGCCAACAATGCACCATGATTCAATTGAATATGTCAAAAAGTGTGATCGATGCCAGAGATATGCCAACGTCCAGAGACAACCTGCTACCGAGCTTACACCCTTGAGTGCCCCATGGCCTTTTGCACAATGGGGAATGGATATTCTTGGCCCCTTTCCCATGGCGTCTGGTCAAAGGAAATTCCTCCTTGTAGCAATCGACTACTTCACCAAATGGGTCGAGGCCGAGCCACTAGCCAAAATCACAGAAGCGAAAGTGCAGGATTTCGTCTGAAAATCGATCGTGTGCAGGTTCGGTTTGCCTAGAACCCTCATCACTGATAATGGACGGCAATTCGCGGGAGCCAGATTTGCTGAATTCTGTGAAGATCTAAACATCTCCCACAACTTTACATCAGTGGCCCATCCACAGGCGAACGGCGAAGCCGAGGTAACAAACAGAACTCTTTTGCAGGGGATTAAGACCAGGCTCGAAAAAGCAAAAGAAACTTGGGCGGACGAACTTTATCATGTGCTATGGGCCTATCGGACCACCCAGAGGTTGCCTACAGGAGAGACTCCCTTTGCTTTAGCCTTTGGTACGGAAGCCGTCATCCCGATCGAGCTTAAACTCCCGTCGGCACGAGTCGTGGCATTCGACGAACCCCAAAACGCGCAAAGTCTCAGAGCCAACCTCGACCTACTGGAAGAAAGGCGGGAGATTGCTCAGGTTCGAATGGCAGCCTACAGATAGAAAGTTGCCCGATACTACAACGCCCGAGTCAAGAACAAGGCATTCAAAGCAGGGGATCTAGTGCTCCGACGAGCTGCTGTCTCGCAACCACAGGGCCAGGGGAAGCTCGCCCCAAACTGGGAAGGACCTTATGAGGTCAAAGAAGTAGTCCGACCTGGAACTTATTATCTTAAGGAGCTCGGAGGAGCCGACCTCCCGCGACCTTGGAGCTCAGAAAACTTACGGATGTACTACCGGTAATTTCGTCCTAATCAAAAAATGCGTGCCCATTTGTCTTGGGACAATTCAAGCAGACGGTATCAAGAACGAGAGGGCAACCTTGTAAAAGTCGAAGGCTCGGTTCTTTTAGACCGGATGGGGGGAGAGGCCTTGCAACGCCCATATGTGCCCCCACAGCCCTGTTAGGGACAGGAGGAGAACCTCGTCCTAACTTGAGCAAAGTCGAAGGCCCGGTTCTTTTAGACCGGATGGGGGGAGAGGCCTTGCAACGCCCATATGTGCCCCCACAGCCCTGTTAGGGACAGGAGGAGAACCTCACCCTAACTTGAGCAAAGTCGAAGGCCCGGTTCTTTTAGACCGGATGGGGGGAGAGGCCTTGCAACGCCCATATGTGCCCCCACAGTCCTGTTAGGGACAGGAGGAGAACCTCGCCCTAACTTGAGCAAAGTCGAAGGCCCGGTTCTTTTAGACCGGATGGAGGGAGAGGCCTTGCAACGCCCATATGTGCCCCCACAGCCCTGTTAGGGACAGGAGGAGAACCTCGCCCTAACTTGAGCAAAGTCGAAGGCCCGGTTCTTTTAGACCGGATGGGGGGAGAGGCCTTGCAACGCCCTAATGTGCCCCCACAGCCCTGTCAGGAACAGGAGGAGAACCTCGTCCTGACATGAGCAGAGTGGAAGGCCCGGACTCCTACGGGAGCCGGGTTCCTACGCCAAGAAGACTTAGCCCGGACTCCTACGGGAGTCGGGTTCCATCGCCCGGACTCCTACGGGAGCCGGGTTCCGTCGCCAAGAAGACTTCGCCCGGACTCCTACGGGAGCCGGATCCCGCCGCAAAGAAAGCCTCACCCGGACTCCTACGGGAGCCGGGTTCCTACGCCAAGAAGACTTAGCCCGGACTCCTACGGGAGCCGGGTTCCGTCGCCCGGACTCCTACGGGAGCCGGGTTCCGCCGCAAAAAAGACTTAGCCCGGACTCCTACGGGAGCCGGGTTCCGCCGGCAAGAAGACTTCGCCTGGACTCCTACGGGAGCCGGGTCCCGTCGCAAAGAAAGCCTCACCCGGACTCCTACGAGTGCCGGGTTTCTACGCCAAAGAAGACTCCACCCGGACTCCTACGGGAGCCGGATTCCAACAATAAAAAAAGACTTCACCCAGACTTCACCCGGACTCCTACGGGAGCCGGGCTCCACCGCCAGCATCAGCTACAGGACAGCTCTGCCCGGGCTTCTACGGAAGTCGGACTTTACTTATGACTTTGCTTGCAGAAAAACTTTGCCCTGACTCTTACGAAAACCGAGCTACTCCAACTTCCGGAGGGCTTCTCCGTTCGGACTATCAAGGGAGCCGAACTTAGCCCCGACTTCAGCGGAGAAAAATCCAAGCAAACCTGACAAGTGGGTATCTCCGAACGGCATAAAAGCCGAAAAGGAGCTCAGCGAGTGACGACCCCACATGAATTGAAGAGGTCGCCGACGACCTTGGGACGACGTAACACAGACAGAAAAGGAAAGGAAAATGATGAAGTTCGACAGACAACTATTTAACATAAGATACGAACAAGGTACCAAAACCACTTTTTCATTTAACAAAAGTACACGTTACAAGACCCGGTGGGTCAGGAAAAAAGAAGATGAAAAAGAAGATACACGTCATCGCATGTCTCGCGAGCACGGTTCGGGCGGGACGAACCGGAGGCCGCTCCGAGCTACGAACTTCGTCTCTATCCTTCTCAGTCGCATTCTCCAGTGCGTGTAACAGCTCTCGCCCCATCTCGCCTCATTTTGTTCCCGAAGTCCCAACCTTAGCGGGAAAGGGATGGGATAGATCTCTGGAGGCGGTGAGGGCAACGGCGGCAGTAGCGAAGACCTGTTTCAAGAAGAACCGTAGCCACTCCGGGAGCGGTTGCGACACCAGAGATGTGCCTCATCTCCGAATGCACCGCGACGGCCGCCGCCCGAGATGCTCCGGCAAGGTCGGCATGCGTTACTTCCACCGCCCCCGCAACAAGTTCTACTGCCTCACCGTTGACACCGACCGCCTCTGGTCTCTCGGCCCCGACGGCGTCAAGGATCCGGTCATGGCTTATGACGACTGCTCTGCCCTCTTGACCGGTATCACCCCGCCTTGCCACTCCGAGATTCGCGGGCAGAATAACTTCACCGACAGCCCCCGTTATTAAACCTCTGTTGTTGAAGGAATTCTTCCTTGGGCTCCCTTTAGAACGACAGAGATTCTCACCGGCCGTCATTCTCCTCCTCACCTTCCTCCAAACCCTAAAGATTCCCTCAAGAACAGCCTCTCGAGTAGAGGACATGGTGCGAGGGAAGGAGACAGGGATTGGGGTGAGAGAACCAGGACTCTCAGACGAAAGAAAAGTGCCAGGATGAAGCCACGAGGGGACTGAGGGGTTTAAATAGCCGATGGATCCTGGCGCAGTTATGGCGGCGGGCATTCCTGGGCCAACTGGTGCGTGCCACGTGACGCGCTTATCCCCTTCATCGCCATCGAGGGTTGACCGCTCACAAATTCCCGCAGAACGACGCTTGGGATCGCGTTTCGATGGGGGTTCTGAAAAGACTTTTCAAGTCACCTTCACCGAAAAACGGACTCTGGCGTGCGCGCATTAAACGAAGGCGGCAGTGCGCAAGGTTCGAAGGGGCAATTTCGGCTGTGCACATCTCTCTCTGTGTGTACTTCCTTCGCTTGAAATTCAAACTCGGAAGTAGGGGGACTGGTGTTGGGTATAAAATACCCACAGTCGAAATCCTCAGCAACGCAACCCCGCCCGGACCCCTACGGGAGCCGGGCTCCGCCTCCGACATCAACAGCAGCTCGGCTCCGCCCGGACTCCTACGGGAGCCGGGCTCCACCCTCAGTATCAGCTGCTGGTAAGCTCCGTCCGGACTCCTACGGGAGTCGGGCTCCGCCTCCGACATCAACAGCAGCTCGGCTCCGCCCGGACTCCTACGGGAGCCGGGCTCCACCCTCAGTATCAGCTGCTGGTAAGCTCCGTCCGGACTCCTACGGGAGCCGGGCTCCGCCTTCGACATCAACAGCAGCTCGGCTCCGCCCGGACTCCTACGGGAGCCGGGCTCCACCCTCAGTATCAGCTACTGGTAAGCTCCGTCCGGACTCCTACGGGAGCCGGGCTCCGCCTCCGACATCAACAGCAGCTCGGCTCCGCCCGGACTCCTACGGGAGCCGGGCTCCACCCTCAGTATCAGCTGCTGGTAAGCTCCGTCCGGACTCCTACGGGAGCCGGACTTCACCTTTAACTTTGATTGCAGAATGCTCTGTCCGGACTCCTACGAGATCCGGGCTCCGCCATCGGCAGCAGAACGGTTCCACCCGGACTCCTACGGGAGTCGGACTTCACCTACGACCCCAACCGAAAGGAGGACCCTTCCCGGACTTCTACAGAGGCCAGACTTCTGCCGAGCCTCGATCAATAGATCCGCGCCCCTTGGCAGATAGCAATAACAACCATGATCCTGTTCCACTTCCTGTAGCGGATTTCGCGTGGCTCCATTACTCTCTGACAGGCTGTGTCAACAGCCACGATCCTGCTCCGCCCCCTGCAGCAGGCACTGCACGATCCCATTACTCACTGGCAGCTAGCGGCAACGGACGCCGCCCCACTACCTGCCACAGGCCCTACGTGGCAGACTATGACAATAGCCACGGGTCTACCCCACTACCTTTCGCAATCAATTCCCCTGATCTTGGGCGGCCCACTACCAGGCGGTTACAAACGTCACCATCAATCCATTGCCTCCTCCGCCTATAAAAGGGGGCACCCAGATACGTTATTCTTTAAGCTCATTTCTTATCTCAAAACTCTGCTAAATTCTCCGTTCGAGCACTCCATTCTTGTTGAGGCAGAGAACTGACTTGAGCGTCGGAGGGTCTTGCCGGAGCAACCCCACCTCCGGTTTAGACTTCCTTTGCAGGTCCCGACGGCAACCGCGACTCCCCCGACTCCAGCTTCTCCGGCGCAAGCAGATTTTTGCACCAACACTACCTTTAGGGAGTGGTTGTAGGATCAAATTCTAATTAAGCTCACCATTCATAATAAAATACAACTGACCTAATAGAATGATCAAGTCAATCATTTTGAGCACATGGATTTGCATAGATGTGCCCTTACTCATCTTAGTATGGAACAACAACTTGAATATCTCATATCTAGCAGTCCTGCTATATGCTGCATGCAACTCCCTCAAATTTAAAACTATGGATTAAGGATCCATGCTTTCATATTATCTTTGCAACATATTGTTTAAAGAGGCTAATATGATACACTTGATAATCATACTGTCATACTGCCATATTGTATATGTAGCTTGGTCCTTCTCCGTAGCATCATCCTCGATCAGATCGGGATCGAAGCATTAAGGATATAAGAGACTTTCTCCTGGATGATAACTATTCTTAGATTTCTCAACCATTTCACGTAGTTTGATCCGATCAACTTGTTGGCATCAAATATACCATGCAGTATAAACAAAGATGCCACGATGCAGATAAATCTACAAAATAAGAATAAAATATAAGCATACTACTCATGATGATATGCAGAATTAGATGAGGCCTTTTATCTAATCATGTCTCCTATTTATTTGACGAATCCCATAGCCTGTAGTATGGAAAATGAGAAACTCTGCCATTAGGTTCTTTAGTGAGATTGAAATTTCGATTCCTTATAAAAGTCTTGTAGATAGCACAATAAATGTTTATGAGTTTAAGGGTAGGTAATTCTTACCAATTGCATTTCATGCAACTCTCAACATATATTTTACTTCTAAAATATTTATAATCTTATGGATAGTACAACAAACTATAATATTTTAGTTAAGTCGTATCCTTTATTTTCATATAATCATACCTAAATAATACCACCCTTCAAGTATTGTCTTTTTTTCTTCGAGTTAAACTTGATTTTGAAAAATTAAGATTTCTATAATCTTGAGTCAAATTTTGGGCCCGAACATTTTGAACGAGGGATAGTTTAAGACTCTAATTATTTGGCTTGCCTTTATTCTACCCTTAACAAAAACTTGTATGGTGTGTGGCATCCACGACGTGAGTCATATCTATCTATTATATATATATAAAGTAAGATAGTCTGGCCTAAATGGCTGCCACTTGTCATTCTTTGATAAATTTTTTTCCCTCCAAAAATTACACCTGTGTAAACTCTTTGCATAATTGCATAATAGAAGTTATAGTTTTGGTTAAGCCCACTAGCATTTGACATTTGGCAACGTAGATAATAACATTTATTATTTGTCTATTATATATATATAAAGTAAGATAGTCTGGCCTAAATGGCTGCCACTTGTCATTCTTTGATAAATTTTTTTCCCTCCAAAAATTACACCTGTGTAAACTCTTTGCATAATTGCATAATAGAAGTTATAGTTTTGGTTAAGCCCACTAGCATTTGACATTTGGCAACGTAGATAATAACATTTATTATTTGGTCAAGTTAATAGCTTTAAACACACCAATGTTCTTAAGGATGTGTGGCTTCTTTGCTACTAGCTTATGCTCTGGACTCAGCCTGTGGACGATCTCTGTTCTTCCAAGGCCAGGGACCATCCTTAGTTCCATGGCCAAGAGACCAACATAAATTAAGAAAGCAAAGAACCTATGAGTGAGAACATTGGTGTTTTATATAATATATAAAAGTAGAACCGACTGGTGGAGTTTTACACGTGGCAGTCTCTGGTGAAAATTTATCCCGCCTAAATCTGTATTGAAAATGCCAAAAGTCATCATATGGTCAATTGAAATCCAGCTGGGATTTAATTACACATCCAGCTGGGAAAACGAAGCGCTCAAGTTCTTCATACCCAAGCAAATTGACTGTTGTGGCTTGAATAATAACAACTTCGGGAATCTGCCATCATACTCTTAATTGCCATCATACTCCTTCACATCAATTCAGACTCCTCCATTGATACGTAACCATACTCTTAATTGCCATCATATATGCTCATCTATTATATATATACACACGTAACCATACTCTTAAGCCCACTAGCATTTGACATTTGGCAACGTAGATAATAACATTTATTATTTGGTCAAGTTAATAGCTTTAAACCATGTTTTTCTGTAATAAGAATGCTATTCTTAAAAAAACTTCTGACATATGCTGAACTAATCAAGTTTGCAACACCAATGTTCTTAAGGATGTGTGGCTTCTTTGCTACTAGCTTATGCTCTGGACTCAGCCTGTGGACGATCTCTGTTCTTCCAAAGCCAGGGACCATCCTTAGTTCCATGGCCAAGAGACCAACACAAATTAGGAAAGCAAAGAACCTATGAGTGAGAACATTGGTGTTTTATATAATATATAAAAGTAGAACCGGCTGGTGGAGTTTTACACGTGGCAGTCTCTGGTGAAAATTTATCCCGCCTAAATTTGTATTGAAAATGCCAAAAGTTATCATGTGGTCAATTGAAATCCAGCTGGGATTTAATTACACATCCAGCTGGGAAAACGAAGCGCTCAAGTTCTTCATACCCAAGCAAATTGACTGTTGTGGCTTGAATAATAACAACTTCGAGAATCTGCTTTTCTTTATTGCCACTGAAAGCTGGTGTTCATAGCCAATATGGTATTTAAATGGAAGGAAGTGGAATCAAAGGTTGCTAGAAGTTCTGGGTTGTGGCTGGTGCACATTTGAGGGTTCCATCGCCATTGAAACTCCTTCAAGCTTGGGTTTTTCGATGGACCAGGTAACCTCTAAACTTTTTTTCTTCAGTTCCCACTCATGTTCCTGTCATTTATTCGCTAAACTCTTTTTTTTTTGAATATTTTTTTTGCTAGGTGAAGAACAATGGCATCCAGAATTGATTTTGTTGATCAAATCAATGTTGATCACAAAACTGATTTTTGGAAAAGCTAAAGCTGGTACATCTAACTTCTTTATACATGTTTTCTCCAACATCCACTTTATACTACTATTTACATATTTTTTCTGAAGTATTTGAATTCTTTATATACATTCATGATTAGATTAATCCAAAATTAAAATAAAATCTGAATGCTTTCTATTTCCAAAATGAAAGAAATATAATGAATAAACCTTATTTACATGTTAGAGATCATATTCTTCTGTGAAGTATTTGTATGTTTTGTGCCCCCAACCCAACGTCTCCAAATCAATGGGACTAAGTATCTCGTTCTCAGACCTCAATGGGACCAATATTTTTGTTTACCGTTCTTTTTTTTTTCATGTATTTTTTGAACTGTAAAGCTATGGCAACTGTAAGTTTTTATTGTATTTCTACAACTTTTGCAGTTGTTTATTAGTTAGTATTTTACAGAAATAGATTTCAAAAATTTAAATAAGTAAACACTTGGTTGAAAAGGTGAGAAGTAAATCTATGAACAATAATATTTTTTTTTTGGTTCATTCTTTAGCGGCAAGGGTAAGGTTTGATCATAATGTTTGAAATTTAACAAAAGAAATACCTACTGTGTAAAGAAGAAAATATTATCTTCTCTCTATCTACTTTTATTTCTTTTTTTAAAAAAAGAAATTGATGAGCTACTGACTCATGAGTAGTGAATGAGTAGAGAAAATGGGCACATAAAACTTCCCCATTCCAAACCCCACATACAAACAACTTACGCTTGCCTAAATATAGAAAAAGACTAAAACCCAAAGTAATTATTTTCTAAACAACCCCTTATTCTTCTTTGACATTCTCTTCTCTCTATAAAATCATTTTCTGGATTGAGAAAAAAGAGCAATGGTTTGGGATTACTGATGAAAAGGGAAAATTCTAAAATAAATCATCTGTGTATCTTTCAGTTTGTAAATAATATTCAACCAAGATCAGATAGAAGATATATTTAAAATACCAAGTTGTCTGATACAGCTAAATTCATCAATAATAAGTTTGATGAAACAATAAAAGCTAAAACTAAAAGATCAAAGTAACACAGAAAAATAACTATTCTGCCTTCCCATGATATCTAAAGCTCTGGTAAGGTTAGTACCATTACTCAACCATTATACTAAATATACTAATAATTTTAAACTCTTAGATTTTATTGCCTTCCCAATATGATATAAACAAATT
Organism: Elaeis guineensis; assembly: GCF_000442705.2. NCBI lineage: Eukaryota > Viridiplantae > Streptophyta > Magnoliopsida > Arecales > Arecaceae > Elaeis > Elaeis guineensis. The sequence goes on from NC_026001.2 coordinate 4,091,010, forward strand.
TGATTAACACATTGAACTCACCATAAGTTTTAAGTGTTTAATTAAACTATCATGTATAACCATCCAAAGACCAACCATATTTCATTTAAACAATTAGAACAACAGAAAACTCACTAGACATTGCACCAAATCTAATTACTAACAACAACAAAGAATAAAGTATAAAATCAGATAAAAACTAAAAAATAAAAATACGATCAAAGTACAAGTTTGATTCACATATAATGCAACATAACTGGAATTCCATTCTTACTAATTTGATTACTATGAATCTAAAGAAGCAATAGAATAATTTTTATGCCTACCCTGCAATATCTAATACTTTGATCTGTACTTGATGAGTTGTTCAGAAACTATTTCATCCACCAAAAGGTCAGAACCAGTGAGTTAGCTACCCTGATGTATTTATTATATTTACATGTATTTTTTCCAACATCCAGTTTATTAGACAAATTTATGAATTTTTTCAATAGTCTTTGAATTGTAAATATGCATTCATGTTGTATTTCTCTATTTTTTTTTTTAATTATTGATTAGTTGTAACTTATAGATTATATACATTTAAATCTTCATTAGTCTAACATTCATGCATATTGTATAATACATAATCCAACTTAGATAAATTCATTAAGATGCACATATATATCATTATATTTGATGAAGGTAATTTTTGTTAATTTGTAGTGATATACACTATTCAATTTCAAAAGCGTGGTTTGCCACATGCTCATATTTTAGTTTTGCTGCATGCTGAGGATAAATATCCTACTGGTGAAGATATCAATAAAATCATATTAGCTGAGATACCTGACCAAGAGTTTTATCCACAGCTATATGAACTTGTGAATAATTTTATGATCCATGGTCCTTGTGGTGCTTCCAATCCACGTTCCCCATGTATGAAGGATGGAAGATGTTCGAAACATTTTCCTAAACAGTTCAAAGGCTACACATCTATTGATGAAGAAGGATATCCTCTTTACAGAAGAAGGGATAATGATAGAACTGTGGAAAAGAATGGTATTATTCTTGACAATAGATATGTCGTTCCATATAATCCATATCTTCTCTTGAAGTATCATGCACATATCAATATTGAATGGTGCAATCAGTCAAGATCAATAAAATATCTTTTTAAATATATTAACAAAGGCCATGATCGTGTTACTGCAGCTTTTTATCGAAGTCCTAAAAATCAAGAAGAAGCAGATGAAATAAGTATGTACTATGATTGTAGGTACATATCTCCATGCAAAGCTGCTTGGAGGATTTTTGGCTTTGATATCAATTATAGAGATCCTCCTGTTGAACGGCTATCCTTTCATCTACCAGATGAGCAAATGGTTGTATTTGGTGATAAGGATCCAATTGATTCTGTTCTAAACAAACCTGGAATCAATCAGTCAATATTTTTGGCATGGATGGAGGCCAATAAAAAGTATCCAGAAGCAAGAGATTTGACTAATGCAGAATTTCCTACTAAATTTGTATGGAAACAATCTGAGCTTCAATGGATCCAAGAAAATGTGGGTTCTCTATTGGTAGAGTATTTTATGTCCCTCTTGGAAGTAGAGATATGTACTATGAGAGAATCTTACTTAATATAGTAAGAGGTGCCACGTGTTTTGAAGATATAAGGACTATCAATGGTGTTAGATATCCTTCATTTAAAGAGGCTTGCTATGCATTAGGCTTGCTTGATGATGACAAAGAATATATTGATGGCATAGCAGAGACAAGTTTTTGGGGTACTGCAAATTACTTGAGAAGACTCTTTGCAATGTTATTATTGTCAAATTCTTTATCAAAGCCTGAATTCATTTGGGAAAACAGTTGGCAATACTTAACGAAAGACATCCTTCAGAGGCAAAGGACTCTTCTACATCATGACAGTATGGCATTATCTATTTTTTCGTTTATCATTTTGATTACTTAAAAAATTTACTTTGTATTTTTATTGCTCTGATTATATGGTTATAAGAAAAAAAAAACTTAATGCTGTTGCCATATTATCTAAAAGAAAATGTGTTCTTTTACTATTTCAAGTTTGCATTTGAGTGATGATGAATTAAAAAATTATGCACTTGCGGATATTGAAAAATTTCTTCAAAGTAGTGGTAAAAATCTTCGTGATTATCCTCCAATGCTTTTTCCAGATGAGATGATCCTTTCAGTTGCTCAGAATTGGCTTATTCATGATGAGCTTCATTATGATAAACTATCTTTGGTTGAAGAGCACAAAAAGCTTATTTCCAGTCTTACAACTGAATAAAAAGAAATCTATGACACAATTATGAATGCTGTTGCTAGAAATAAATGTGGAATTTTCTTTATTTATGGTTATGGTGGCACTGAAAAAATATTTATTTGAAAAACTCTATCTGCTGCTTTACGATCAAAAGGTGAGATCGTGCTCACAGTAGCATCAAGTGGAATAGCATCTCTACTTCTTCCTGGAGGGAGAACGGCACACTCCAGATTTGGGATCCCTTTGAATGCAAATGAAGACTCAACTTGCAATATTAGACAAGGAAGTCCATTGGCCGAATTGATAGCTAAGACTAAGCTTATTATCTGGGATGAAGCTCCTATGATTCACAAATATTATTTTGAAGCTTTAGACAGAACTTTAAGAGATATTCTCAGATTCACTAATCCAAATAGTTTGGAACAGCTTTTTGGGGGTAAAATTATTGTGCTTGGAGGTGACTTCAGACAAATTCTCCCTATCATTCCTAAAGGTAGCAGACAGGATATTGTACTCGCCACCATCAACTCATCATATCTTTGGTCTTTTTGTAAGGTGCTGACTTTAACTAAAAATATGAGGCTCCAAACAGATGGTTTTAATTCTGATTCAAATGAAATAAAAAAATTTTCAGACTGGATACTGAGTATTGGAGATGGGTTAGTTGGTGGGCCTAATGATGGTGAAGCAGTCATTGAAATTCTGGATGATCTTTTGATAAAAGAGTCAAATAATCCACTTACAGCCATTGTAGAAAGCACATATCCATCTTTTTTGGAGAAGATGAAGGATCCAAACTATTTGCAAGAAAGAGCAATACTTGCTCCCACTCATGATATTGTGGACTTGGTCAATGAATTTATGCTTACATTGGTTCCTGGTGAGGAAAGAACATATTTAAGTTCTGACACCATTTGCAAAATAGATGAAAATCATAATACCCCTGATGATATACACACACCTGAATTCTTGAATAGTATTAAATGTTTCGATCTTCCAACTCATTGTTTAAAGCTCAAATGTGGGGTTCCTGTAATGTTGTTAAGAAATATAGACCAATTTTCTGGATTGTGTAATGACACCAGATTGATGATCACTCAATTAGGCACTCATGTAGTTGAGGCCAAAGTTATTTCAGGCAGTAATATAGGACAAAAGGTCTTCTTTGCTCGCATGACTTTAACTCCATCAGACTCAAGATTACCTTTTAAATTTCAACGTAGACAATATCCCTTGACAGTTTTATTTACTATGACCATCAATAAAAGTCAAGGTCAATCTCTTTCTCATGTTGGATTATATCTTAGAAGACCTGTCTTTAGCCATGGTCAGCTTTATGTTGTAATTTTCTGAGTTAGAAGTCGAAGTGGTTTGAAAATATTAATCTGTGACAATGAAGGAAAGATTTCATGTAATACAACTAATGTAGTGTATAAAGAAGTCTTCCAAAATTTGAGATAGGTAAGTATTTTCTGACATCTCTACTAATATGTTTTTAGTACTTAGTTGAGTATGTAATAATTTCTAATAAACACTTTCTTTATTATTTATTTTCAGGTGCATTCTTCTAATGTTTATAAATACTGGCATATGATGAAAACATTCATCATCATAGTAAAAAAATCTTTATGCTTCAGCTCAATTTTTTTTGTTTCAAATTCTTAAAGCTAAATTCATACCATCTTGCTTGATTTAACTTGGTCTACTATTTTATTGTTTCATGTAGTATCTTCCAATCGAAAGTTTAGCTGCTTTCAACAAGGTAATTACTGACTTATTGTATACCGTTGACAACCCTGTAATATAACATGAAAGAGTATGTTGAAACTTTATTATTATTTTTATATAACTTCAGAAAGAGAAATTTTTTGATTTTTCTAATGCGTGTATGCTAACAACCATGCAGGATGATGATCATGAGTTAGTTATTATCAAGTTGAAAAATTAAAAGGCTTTACAGTTTTCACTATAATGGCTTTCTAAATGACTGTAATTGCTTTTCCAATAACATCTTTGTGCAAAATAATTCAAAGATAATGGGTCCAGTTTCTCATTGAACTACCTAAATATGAGAAAGGAAGTAGAAATTGAATGTAATGCAATGTAAAAATAGTATAATGTATTCAAATCGCTCAGCTTTTTTTTTTTCTGATTAGCATGAACAAAAATTTCTTCTTACCTATTTTTTGTGTAAGTTTGTACTGTGAAGCATAAAGCTACATATGGACCTTCTTTCCAAAGATCTATTTTGGTAGTTCATTAACTGGTAATGGCCTTCTTGAGCAATGTCCTGTTATAGCCTTATCTATAAAAATAGGAGAGAAAATATGATTTTTCAAGTCTCTAATCTAGATTTTTTCTCTAGAATTCTTAGCAATTCTCACTCAACTTAGTGGTGGCGGTCACTAGAATAGAATGCAGATCATAAATTTAGTCATGTACCGTATGCATTAGAGTTAAGAAATTTCATTTATAGGTTGTTCCTAGAGTCTTTTGCTATAAACTGAAATTTCTTTCATGCATTATTGGTTAGGAAATAGATAACACGTAAAATGCCAAAATCCAATAGCATTTCTTTGCCTAACATACTTACATGTTATGTATTCTTTTATCAGATAAGTTGATTTGATACCTATCTCAATTTCTTTCCTTTATTTGTCATTTAGTCTTTAAGATTAAAAGATATAGGTGATGTCTTTGATAATATTTGCAAGGATATGCCATAAAAAAATTTATTTTTGAAAAAATTTTTGTATGATATTGACAAAAAAATATTCAACATCAACAAAAGTTGAACTGTTTATTTTATTCTAACAAATACTATCTATTAAAAGCTAATTCACATTCTTTTAAAATCTATGTGTTTTCTTTATTCTATATATATCTACCTATTATTCTTTATTTCTATATTTTAAATTTAATATATATAAATAAAATTTATTAAAAAAATAATAAATTATGTATAAATAATTATAAAATTATTAAATTCATATAACATCTAAAGTAAAACAAAATTTCATCCGTGCTAAGCACGGGTGAATATCTAGTTAATTTTCTACTTTTTAATTGGCAGTCCTAGTTCCTACCACTGGAAGAATTATTGATGGCCACCCGAGCCAATACTAGAAAGTCGGGGCCCAGAAGCAGACGGCCATGGGAAGCTTTTCCAACACGTAATTAGGAGACTGACGGCCATGGGAATCGTTTCCAACACGTGATTGCATTGATCCAAAGTGAATACCTACTTAGCTGCAACTAGATCTAAATATGCAGAAGAATCAGTATTGCTACGCCACAGGAAACCTATGGACAAAATAAAGTAGGAAGTTTCCTTAGGAAAAAAGAAATTAAAGAGTAGCAAGGGCAAAATGATGGACAACCTTATGCAGAATTGTATCTCGGAAAAATGCAAGCCTTTTTTTTGGCTGGATGATGCCATTTCTTTGAGGATGACTTGGGGTCATCAGTTGACCAGCAAGCTACGGAGCTGGCATACAGCATTAATAAAGAGGGAAAGAGAAGCATACATAAATGAACTCAGGATTCCATGCGTATTTTCTCTATCATCAAAGAATGGATGGCTACCAATAGTAATATACAATTTAATAGCTGTTCGTCTCTATAATCAGATGAACATGCACCGGGTTGTATCTTTCGTGCGAAAAAATGCTTGATGTTCTTTTGCGACATCAATCACTGGATCATGCATTGCACAGATCGCAAAGTACTCCAAACTTTCCATTCATCAGCCTGCACAGCTCTCAAAGTGGCCAATGTGCGATCCAGCGATTGAAGTGATGAAAGAAAGTTGGATCATTATTTCGCGCGAAAGATACAACTCCAACCCCACTGAGTCATTTGCAGTACCGCTGTGTTTATTTTGGGTCAACCTCTTGCTGTTTGCTTGGGGTCAACCCAGTGAATCACTCCTTTTGTTGCTTGGACATTACCAGTTCCTGTTTTTCCTCTCAATTACATGCAATCAGTCCACAAAAGAATTTATAGAGAACAAGATATTAGCGAGTCCTTGCAATCCTTTGATCTTGGTCATCTTCTCTAATGGCTTCTGCAATATCCTACATCCTGTTCCTCTCAATCTTCTCATCAGCGTTTGCCCTGGGAGCAGCTCAACCAAGGCAGTCCAACATAAGCTTGGACACCTCTCTCCATACCACCACCAACCCTACATCATGGCACTCACCTAATGGACGCTTCGCCTTCGGATTCTACCCAGAAGGCACTGGCTTCTCCATTGGAATATGGCTCGTGCCATCTCCTGAAAACTCCACTGTTATATGGACGGCTGACCGAGATGATCCACCGGTGACCAAAGATGCTGTATTGAAGCTAACTACTGAAGGGCTCAAGCTCCTCCTACAAAACTCAGAAGAGAGACTCATCTCCAACATTTCCACAGGCAACAATGCTTCCTCTGCTTCCATGCTCGATTCCGGGAACTTCGTCATCTATGACTCTAACTCTGATGTCATATGGGAAACCTTTGACCATCCAACTGACACAATCATGGCCGGTCAGGTGCTGGGCGCTGGATCCCAGCTCGTTTCCGGCGCATCAGAAACCAACCACTCTAGCGGGAAGTTTCATCTCATCTTGCTAAATGATGGGAACCTCGTTCTGTATCCTGTGGCATCACCAGATGGTCCAGAGGATTCTTACTATGACTCCCAAACAAGTGGAAAAGGCTACCAGAGCTTAAATCTGGATGATAAAGGTTGGCTGTACCTGCTCAACGACAATGTCACATACAATCTAACAAGCGGCTACCAGAGCGGGACAGCGCTGGTGTATCGTGCAACGCTTGGTGTCGATGGGATCTTCCGGTTATATTCTCACAATCTCGAGTCAAACACAGAACAGGTATTGAAGAAATTCCCAGACGTAACAGATCCGTGTGCGGTCAAGGGAACCTGTGGTCTGAACAGCTACTGCAGTACTTCCGCAAATGGACAAGTCGTATGCACTTGTTTGCCTGGTTTCGATTATCTTGATGCTAACAGGACATCGAACGGATGCAGAAGGAACTTCACGGCCTCTGGTTGCTACTCGAACAATGATAACACGACATACATGTCCACTGTGTACAACGTAGCATGGACGGAGTTTTCCTATACTGCACCACTGTCTGTGACAAGCAAGGAAGATTGCGGAGAAGCATGTTTGAAAGATTGCAATTGTGATGCCGCTCTGTTTTCCGACAATACGTGCAGGAAACAGTTGTTTCCATTGAGATATGGGAAAACAGATGACTCCACCACGACATTCATCAAGCTGGTTAACATAAGCCCTGCTGCAGCTCCCGTTGTTACCATCAGGCGAAAGTTTAGCGCTAAGATTTTGATTGTGTCAGCAGCTATTATTGCTTGTATAATTTCTTCCTTGGTTGCTTTAATTTTCTTCTTTTATAGGTATCGAGCTGGAAGGTATAGAAGGTTGTGGAGAAATAAGGAGCCAGCTCTGGTGGACGAAATAGCACCCAGATCTTTTTCCTACCGTGAGTTGAGGGAAGCGACCGATGGTTTCAAGGAAGAGCTAGGTAAGGGAGCCTTTGGAACTGTCTTTAAGGGGACCTTGCCTCGTGGTCAAAGAGTAATAGCTGTAAAAAAACTTGAGAAGGTGGTGGATGAGGGAGAAAGAGAGTTCCGAACGGAGATGAGGACAATTGGAAGAACTCACCACAAGAACTTGGTAAGACTGCTTGGCTTCTGTGATGAAGGTACTAACAGGCTCTTAGTCTATGAATACATGAGCAACGGATCGCTTGCAGACCTCATCTTTAAGGCTGACGGACACCCAAGTTGGGATGAGCGGGTAAGGATTGCGTTAGATATAGCTAGAGGGATCCATTATCTGCATGAGGAGTGTGAAACTCGTATTATACATTGCGACATAAAACCTCCAAACATACTGATGGATGATAATTGGACAGCAAAGATATCAGATTTTGGGTTAGCAAAGTTGTTGATGCCAAGTCAGACAAGAACATTTACGGGCATTAGGGGGACAAGGGGTTACCTTGCACCAGAATGGCACAAGAATGCGCCGATAACGGTGAAGGCAGATGTTTACAGCTTTGGCATTGTACTGCTCGAAATCGTATGCTGCAGGCAAAGTATGGAATTGGAAGCTGATGAAGAAGATGCAATCATTCTTCTGGACTGGGTCCATAACTGCTTTATGGATGGAGAGTTGGAGAAGCTTGTGGCTGATGAGGTAGATATGACAGAGTTGAATAGGCTTGTGAAAGTGGGGCTCTGGTGTACTCAGTCGGAACCAGGTGCTCGGCCTAGCATGAAGAATGTGGTGACGATGCTGGAAACGAACGTGGACATATCCCTTCCTCCTCCACCTGGATTTAGTTCCTGATCTGCGAGGGTCGTCAAGCCGTTCTAAAGTCCCACTTGATAGCTATGGTGCTTTCTTCATTAAAAAAAAAAAAAGGTATATATGGTGATTTCCATTTCGAATAAAACAAGATTCACTCTTTGCATTTTTAAGCAAGTGTATTTCTCATTTTATATGTTTTTGAATTTGGGAACCTAATGATGCAGTATGCAATCTTTATGTTTGTAATAACCATCTTACTTTAAGTCAAAGATGATTAGTCGTTTCCATATTGTAAGTCATCTTTCAAGCATTTTACAATTTTACTCTTTTCTTGCGAGACTTTCTCATCAACTTAAGCCAACTTCAAGTGAGAGATGCATTCGGAGATCCACAAGAAAACAATGTTATAGTAAGAATAAGAAAAGTCAAGCAGGATGCAACATAAAAAAAGAAAGATAAGTAGGGTAATCATTGAGAGAATTGACTAAGAGAGGCAACCAGTTAGAGACATACCATTTTGAGCATTTCTTGGTTCACTTTCTGCATTATCCTATCCAGCTATGGTGCTAGCGTGAATTATGATGAATTTGATCTGCCAGGTTTCGATCAGTGTGTATTATATTTGCATTAAACAGGTCTAGGTGGTTTTCACCTCCACATGTAATTGTTGCGGAGCTCAAAGGGATTTTGTTTTTTTTTTGGTAAGTTAGCTCAAAGGGATTAAACATGTGGTTTTGCGCTGCATATGGACCGTTTTTGCCCACATGGATATCTATGTGAAAAAATAATTTGGCATTTTATTTTCGACTTGGAAACTTTGAAGTTGCCTACCAGCCAGTATGAGAAGTTACTTCTCCCATTCTATTTAATAAACACATGAATCTGAGGCAGAATTGGCGGGTTTGATGGCTGCAGTTATAGGTTTCTAAAGCTTCTTTACTTAATTTCCTGGCATTTTAGAACCTGAAGATTCTCAAAACACTAATTTAAGTTGTTCCGCCCTTTGAGGCATACGGGGTAGAACAGCTATTCATCATAGGGAGTTTATTTTAAAGTTCAATTAATCCAGAAATGTCTGGCGTGCATCTACAGTTCTCAGAGGTGAATCCTTTCTATTTATCTTCCGTTGCATCCTCTATCAATAACCATCAATTAAATGGAGACTTCCATATGTACCAAAAAAAGAGTAGAGACTTATTGATAGCACCAATAATCAGACTTGGTACTAAAAAAAAACAACTTTAGGATTTATAATCCCTCTCTCTCACACAAAAAGAGAACTTTACAGAAGAAGAACCAACTCCAATGTTTAATTAGGACTTTTAAAAAAAAAAAATGGATAACCCAAACACTTGCATGATTCACAAACCAATTGATGTGTCATTAGCCACATGTTACATGGAAAGCTTAATTGAATGGTAGAATGGTTCCAAATTATCACAGTGATGGTGTATATGTCTTCGGAAAGCTGAATGCAATGATGATGCTAGCTAGATGTCGAACTAAAGAATTCGACAAGAGGATTAATTGGGGTATGCTCAAAGCTAGTATCGTAGCTGCTGTTAATCATCACCATATGTTCCAATTGGAACTGGGGATGCACATAGACTGAACTATATGCACGTAGAGTGAACTATCATTAAACAAACAAACAAATGACCATCCATCGGAAGCTGCAGATCCACTTTCCTATTCTTTTTTTTTTTTTTTGGTAAGAGATCCACTTTCCTTTCGGTAATTCAGTAAAACTGCTGTCATCTAAAAACTTACCCAAGCTAACATAGTCAACAACAACACAGTGATTTTAGATAATGTTCTCTACTCTTTTTTTGGTACATATGGAAGTCTCACAGATTTTCAACTAACCCTATCTTATCCTCTTAAGTACGCAATAATTTCTTTAATCTATAGAAAACTTTACAGTAAACTTTTCCTGCTCTGCCCTTGATTCTAAAGTCTATTTTCCAGTACATGTTGTGATATGAAACTTGAAGTTCTTCGAATACTCAATTACCTTGCAAATCTTCAAAAAACTAGTCTGAGGCGACGTCATAAAGGCTTTGCCCAGTTTCTAAGTTATTACTTCGAATAAGACAAACATGAATAGAAGATTCCGGCTCACAAGTTTCAGTCTTGATCTGCAAGGTGTTAGAATTGACTGTCATAAGGTCCCCTTCTAATTGCATATGTGAAACCCTCAATATCAGCTGTGAATCAGAGGATACAGTTGCATTAAAAAAGGAAAATAAAAATTTAAAACAAAATACTTCAGTACTTGCACTGGTATCTTCTTTGAAGGGAGATTTTGTGTCTAAAATTTGGATTTAGATGAATTCTCCTAAATCTTGTCTAATAGCAATTTCTATCACAACAATAAATCAAGTAAAAAACATTTTTAGCAAAACATTTTGTATAAACATATGTTTCTGTGAAAGCAATTTTCATAAAATGGGCGAGCAAGTAGCACCAAATGTTAGAAGATAAAATCGGGGTGTCTCTTCCTCCACCTCCAACTTCTCTCTCATCATGATCCATCATACTAGTGATCAGCCATATCTATAATGATGAACGAGCACTCCACATACTGGAGGATTTTGTGGATGTAATTAGAATGTAGTTCCTTCCCTGCCTCTAACTTTTCTCCCTAACATGACATTTTGCCAGCTAATGTGACTATATTTGGAATATATATATAATTTTCTATAGCGTTTAGCGCTCACAATAGTGTGGAGGAGAGAAACTTCGTGTCTAGATTGATAAAAAGATAAATCTAATTAAATATAGAAAGCTTGAGGTTTGAGGGTGACGCAACGATAATAATTACCTGATTTAACAAGGTTTTAGATTAGAGTATATCTAGAGAGATGTTAACCTATCATTGAGAAGTCTCCGCAGCCAATTCCACGAAGGACAGCTGACATTAGCGCACGTCAAACAGCATACACAATGGTGAAGTTGGACAGGATAAATATCCATGACTTGGTAGATAATGTAGTGCCAACCAGTAATGCGATACTGTTGTTAGAAAGTAATTTTTATCTTTTTTTTAAAAAAAAAAATTGGAGACTAATTTGAGCCTGTGGCCTTCGTTTTCATAGTAGGCAATATCTGTTATAAAAGCAGTTCACATTGAAGTTTTCGCAAAAACGTGACTTTGGTATTCGCCTTTAACCAAAACAAGGCCCCCTTGTTTTTCTTGCCAGAGACAATGTATACGCACCTCTCACCTTTATTTTTAAGGATTTCTCTTGGTCCAACTTCTAGCTGTCTAAAAAAGCCTGTCACGCTTGATGTAACCACTCGGCAGTGGATTGTGTGACGGCATGAAAAGATCGATGGTTGCTGGTGGCATTACATTGGGGAGTACTAGTCTTTGTTATGACTTGTTGGTCTACCAATAAATGGTGAAAAGGTTCTTGTTTGAAGAGAACAGGTGAGGAAAATCAGCATAATTGTCCAGTGATCGTCTCATCTTTGGATGATTGTAATAATGAAGATTGGAAGGCCAACCTACAACAAGCAACTACAGGAGGAAGATATAAAGGGGAAATTGTGACAGTTGTGCAGACTTTTCTTCTCTTTTCTAATTATATTATGAAAATAAATGAAAAGCATCTTCTTTGCCAAAATGAAAAGATTATTTTTTCGAGCTAGTTAACTGCAAACAAGAAAACTGGGCTTGTAAAACCACAGGATTAGAGCATTGAGAACGACCAAGGATTTTTCCTTCTCCAAAAATTCGAGATGGACCAACCACAATATAAGCATTAAGCGTGACCAGTTGTTTGTTTAGATGCCGACACACATAGAATGTGGATGCTATGTAGTCCATGTGAAAATGAAAGAAGGGGACGCTATAGCCAACTTGCTTTGCCAAGTCAACAATAGAAGACTTTTTCCGGCACAAGAGACGACCAACTTACCATGAGAAATGTGATACGAGAGGTTGAAGCAATATGCAGGACATGTAGATAACCAACAAGGTGATGTTTAGTCAATCCAAATCGAAGAAAATCTAATGGCTTCTTATCTTATATCCCTCAGTGAAGGACTACACTCTCATCTTTCCACGACATTCATTGAACCAATTCTCGATCAATCGATGAAGTCCGCCATGTGAGTCTACCAAAGAAAAAAATTTACAATCTTAGATGGTGATCGATGGTCACACTCACTATAGCACGCCAAAGCATGGGACCAGTATTTGGTCAATCCACAAAATAGCAACCACAAAACAGAAAGAAAGCAAGCGCAGAAGGCTCCACGTTGATAGAGACCTAAGAATACACTGAAGATGATGGAGAGATAAGAAAGAAAGAGGAAGAAATGATAAGAGAGGGAAAATGATGCAGAACAGAGACGGCAGGGACTCATAAAGACTACGTATGACTAGTAAACATGCCTTTACCAAGAAATAACCAACAAACTTTGTTGAATCTCACACGTTTCTTAACGCTTGCAAACAAAATAATAGAAATAATTCAGAATATTAGATGGTTCTTGGCGGTCAAGTGTTCAGACCTGCACATCATGGCACGTCACGACATTTATTCGACCAATGCCCGGTCAATCCATGAAGTCCGCCATGTGAGTCTACCAAAGAAAAAAATCTACAATCTTAGATGCTGATCGGATTCGGCGGTCACACTCATTACAGCACGCCACGGCATTGAACCAATGGTTGATCAATCCACAAAACAGCAACCACAAAAGAGAAAGCAAGCACGGAAATCTCCACGATGATAGGAAAGCTCAAGGATAAGTAATAGGGGCATGAGAATGCACTCAAGATGAAGGAGAGAGAAGAAAGGGGAAGAAATAAAAAGAGGAAATATAATAATGCAAAACAAAGAGAGCAGAGGGGGCAGGGATTTTTTTTTTTTAATGAAAAAAGAGAAAAAATCCATCTAAAACACCGAAATTCAAATTTCAAATTCCTTGCAGCATCCCATCAATATTTAAAATTCAAATTCTCTTGTGCAAACAAAAACACTAACATTCAAATTTTAAAATTTGAATTTTAAAAATGAGAGACCTCCCTCGTATCGCCACCAGAGTTGGTGCATCACCAACCGTCAAAAAAGATATTGATTTAACTTGTTAAAAGAGAAGGGGAAGGCCAACACCCAATCTATAGTCTAGAGAAGATGTCTAACGGCTACTCAATGGTCAGATCTAACCAGCAGTCTAGAGAGAAAAGGACCGCATCAAAGCACAAGTAGAGAGGCTTTCAGGCCGGGAGAGGTTAGCAGTCAAGAGTGTAGAGACCGGTAAAGACTACATATCACTAAAAAATCATGCCTTAAACAAAAAATAACCAACAAACTTTGTTGAATCTTACATCTCTTCCATCTTTTTTTATTTTCCCCTCGTCGTCCCTTTCCTCTGTGAATGCATTAATCATTTTTCATCTCCTTTTATGCACCATTATTTACCTTGTTAAGTCGAGCATCAGGTTAGGGAAAATCGATGGAGTCCAGGAATGTGTCATTGAGCTTTGAAAGTTACATCCAGTGGTCATAACCCTCATACCTTGCAATTTGTAAGGTGTTTTTTATAAAATATTATATGGTAATTGCATCCCGAGTTTATGTGAGTTGAAAGGAAGAGAAATGAAAGTGAGGAACGGAACTTGGTACATTCCAAGTCATTTTTGGTTGTCGAGACAATGTCAAAAGTTATCATGCACAAAAATTCTAGCGGATAAGCTTCCAATTCCCTTTTAATTAATGCTTTTAAATACCTCACTGGAACGTGGATTCCCCCCACCTCCCCAATAGAGCTTTTGAATCAAGATCCTCTTCTACTCACGATAACAAAAATAATTTTTAGCAGTATTTCTTCAATATAATATTTTTTTATTATAGTATTACTTTACAATAATACAATACTGTTTTATAATAGTATAATATAACTTTATAATAATGTAGTGTTGCTTTTATTATAGTACAGTATTATTTTATAATAGTATAGTATTACTTTATAATGGTATAGTGTTGCTTTATAACTATAAGAATAATTGGATATTTCATCCTATTTGAATAGTTGTTTTAACTTATGTTTCAAGTAGAGAGAATTTTTTTGGTAGCTACTTTTAAATGTAAATTTAATTAGGTATTTATCATTAGTTTTCTCTAAACTATACTAACATATTAATAATATAACACTACAGGAAAAATGGCCATTAACGACGCTATTAATGGTCATTAACGACGCTTTAAAGCGTCGCTATTCGGCTTTACGACGCTTCGAAAAGCGTCGGCAAAGCGTCGACTATGCAAGAGTGGGGACGAATATCGCCGACGCTTTGTAAAAGCGTCGTTATTTTTTAACGACGCTTTAAAGCGTCGTAAATATTTACATTAACGACGCTTTAAAGCGTCGTTAAATTTGTCTTAACGACGCTTTAAAGCGTCGTTAATGTAAATCTTTACGACGCTTTAAAGCGTCGCAAAAGACAAATTTAACGACGCTTATAAGCGTCGTTAATGTAAAAATTTACGACGCTTTAAAGCGTCGCAAAAGACAAATTTAACGACGCTTATAAGCGTCGTTAAAGGTTTTAAGAGGAAAAAAAAATACAAATATTATTTAAAAAAAAAATAATACAATACATTCCTGTACGAAATCATATCACACCTGTACAATACAATAAACATGTACAATCACCACATTCACATTCACACCTGTACAATCACCATCATTCACATCACCTGTACAATACAATAAATATGTACAATCACCACATTCACATTCACACCTGTACAATCACCATCATTCACATCAAAAGCAAGCTGAAATAGAAAATTTAATCAAACCAAAAGACAATATTTTATATAAATAAAAATAAAGTACTAATCGTCCATTACAATCAAGAGTAATATAAATAAATATAAAAATACAACAAAAATAAAATAACATCAATCTGCAGGCGGATGGTCGTCGTTGTCTCCACGTGACGTGCCGCTATCTCGATGGGTGCCTGATATGCCAGGAGCCTACAAAAAATATATCAAAAGCATGATTTGCATATCTATAAATAAAATATATAAATCATTAAATTAATACAAAAATATATATTTAATATTATGTGTTTACCTGAGATGAACCATACATCTCTAATAAAGATGTAAGGCGATCAATCTGTCCCCTCATGGCCTGCATCTCGGCACGGCTCTGTCGCATCTCCTCCATCTCAGCGGCACGACTCTGTCTAATCTCCTGTATCTCCGCCTCGAGTCTGCGAACGCGTGAATCCTGAGCATCTGTTGCAGCATGCTGCGTATATCTACTAACCTCAGATAACTGAGTGGGGGTGACTCCTACTCCATAACCCCTCACTCGGCCGTAGCGCTCTGGTCCCATCAACTCTGTGAATACCTCGGCCTCGATACGGCTCTGCTGCGTAGATGCTGCGGACTCGTCGTCACGCTCCGCAATGAGAGATGTAGCCCTCTCCTGTATTTTTTTTGAAAACAAGAGTTATACATTAATAGCTAATAAAATTAAATTTAAATCATTGCAAAAAATATAATATTAACAATGCCGTACATATAAATCTCTCGACTCATCTCGAACAAAAGTACCATCCTGATGAGTATGAGTCATCCGGTAAAACTCCACTTGTCCGGGTTCCCTCCCATGCTCATCCTCCTACACAAATAATTTCAATTTTAAGCAAACAGTTATGATAATTTAAAAAAATATATGAGTATCATGATACAGACATGGTCCACGATACATAATGATATTAGTTATATAAATATTTGAACATAAAAATTAAAAGTTAATTATGAAAGTTTAAGGAACATACAAACTCCTGTCGGAGTCGTGCATAACTCTTCGACCCCGATGTATGAGGAACAGACTGAGCTGCTCGTGCAGCTCTACCAATAGCAGAATAAGTCTGTAAAATAAAGTAAAGAACTTGTTATATATACAATATATAATAAAAATTAATATTTTTATAAAATATTTAAGAAAAAAAGATAATAAACAGATAATATACCTGTGCCCTCTCGGAGAACCAGTAATGAACCAACTCCATCCACTGATGAGGGGGTACATCAGGAGGACAATTCCTAGCAACCTCCTCCTCTGTCATACCCTGTCTCATATAGTCCTTCTTCAATTGTGCTTTATATTCTTTCCATTTGCGGTTGAGAGACTTCATTACAAAATCATGAGTGGATGGAGGGAGAACAAACTTGCTCTATAAAAAAAAAAGTTAAATGAAATAAATTATATAAATGATTAACAATTAATATACAGTATGAACATCAATTCATTACCTCTATAACTCGGAGGAGCTCAACTTTGTACGTTGGAAGCATGTCATTCCATTTTGCATAGCCCAACGGACATAGCTGAGGCCTCCGAGCAACAGTCCCCAAAAATGAAGTCAATAAGCAGGCAGCTTTCTTAATTGGCTGACCTAGCTGATTGCACTCCACAACAATCCTCTCGCCCTCACGCATCTGCCACACATCTCGTACTACTGTGGGTCCGCGTCTGGGGCGTACTCTCCCGGATCCGTCTGCAAAAAATACATAAAAGTAACTATATCATAAATATACATAAAATGAAATAAAAAAAAATTACATGAAAGACAATATATACCCTGCACGTGTATCTCATCATCTGGCTGATGAACAGGAGGATCGTGCTGTGCTGATGATGAAGGACAGGGCTCAGAATGCTGTGCAGCTGAACTGGAAATGCATCCTTTAATAATACGATGGTGGTAAACGAGTGCTTTCTGGAAATGCATCCTTTAATAACTTGAGCAGCATGGTAAAACTCTTTCCAGACCATCCATTCAAATATTTTATATGAAATAAATGTATAAGAAAAGAAATCTTAGAAAATTTTGTACAACCCGGATATAATTCTTCGTCTGCATCTTTCATTAAGGTGTGATAACGAGCTGTCTCATCATTAGATGTATGTATGGGCTCCTCAACATGCATACGTTCCGTATGCGTACATCCATCAAACATCCCAACTGTTTCTTGTATACTACTGGATTCTCCTAAATTTTGAACATCAAATCCAAAAGCATCTGTGATCAAACCC
Source organism: Elaeis guineensis (assembly GCF_000442705.2). NCBI lineage: Eukaryota > Viridiplantae > Streptophyta > Magnoliopsida > Arecales > Arecaceae > Elaeis > Elaeis guineensis. The sequence goes on from NC_026001.2 coordinate 4,108,678, forward strand.
CTTATATCATCATCTCTTGCAGAATTGTCTTCTAGGCTAGTGGATCCGCAATGAGTCAGGGGTTGGTTACATGATGATGGCAACATAGATTCTCCATGAAAAATCCAGTCGGTATAACCTCTTAAAAAACCATTCCATACCAAATGTTCTTCAACATTTTGTGGATCTAAAGAAGAACTATTTACACATTTCCGACATGGACATAAAATCTTTCCATTCAAACTACTTTTCTCCATACCAAATTTAATGAAGTCATGAACTCCATCTAAATATTCTTTACTATTCCTTGGTTTATTTATCCAACTTTTGTCCATTGTAGGATAAAACTGACCGAACTTGCAATTTATCTAAAAATAAAAAAAAATTATACAATCTATATTAATGCAATGAGTAAAAAATATCAGTCATTTCATAAAATCCAAAAAAATAACAGCTAGATAAAGTTTACATAGTAAATGCTTGCTATCATCAACTAATAGGTAAAGAAGGTCCTATCCCATTCAGAAAATGTATTAATTCTATAGGTCAATTACAAAAATCAAATGATATGCAACAAGAGCATCAAAAAATTTCGGCAGCATTTCCCTTAGTTCTTCCGTATAGGAAGAACAAAAGGAAAATACCATCCGAAATTTTTTCCGAACCTCTCAGCATACCATTTGATTATGGTAATGACCTATAGAATTACTCACATTTTCCAAACTGTCCATACTGGACAATCAATTGATCAATGTACATAATTCTTTTATCCGTACAAAAATAAATAAATGTACGGATATAATAGAATATGTACATTAATCAAAAGACGGGTCTATGTTTCGATGCAATGTAATTTTTGATGTCATATTATTTACATTTTATGGAAAGGCAGAAAAGTTGAAGATTTGAGTCCTTCGTAGGTGGTACCAAGAAGAGATGCACATAATATAATATTTGCAATACAACTTTTGCAGCTTTGCAGAAAGAGATTGTTATTTATTATTTTTATTATCATTTAGATGCATATTAACTATTCAATTTGATATTCATGATCTTTCATAACTGCAATCCTGTGAATCGAGATTAAGCTCTCCTGATGTTAATATGCGACACATAATATCAGTAAGGGAGCATGTTTCCAATGTTCTCACCATTAGGTGACAATGAGCTACCGTTGCTTATAGTGTGATATTATCTTCAGTTCTACACCCACCATTATTTGATCCTTGATTAAACTATATGAAAACATGGTTAGGAACATTTGTTGTATATATCTATTTCCTTCTCTGTAAAAAAGGGAATTGCCTGTTAAACTTTGGAATTAATGTAGCCATCCCTTAAGCCTTCATTATTGTCTGGTAACAGAGCAAAAGACGCAAATAAAGCCTGTAATATTGGTGAAAGCCACTGCAAAAAGCCTAGAATTTGCTGCTGTTGCCTGGAATTAGATGCACAAAGGTGAAAGGAAGAATATTTTATAGCTCCCTCTGTGAATCAGTATTTCTTGCAGGTTTTTATAACACGGAAGCAGCGTATGTTCCACTTGCTATTCCAGTAGATATTCCCATTGGCTACCTGACTAAAAACCCCTTCCAATTTTAAAAACCACAAGGCTATTTCCCTACTTCAATGCATTGCCTGGTAAGTATTTTGAGCACTTATCTCCACTAGAAATAGAAACAAAATAATGTGAGGATGATGCAGCAATCAGTGTTGGACACTTGGTGCCTAAACCTGTATTTCCTTCTCTTTGTTTGACACCTCGCATATACCTTAGGGTTTGTTACTCTTTTTGTAGCGACGCTTCTAAGTTCTAATTTGTCAACGTTTTTTTTTTTTTGCCTTTTCTGAAACGTTTCCCATGTGGGCAAAGAAGTCAAAATTTCAATTGTCCACATATGGCCAGAAGTATTAGATTATGCATAAAGCTTATAGCTTTTAATTAGGGGTGCAATCAGGCCAAATTAAGCCAAATATCTAAAGACTTGAGCTTGATCCGATTCAAAATGCTCGAACTCAAATCCTATTTTGTAATTAAAGAAGAATTTTTTCAATAAAAAATTCTCAAATCCTATAAAATATCATGCTTCTACCGAGATTAAGCTCTTGGAACCTCAGGGGACCAACTCACACCGCTGCAGCTCGCACAAAATCCCATATGAGAAAACCCCAATCGGGACCTAAGAAACCCATCCGATCTCCCTCAATGCTCTCCTTCCCACAAATCTCCAAACAAGAGAAAAAAATAAAAAGAAAATGAAGCGATAACAAAAAAAAATGATCAAACTAGGTGGGAAAAAGCTTACCTTTTAATTTTTTTTCTTCCTTCGTTTTAGCTGATCTTTCCTACATTTTCCCCTGGTGCTTCCCCTGTTTCTTTCCGTTCTGAGGAGTCTCAATCGGGTGGGACCGTGGGAGGCTTGGGGCGGCCAAATAGGGAAGCGTGGATGATGGCCAAGGTTTTATGTTTTTTTTTTTTTTTTTAGGTTAAAAAGATGGCAACTTCATACTACCAAATGTATCAGAAACAAAAAAATGGCCTCCCTCAGAGCAATAGATTGACACAACAGACCTAAATACAGCACCAAAATGAGGAATGTGGATGACAGACCCTTAAACACTGTAACATGAAATTAAACAACTCAAAATTTCTGTGGAGATTTTGAAAAGAAGAATGAATGAAAAGAAAAACAAGTGAAATGGGGAAAATATTTTACCTTTCAAAATTTCTGTGGAGCGGCCGAGCAGGGGCTTCGTTTCCCTTCGATTTGGGGTGGCCGAATGGCGAAGTGGGATGGTGGGAAGCTTGGAGCAGCCGAACAAGGGAAGGAGGAGGAGGAGGGCCGGTTCACCGACGGCGTATGGCTTGGACCTCGCGGGCGCGGCGTCGACGGACGCGGCAGCAGAGGGGAGCGGCGGACGGAGGTGAGGCGTGGACGGCGGGTGCGCGTGGACGGCGGATGCGGTGCCGGCGGCGGAGATGGGCCGGGGTCGGCTGAGGAACGGGTGGAAAATAAGGAACGGCTGAGGAACGGCGGCGGTAGATAGATTAGGGCACGGCGGTAGATAGATTAGGGCACGGGAGGAGGGTGGTATTAAACGAACCTACCGACGCTTTTTAGCGTCGTTAAAACGCGTCGGTATTTTATTTATTTAACGACGCTTTTGCTAAAAGCATCGGCGTTGACACGCACATAGTTTACGACGCTTTTAAGCGTCGTTAAAGAACGACGCTTTTTAAAAGCGTCGGCAGGTTAGCGCAACCTGCCGACGCTTCCCAAAAGCGTCGGCAAAAAAAAGTCGTTAATGGCCTCTTTTTTTGTAGTGTAAATTATAGGTCGGTGGTTAAGAGCTTTCTATTTGAATAAAATATCATTGATTTGAATCTTATATAGTTCATTTTTTGATAATTCTATATAGTTTATTTTTTGATAATTTTTATCAATATATAAAAAAATATTAATATTAAAATTTTAAAGGTACTTACTTGCGGACACCATCTTAAGATAACACATAAGAAAATACTACAAAAATATCTGACATGGAGGTTGGCTAGTTAATGAAACAAGGCATTGGCCTATTTCACAGATGGCATATGATTGAGTTGCTCCAATGAATTGCAATCCCCAGTTTTCATGTAACCTGCTTGTATCCCACCACGGATGGTCGACTATTGCATGGACGGCTTGTGATTCAACATATGTCGATCACTGGTTTTAATGTAAAACATGGTCTTGCTGTTGTGCAAAAGCGTCTTTTTCTCCCTTTTTTTTAATTTTTTTTATTTTTAGTGAGAAAGGGGGAGGCTGGGAAGAAGCCACCCGTTTGTTATTTAATGGAAACAAAGGTTGACAACCGAGCTTTAAGGCCAAAAAAAAAAAAATTACGGTTTGAGAACAATTTGTCAACAACAAGCTCTCTTCCAGCTAACACAACCACAATGCAAGAAAACCGAGTTGCACAAAAACTGAAGACGAACGAATTGTTATAGGAGATTCGATGCTCTTCAACATGCCGCATATCAGCTAATGGCTGAGAAAGTAGGCAGGAGCGGAGTAAGCACTAGAGGTTTGAAGATGTGTTAAATCCTTAATTGAATGTCTCTTACTTTCCTCCATAAACAACCAAAGTTGGTAGTGAATGCATGCTTGATGTTTTGTGGAGAAAGATTCTAGCATTTTGTTCCTTCCAGCATATCCAAGCAACCGCTGCCAACAGCATGTGAATTAGTGGCTGATAGTTCTTGGGACAGTTTCTGCTAACCCAATCCAAAAAAGGGAATTTGAAGGATGATTGAGGATGAAGTAATCCTAGCTAAATACAAACTGCATTCCAGATGCAACAGAAGAACGAGCAGCCGGCAAACAGATGACCAATAGATTCTACGGGGTGATTACACAGGGTACAACCATCCAGATTTTTGCGGAGTTTCTTGCCAAGAATTTCTCTAGTATTCAGCCTATTTTTCCAGCTTAATCAAATGAAGCATTTGACTTTTGAGAGGGATGGGCAGCTCCATTCAACGGGTGCTAGCCTGCATTTGGTACCAATGGAATTGAAAAAGTGATACAGAGATTTTGTCGAGAAGTTACCATTGCTTTCCAGCATCCATAAAATTCTGTCATCTTCATGATTCAAAGTGATGTTTTGTGATAGAGATTTCAGTTGAATGAATTCAGCTTGAGTGTCAAGGAAGGCATTAGAAGGAAGTCTCAATTTCCATTTTCTGCTTCTGAAGTTAAAAAATTTAGCGACGTTGCCATTTTCCCTGTGGTTGATAGTGAGGACAGAAGAAACAAGGTCTAAAAAGGAACGTTGCCTACTTGAGAGACAGCAAAGTAGAGAGTGAGAGAGAGAGGAACACACAAATTTATGTGATTTGATTTATAGCCTACGTATATGGGTAGAGATGACTGAAAAAGTTTAACCAATGATGAAGAAAATACAAAGAGGCGAAAAGAAAATACAAAAATCCTCGTATCTTACCAACACTCAAAAACTACAAATACGTGTAATCCCAAAATCCCTAGAATTGGTGAATCCCATGTGTGTAACCTCCAAAATGTAGGGTCGGACTGCCGCTGGCCTGAGCTCCCAAGCTGAGGAACTGAGTGAAAGACTTAATAAAGTGGTCTATCCTCTAAATACAAGATGCCATGACGTTTCGTTCCACCATTAATTAGTCCATGCAAAGACTTGATATATCATCTAACTTGCAGAGCATTCCTCACATGTTTCAAAATAAAGAAGTTGCTAACAAGCATTAAATATTGCCATCAAACAAATCATAATACTGTCACGTTGATTGGTTCATATCCCTATGATATATTGTAATCACACAGCCGGCCATACTTCTTATATCAGGAATATGTGAAATAGTAGATGTACTTGCTGATAAAAGGAACGTCGGCCAAGGCCGTTGGCCAATATTTTCTATAATTATATAAATATTTCATTATTAATGTTGAATTTAATTTTTCATCTTAAATAGTCTTGTTGGCGATAAAAATATTTTCGTCGTCAATAAATTTTCATTACAAAAACTCTCTTTTTTTGTAGTGATCGGACATTCAAATTATATTCTCATGATTTCAATTCAAATGCAACGGAGGTTTTAGCTGAATTCCCAGATTCAGCAGATCAGTGCAAGGTCAAAGGCACCTGTGGCTCAAACAGCTACTGCAGTTCTGCAGCCGGGCCAGTGGTATGCTCATGTTTGCCTGGTTTTTATTTTCTTGATGCTAGTAGAACATCGAATGGATGCACGAGGAACTTCACCGGCGATGGTTGCTACTTGAACTATGATCGTGTGTTGCAAAACATGTCTAGTTTGGAGAACATAGTGTGAGTAATTCACTGTGGAGCGCCAGACTCAGAAGGTTTAATCCGTAACAAGTGATCAGCAATTCAAGAGAGATGATGTAATAACCCAGATAAATAAAAAAAAAAAAGGGACGGAAGGAGGACTCCCGAAAGGAGTCTTCTTCTCCGATGAATCCCGATCGGAGAAGAACTCTAGGCCTTTTAGAACTCTAGGATCCCCTATAAATAAGCCTCTCCCTCTCTCAAGACCCTCCACCGGTGATCTTCGAGCCCGATTTCTCTCCTTTTCTCCGAAGAAGCCGCGGCAGCCTCTTCTCGTGTTCGCCGGAAATTGAAGGTCAAAGAAGCCCCCGGAGTTCAGGTAAGGGTTCAATCTTTCTTCCTCTCTCTCTTCTCTTTCTTCCCATGTTTTTAAACTCCTCGCCGGCCGTCAGGATCATCAGAAAATCCTTGAAAATAGTGAATCCTGTTTTGCTCTGTTTCGGCCGGACCTTTTCCTCTCTTTTCCGGCCACCGGCACCGCCGGTTGCGGCGTCCCATCCCCGAGACCGGACTCCCATATATCTCTCTTCCTTCCCTGAAAGCCTTGGCCGCCGGCGACCGGCCAATGGTCGGAGTTCATGAAGAAGGAGGACGGATCCCCTGTTTTTCAAAAAAAAAAAAAAAAAAAGAGCCGCCGGCCGAACCCCATCGCCGGCCGTTGTTGGATCTCCGGCCAGACCGCCACCCCGTCGGAGCCCGAGCCATCGGGGGGGGACCTCACGGTCCTCCCCTGTTTCAGCCAAGGGAGGCCGCGGGAAGAAAAGAAGAAGGAAGAAGAAGAAGAAAAGAAAAGAAAAGAAAAAGGAAAAAGAAAAAGAAAAGAAAAAGGAAAAAGAAAAAGAAAAGAAAAAAAAAAGAAAAAGAGAAAGAGAAAAATAAAAAATAAAATAAAATAAAATAAGAAGAAGAAGGAGAGAATTTTTCCTCTCTCTCCTTTCTCTCTTCTTTCTCTCTCTTTTCTCTCTCCTCTCTCTACCTTCTCTCTCTACATTTTCTCTCTCTAGATTCTCTCTCTAGACTTTTCTCTCTCTTTACAAATTTTATCTCTCTAGGATCTTTTCTTCCTCTCTGATTGCATCATGAACCCTAGAATAAACTTGAAGATGAAAATAAGATGATCTGAGGTTGCTCCGAAATTCATGCGGTAGATCTGATCCCAGTTCGATCCTATTCGAAATTTGTAACACTTGATTCATATTGAGTCACCCTGATAGGACCTCTGATGATCTCGATCATGAGTGCCTCATCGGAAGGATACGAAGGTTTCTCTCTCCACTTTCTCTCTCTACTTTCTCTCTCTAGAATTTTCTCTTTCTTCATGGATTTTCTCTCTCTAGAAGTCTTATGGATCAGTGGAGGATCCAGATACTTAGGTAAATCCTAATTTTGGTTAATCCTAAGAGAAATCCTAGATTTGTGTTATCAGGTCGATTATCGGTAATTTTCTCCATATGTGATTTTTATATTGATCAGGGTTACGAAGAGATGATCATCTGCAAATGATATCGAGTGGAATATTTTGTTAAAGAAATTCATAAATCAAAGAAGAACATTGATTTCTGTATTTGGATCAGTCACCGATAAAGGTAAGAATCCCTGTACATGATCACTATTATATATGCTATTTTACTATTGGTCTTGCATCGTTGGTTTTTGCATCGTCGGATTTGAGATCGATGAATTTATTATACCTGAGATACTGTTATTTGATTTTGAGCATGAGTATGTTATGTCAATATATATGTATCAGAGATTGATGGCATGATTATATGGATATGACATATCTGAATTGATCATAATGCAAGACAGAATTGATTGATGAAATCAACACATAATGATTAAATGAAAAGAAAGAGATATATGGTATGGACTAGCCTTGTCATGTGGAACAGCCGGCCAGGAGCTTATGCTTGGGACAGTCCGCCAGAAGCTTATGCCTGGGACAGTCCCCACTGGCTTACAGGTGGATCAGCCGGCCAGGAGCTCATGCCTGGGACAGCCCGCCAGGAGCTTATGCCTGGGATAGCCTCTCACGGGCTTTCGTACGTGGGACAGCCGGCCAGGAGCTCATCCTGGGACAGTCTTGAAAGACTTTTTAAATGGATTCGATCCGGATGATGACTGAGGTATAGACTTGGATAGTCCAGATGTCACGCCCCGAACTCAACACCCGGGTCGGATACGTGATGGCCGCACACTCCTTAGAGCAAGCCCTAAAGAATATGCAAGGCCAAAATAAATATTACAACCTTAACATCCATAGCAATTAATTTCAAATATAATTCATAAAATCTTGCATAATTACAATTTAAATTTCTTCAATTCTCTGATCAGATACTATGACACTCTATTTATTCTTCTGCTCATCCGTAAATCCAAGCCATAGCCAATCTAAGTCATCCTGTAACTCTGAGAAGAAAAAAGAAAGATGAAAGGGTGTGAGCTTTACAGCCCAGTAAGAATTCCCATATCACACTGATATAGTAATATAGTCTGAAAAATAAGGATAAGCAATAAAATATAAAATCTCATGTTCAATGTCCAGAATAATGCAAATATTCATAAATTTTCTATCTTGTTAAAATAGATGCATCATCATATGTTAACAGGTAAAACACCTTTGTTCAACAATTATTTCATGTCTTATCTTTCATTTCTCCTTTCATAATCACATGATTTTTAACATTTTCTTTCCGGCTCTGGACTATCCAAGTCTATACCTCAGTCATCATCCGAATCGAATCCACTTTAAAAAGTCTTTCAAGACTGTCCCAGGATGAGCTCCTGGCCGACTGTCCAACGTACCAAAGCCCGTGAGAGGCTGTCCCAGACATAAGCTCCTGGCGGGCTATCCCAGGCATGAGCTCCTGACCGGCTGATCCACCTGTAAGCCAGTGGGGGCTGTCCCAGGCATAAGCTCCTGGCGGGCTGTCCCAGGCATAAGCTCCTGGCCGGTTGTTCCACATGACAAGGCTAGTCCATACCATATATCTCTTTCTTTTCATTTAATCATTATGTGTTGATTTCATCAATCAATTCTGTCTTGCATTATGATCAATTCAGATATGTCATATCCATATAATCATGCCATCAATCTCTGATACATATATATTGACATAATATACTCATGCTCAAAATCAAATAACAGTATCTCAGGTATAATAAATTCATCGATCTCAAATCTGACAATGCAAAACCAATAATGCAAGACCAACAATAAAATAGCATATATATAATAATGATCATGTACAGGGATTCTTACCTTTACCGATGACTGATCCAAGCACAGAAATCAATGTTCTTCTTTAATTTATGAATTTTTTTAACAAAATATTCTACTTGATGTCATATGCAGACAATCATATCTTCATAACCCTGATCAATATAAAAATCACATATGGAGAAAATTACTGATAATCAATCCTAATAACACAGATCGAGGATCTTTCTTAGGATTAATCAAAATTTGGACTTATCTATATATCTGGATCCTTCACTGATCCATAAGACTTTTAGAGAGAGAAAATTTTAGAGAGAGAAAGTGGAGAGAGAAATCTTCATATCCTTCCGATGAGGCAGTCATGGTCGAGATCATCAGAGGTCCTATCAGGGTGACTTAAAATGAATCAAGTGTTACAATTTCGAATAGGATCAGCTAGGATCAGATCTACCGCACGAATTTCGGAGCAATCTCAAATCATCTTATTTTCATCTTCAAGTTTATTCTACGGTTCATGATGCAATCAGAGAGGAAGAAAAGATCCTAGAGAGACAAAATCCGTATAGAGAGAGAAAAGTCTAGAGAGAGAATCTAGAGAGAGAAAATGTAGAGAGAAAAGATAGAGAGAGGAGAGAGAAAAGAGAGAGAAAGAAGAGAGAAAGGAGAGAGAGAAAAATTCTCTCCTTCTTCTTCTTATTTTATTTTATTTTATTTTATTTTTATTTTTTTGTTTTCCTTTTTCTTTTCTTTTTCTTTTTCCTTTTTCTTTTCTTTTCTTTTTCCTTTTTCTTTTCTTTTTCTTTTTCCTTTTTCTTTTCTTTTCTTTTCTTCTTCTTCTTCTTCCTTCTTTTCTTTTCTTCCCGCGGCCACCCTTGGCTGAAACAGGGGAAGACCGTGAGGTCCCCCCCGCTCGGTGGCTCGGGCTCCGGCGGCTTGGCCGAAGATCCGACAACAGGTGGAGGCGGCGGTGGGCAATGGACGGCCGGCGGCAAGGTTCGGCCGACAAAAATCAAAGGAAGATTCAGAAAATAGGGGATTCTTTCGTGACTGATTTTCGACAAAGACGATGGCCGGCGGTGAGGCTTTGGGCCAGGGGAGAAAGGGAAGAGGGAGAGGAAGAAGGGGAGGGGCTTACCTTGCTCCGGCGGTTGAGAAGAGCTCCGGCGAATCCCTTTTTCCCATCTAAGAACCCGCGGATCCTCTTGAAAAAATCCCTCAAATTTTTAAAAAAATCTTTCCAAAACCAATTGTAGAGACATAAGGGAGGGAAACAGAATTTTATAGAGGTGATTTCCTACCCCTAATCGGACTCTATCGATCCGATTTTGCTGGAGACGGGAAGGAAGAAGACTCCGGCTAGGAGTCTTCCTCCTCCTCTATTTTTTTTTTTTTTTTAAATCTGGGTTATTACACCAGAGTCAGAAAGAAAAGGTTAAAAATCATATGATTATGAAAAGAAAAATGAAAGATAAGACATGAAATAATTGTTGAACAAAAGTGGTTCACCTATTAACATATGATGATGCATCTATTTTGACAAGACAGAAAATTTATGAATGTTTGCATTATTCTGGATGTTGAACATGAGATTTTATATTTTATTACTTATTCTTATTTGCAGATTATATTACTATATCAGTGTGATATGAGAATTCTTACTGGGCTGTAAAGCTCACACCCCTTCATCTTTCTTTTTCTTCTCAGAGTTACAGGATGACTTAGATTGGCTAAGGCTTGGATTCACGGGTGAGCAGAAGGATAAATAGAGTGTCATAGTATCTGATCAGAGAATTGAAAAAATTTAAATTGTAATTATGTAAGATTTTATGAATTATATTTGAAATTAATTGTTATGGATGTTAAGATTGTAATGATTTATTTTGGCCTTGCATATTCTTTAGGGCTTGCTCTAAGGAGTGTGCGGCCATCACGTATCCGACTCGGGTGTTGGGTTCGGGGCGTGACAGAATGGTATCAGAACATAGATTATGATCATTAGGGATTATGATATAAGTGATTAGAATATTACAGAGTGACATTAGAGCTTAGGTTATGATCATTGGAGATTACGATATAAATGATTAGGATGTGACAGAATAATATCAAAGCTTAGGTTTAAGATCACTAGAGATTATGAAGAGATATTAAAACTTTATGTAAGATCAGTAGGATGTGACAGAGTGGCATTTGAGCTTAGAGCTTGGGTTACGTTTATTCGGAGACAATGATACAAGTAATTAGGATATGACAGAACAGTACTAGAGCCCAAGTTTAAGGTCACTAGGGATTGTCATATAAGTGATACCAAAACTTTGAGATTATAATCACTAAAGTATGATTGATAATATCAGAGTTTAAGATTTTGATCATTAAAGGTATGATAGAATGATATTAGAGTTTAGGTTATGATCACTAGAAAATATGATTTAAGTGGTATTTGAGTTTAAGGTTATAATTATTCAGAATTATAATTTTAGTGATATCTGAACTTAGGTTATGATCATGAGGAACATGATAGGTATAAAAGAGAAGATTCAATATTTAGATTTCGAATAAATAGATATTAAGATAAAATTTATGTATAAGTGACATATGATATCTATAATAGAATTGATGAGTTATATATTAGATTTTAATCAGCAAGGTTGACCTAAGTATGAGAAGAGTTGATCTTAGAATGAAGTGGGAGGTATTGATAAGTTATGTTGAGTATACTAGAGGATTTTGGAATGTAAAACTTATATGATTGAAGATCATGATAATTTTTTTTAATTTTGATGATAATTGTCTGAACATTATGAATTTTGGACTTATCAAAGAAAGTTAATTAGGGTATGGTCTAAGAAAAAATTACATCATATGAGAGAGAAATATTTTTGAACACTGAACCCATAAGAGGTCATATATGGAACTCAATCATAGATGAAAAATATACTTGAATTTTATTATGAGAATATGAAATACATATTTTGGTAAAATTTTTGATTACTCAAAATATCATATTCTGAATATGATTCCTTGATCTTTCAAGTTACATTGAATTTCAAGTCAATAGTTTATTTTTCTAAGTGGATCAAAAGTATTTTGATATTGTGTTAAATTAAAAAAAAGAAAATTTATTTTGTCAGAGTATGATATACAGGTTATGATGAAATCTTTAATAATTCGTATTACTATCTTTGGATTAGAATTTTTTTTATTTTTCTTGTGATTGTTGAAGATGGTAAAGTGTATTAATTATTCAAGTCAATGTTTGGATTTTTAAATTAAATTAAGACATCTTGTTAGTGTTAAATTTTGAATGACTTATACAAGGGACAAGATTTTGTATAGATAATAAGATTTTGTATGGATTTATTGATTAATATTAAGGATTGTGATAAAGGGAGCTCTATAAGAAATAATCAAGTTAATTCTATTTATAAAGATGTTGGCTTGAGTTTTTCTAATTTGTCAAGTTAGAATTAATTCTTTTAAAAAGGAAGATTGATTTAGAAATTATCTAAATGATTGTAAGGTAAATCTAAGATTAACTCCAATTAATTCTAGACATATCGGATTCTTGAAGAGTGATGAAACTTATGTAATGATTTCAAACATAGAAAGTGGGTCAAGATTTAATTTTTATATACTATACCCGAAGGTAGTAAAGATAAAGAAACTTAAAATTTTGTCCTAAGTCTTATATAAAATTTGAAGGTTGGATCTATCCTGGATTGATCTAACATATAAGGATATTTTTATCTTTAATAGACTTATATAATTTGATAAATTAAGATCAGAGTGCGCAGCAAAAGCATGGTGGATTAAATCGATTTGAAATATTAATCTTTTAAATCAAAAGATATTATGATGGAATACATTAGTTGCAAATAAGTAAGGATTTTATTGATAATGAAAGGATACTATAAATTTTGATCTAATCTAATCATAGTCGGATAATTTTTGTCAGTAGATTGCTTCATTATAGATAATACCAAGAAATTCTAGATATCTCAAGTTTATTAACAGCTTAATAGTTCTGGTATTAGTTCAAACTTAGAATGTCCTAACATAGATCTCATATTTTTTTTAAAATTTAATATTGTTACTCGAACTGATATAGAAGATTGAGATTTTTCTTAAGATGAGAGTCTACATATAAAATTTGTTGGAAGGTCAAGAGAAGAAAGAAATCGATGATTGTGAAGAGCGCCCGATGTTTAACCTTTATTTATTTTTCTATCAAGGGTAGTCTGAGATAATTATGAATTTCGAGTGAAATGTATTAGACAAATAATGGTGGTATATTAATACAAGTCTAAAATGTTACAGTTCTTCAAAAAGTTAAGAAATCAATAAGAAGGGATGAGTTTGAAATTTCAAATAATTTTTGTTATAACAAGATCATGAGAAATAAATAATATATAAGATATTATTGTAAGCTTGAGAATGACATGAAGAATGTATAATTTGAAATAGGTATCTAGAACAACATAACTTAATTTCAAGGACGAAATTATTTTAAGGAGGGGAGAATGTAATAACCCAGATAAATAAAAAAAAAAGAGACAGAAGGAGGACTCCCGAAAGGAGTCTTCTTCTCCGATGAATCCCGATCGGAGAAGAACTCTAGGCCTTTTAGAACTCTAGGATCCCCTATAAATAAGCCTCTCCCTCTCTCAAGACCCTCCACCGGTGATCTTCGAGCCCGATTTCTCTCCTTTTCTCCGAAGAAGCCGCGGCAGCCTTTTCTCATGTTCGTCGGAAATTGAAGGTCAAAGAAGCCCCCGGAGTTTAGGTAAGGGTTCAATCTTTCTTCCTCTCTCTCTTCTCTTTCTTCCCATGTTTTTAAACTCCTCGTCGGCCGTCAGGATCGTCGGAAAATCCTTGAAAATAGTGAATCCTGTTTTGCTCTGTTTCGGCCGGACCTTTTCCTCTCTTTTCCGGCCACCTGCACCGCCGGTTGCAGCGTCCCATCCCCGAAACCGAACTCCCATATATCTCTCTTCCTTCCCTGAAAGCCTTGGCCGTCGGTGACCGGCCAATGGTCGGAGTTCATGAAGAAGGGAGACGGATCCCCTGTTTTTCAAAAAAAAAAAAAAAAAAAAAGAGCCACCGGCCGAACCCCATCGCCGGTCGTTGTTGGATCTTCGGCCAGGCCGCCACCCCGTCGGAGCCCGAGCCACCGGGGGGGACCTCACGGTCCTCCCCTGTTTCAGCCAAGGGAGGCCGCGGGAAGAAAAGAAGAAGGAAGAAGAAGAAGAAAAGAAAAGAAAAGAAAAAGGAAAAAGAAAAAGAAAAGAAAAAGGAAAAAGAAAAAGAAAAGAAAAAAAAAAGAAAAAGAGAAAGAGAAAAAAAAATAAAATAAAATAAAATAAAATAAGAAGAAGAAGGAGAGAATTTTTCCTCTCTCTCCTTTCTCTCTTCTTTCTCTCTCTTTTCTCTCTCCTCTCTCTACCTTCTCTCTCTACATTTTCTCTCTCTAGATTTTCTCTCTAGACTTTTCTCTCTCTTTACAGATTTTATCTCTCTAGGATCTTTTCTTCCTCTCTGATTGCATCATGAACCCTAGAATAAACTTGAAAATGAAAATAAGATGATCTGAGGTTGCTCCGAAATTCGTGCGGTAGATCTGATCACAGTTCGATCCTATTCAAAATTTATAATACTTGATTCATATTGAGTCACCCTGATAGGACCTCTGATGATCTCGATCATGAGTGTCTCATCGGAAGGATACGAAGGTTTCTCTCTCCACTTTCTCTCTCTACTTTCTCTCTCTAGAATTTTCTCTCTCTTCATGGATTTTCTCTCTCTAGAAGTCTTATGGATCAGTGGAGGATCCAGATACTTAGGTAAATCCTAATTTTGGTTAATCCTAAGAGAGATCCTAGATTTGTGTTATCAGGTCGATTATCGGTAATTTTCTCCATATGTGATTTTTATATTGATCAGGATTACGAAGAGATGATCATCTGCAAATGATATCGAGTAGAATATTTTGTTAAAGAAATTCATAAATCAAAGAAGAACATTGATTTCTGTGTTTGGATCAGTCACCGATAAAGATAAGAATCCCTGTACATGATCACTATTATATATGCTATTTTACTATTGGTCTTGCATCATTGGTTTTTGCATCGTCGGATTTGAGATCGATGAAATTATTATACCCGAGATACTGTTATTTGATTTTGAGCATGAATATGTTATGTCAATATATATGTATCAAAGATTGATGGCATGATTATATGGATATGACATATCTGAATTGATCATAATGCAAGACAGAATTGATTGATGAAATCAACACATAATGATTAAATGAAAAGAAAGAGATATATGGTATGGACTAGCCTTGTCATGTGGAACAGCCGGCCAGGAGTTTATGCCTGGGACAGCCCGCCAGGAGCTTATGCCTGGGACAGCCCCCACTGGCTTATAGGTGGATCAGCCGGCTAGGAGCTCATGCCTGGGACAGCCCGCCAGGAGCTTATGCCTGGGACAGCCTCTCACGGGCTTTCGTACGTGGGACAGCCGGCCAGGAGCTCATCCTGGGACAGTCTTGAAAGACTTTTTAAGTGGATTCGATCCGGATGATGACTGAGGTATAGACTTGGATAGTCCAGAGCCAGAAAGAAAAGGTTAAAAATCATGTGATTATGAAAAGAGAAATGAAAGATAAGACATGAAATAATTGTTGAACAAAAGTGGTTCACCTATTAACATATGATGATGCATCTATTTTGACAAGACAGAAAATTTATGAATGTTTGCATTATTCTGGACGTTGAACATGAGATTTTATATTTTATTGCTTATTCTTATTTTCAGATTATATTACTATATCAGTGTGATATGGGAATTCTTACTGGGCTGTAAAGCTCACACCCCTTCATCTTTCTTTTTCTTCTCAGAGTTACAGGATGACTTAGATTGGCTATGGCTTGGATTCACGGGTGAGCAGAAGGATAAATAGAGTGTCATAGTATCTGATCAGAGAATTGAAGAAATTTAAATTGTAATTATGTAAGATTTTATGAATTATATTTGAAATTAATTGTTATGGATGTTAAGATTGTAATGATTTATTTTGGCCTTGCATATTCTTTAGGGCTTGCTCTAAGGAGTGTGTGGCCATCACGTATCTGACTCGGGTATTGGGTTCGGGGCGTGACAGATGAGACCAGGTAATAATGAAGTAATAATGCTGAGTCGGGGCAGATCGTCCACCCATTATCTCTCAAAATAGACAACGTGAGGCCACAAGCTTCAATCGTGTTTAACATGCCATTATTTTATTGAGTCATTCGCGGTTCGGCTGTGTTTACTTGGGGTCAACCGATTTTTTGGTTGAAGGGGTCAACCGATTTAATCTCTCATTTTGGTGCGAGGCCCGGCTCGTCAATCAGCCTGACAAGCCTAGCGTATACGGTGGCCTAATTCAGGAGGAAAAAAAAAAAAAAATTCTGTTGACTCTTGCACCTCGTGAGTAGGAGAAGGAGAGCTAGGACAACTTCTTTAGGTCAGGTGGGAAAACAGACCCATCGCTTGCCAAATCTTCTTTTACAATCCTTGATTTGGGCTATAAAGAGTTCTTCCCCCATCCTCAAGAATCTAGTTTTGAGATCTCTCGATTGAGTCGAATTTTTATTTTTGGTGTGAAGGAATTCATTGTGATCTTGGGCACAAGACCTCACCGGCAGTGAAGATAAGGTTTCTAATCCTTCCTCCTTTTTAGTCTTTGGGCCATCGCCACTGCTTGGATTCGGTTCGCCAGGTTGTCAGATAGGGATGAATAGTGTCTCTCTTATTTTGGATTTTTGTTTTCTTGATTTGCCGACAATTCCTGCTGCCGTCGGGGTCGTCACTTTGCCATCAACAGGCACCGCTGTAGATCGCTGGCACTGAGCCTTTCTGCTGCCATAGAGAGAGGGAAAAAGAGAAAGATCTCCTATTTTGAAGACGAAGAAGTGAGAGAGTTGTTCTTTCCGCTCTCTCTCCTCTCACTACCTTTCCCTCTCTTCTTTTTTCTCCCTAGATGGATCGTAGGATCTATGGAAGAGCGATTCGGGAGACTTGATGGTGAACCCTTGGTGAACCCCACTAGAGGATTTTAGATAAATGATTTTCCCCTTTTGATTTTTTATTTTAATATTAAAATTGGTTTTATGGAAGGACAATCTTCTGGACAGAAGAATATCAAGTAGGTTTCTTGACAGAAGAATATGGACAGAAGAACAGAAGAATATCAAGTAGGTTTCTTGACACCCCGACATCATAAAGATATAGATTGATTCTTAGTGTGTTAAAGTTCATCTTTAGTAGGTATGAGTCCTTGAATACGGATACCTATGTGTATGTTTATTTATGCACTGCATGGTTTTTCTTTTTTGTGACTCATTTTGATGGATATGCGATGATTGGTATGGTTATTTATATTTTTCATATCATATACTTGTATTAAATATGGATGATATTTTGGATAGTTTGGATTATGATATCGATTATTGAAAATCTTGAAAAAAATATAATATTATATAGTATTTTTCTGGCATATATAATTGAGATATAATAAGTTGATAATCAAGAAAAGAATATTTGAATTAGCCACGTTAAATTGTGAATAGCTTTATTATGGGTAGGAACATGATACTATGGATATCCTATCATAGGTTAGAACATAGCAATATGGATAGCCCACCATAGGCAGGAATATGGCACTGTAGATAGCCCCATATGGATAGAAATTTGATACTTGAGTTTGTTGATCATGGAATGAAATGTGACCGTGATTAGTTCAAAATCCTAAAGATGATTAATCTGGATCATATTAATGAGACATGGATGATGAGATATATGAAACCACTATTAAGTAAAATGATCTTTTTAACAAAATATGTGATATATCACTTTTGAATAAGATGGATATTTGATTATAAATTATATATATTTTTGTATATATTGGCATTGAGCTGTATTGGATATTGATGTGAGATTTCATGATTCATGTTTTCATTCCGATATTGTTGATTTGCTATTCTATAATCTTATTATTATATTGGTGTTAGTGTTTGGAGATTATTAGTGATGCTCGGGTTATCTACTGTGCACCTCATGGTGCGGTGCACAATGTACCGTCTATCATGCGACGGACGATCGCATGTGAATGCATGTCCGTTGCATGTGGCACAACAGAGGATCCGTGCGGTTCTTATTGAGCTGTAAACTCACGTCCCTTCTTTTCTTTTCTTTTTTTTCAGGGATGCAAAATGTTTAGTCTCGTTTGGATGGGATGTAGAGTCCAGTTGTCATGGAGTGTCAGGCCTTACATATTTTTTAGGATCTTATCTTGAGAAATGCACAGTTATGTCGCATAGTCAAGCCAGCTGTTAGGTTTGGGGTGTGCCATTTAATTTGTTAGTTAGACGTTACTGGTTCTTGTTTTTCCTCAAAAT
Organism: Elaeis guineensis; assembly: GCF_000442705.2. NCBI lineage: Eukaryota > Viridiplantae > Streptophyta > Magnoliopsida > Arecales > Arecaceae > Elaeis > Elaeis guineensis. Next base: position 4,127,182 of record NC_026001.2, read on the forward strand.
TACTTGCAATCAGTCCATAAAAGAATTTACAGAGCACAAGATATTAGCAACTCCTTTCAATCCTTTCTTGGTCATTTTCTCTAATGGCTTCAGCAAGATCCTACATCCTGTTCCTCTCAATCTTCTCATTAGCGTTTGCGCTTGGAGAAGCTCAACAAACGAATTCCAACATAAGCTTGGAGGCCACACTCCATCCCTCCACCAACCCTACATCATGGCTCTCACCAAATGGACATTTTGCCTTCGGATTCTATCCCGAAGGTACCGGCTTCGCCATTGGAACATGGCTCGTGGCATCTCCTGATAACACCACTGTTATATGGACAGCAGACCGAGATGACCCACCGGTGACCAAAGATGCTGTATTGAACCTGACTAGTGAAGGGCTCAAGCTCCTCCTACAGCACTCTGAAGGGCGACTCATCTCCCAGCTTCCCCCTAACACTGTTGCTTCCTCTGCTTCCATGCTCGATTCCGGGAACTTCGTCATCTATGACTCTAACTTTAAAGTCATATGGGAAACCTTTGTCAATCCAACTGACACAATCATGGCAGGTCAGGTGCTGCGCAATGGATACAATCTCGTTTCCAGCGCATCAGAAACCGACCACTCGAGTGGGAAGTTTCAGCTCAGCATGCAGCCTGATGGGAACCTTGTTCAGTATCCTGTGGCATCAGCACACTATCCACAGGATGCTAACTATGCCTCCGGAACAGAGGGAGATGGCTATCTTAGCTTATATCTCGATGATAATGGTTGGCTCTACCTGCACCAGGGCAATGTCACATCCAATCTAACGAGCGGCTACCGGCACGGGACAGCACTAGTGTACCGTGCAACGCTTGGTGTGGATGGGATCTTTCGGTTATATTCTCACGATCTCGAGTTAAACACAGAACAGGTATTGAAGGAATTCGCAGAAGTAACAGATCCGTGTGAGGTCCAGGGAACCTGTGGCCTGAACAGCTACTGCACTTCCGCAAATGGACAAGCAGTGGTATGCATGTGTCTGCCTGGTTTCGATTATCTTGATACTAACAGGACATCGAGCGGATGCAGAAGAAACATCACGACCGCTGCAGGATGCTACTTGAGCAATGATAACATGACATACATGTCCACTCTGGAGAGTGTAATTTGGATGGTCGATCCCTACGGTGAACCCTTGTCTGTGACAAGCAAGGAAGATTGCGGAGAAGCATGTTTGAAAGATTGCAATTGTGATGCCGCTCTGTTTTCCGACAATACGTGCTTGAAACTGGTGTTTCCATTGAGATATGGGAAAACAGATGACTCCACCACGACATTCATCAAGCTGTCTAACAGAAGCGCTGGAGGAAGGCCTGAAATTAATAGCCGTCCAGAAAGCCCTTCTGCAGCTCCCATTATTACTGATAATTTCTCTTCTCTTATTATTTCATTCTCCTCCAATAAAAATAAATAGATTATAATTGTAATATAGACCAATTCAAATTACATACTATTGTAGTATAGGCCAGCTATGACAAAAATTCAAAATACATGCTATTGTAGTGTAGCCAGTTATAATAAGATTTCAAATTTCATGCTAAGGAAGCCAGCTATTATAGGAGAAGCATTTCAAATTTCTTATTAAATAGGGAGAGACCAAATATATGATTTGATTCATGCATTGATATGAAGCCAAATATAGATGAACCAAATATGGAAGATGATCTATGCATTAACACACTCCCTCAAGTTGGAGATTCGTGACCACAAATCTTTAGCTTATCCCGTAAGAATCTGAATCATGAGGTACCCAAAGGCTTGGTGAAAATATCAGCAAGTTGATCTTGTGTGGAAATAAACTGAATAGATAGTTGACATCGTGCAACACATTCATGAATAAAATAAAAATCAATCTCGACTTGTTTCGTACCAGTATGAAAAGCAGGATTGGCCGAGAGATAAGTGGCCCCAATATTGCCGCACCATAGAATTGGGGGACTATGGATATGATGGCCTAACTCCTGAAACAAAAACTCAAGCCAGATTAGTTCAGCTGATGCATCAGCTAAAGCCTTGTATTCAGACTCTATCGAAGAATGAGCAACTGTCTTCTGTTTGCAAGATGCCCAAGAAATAAGGTTGCGGCTAAGAAAAATTGCATAATCCCTAATAGAGCACTGATCAGTCCCACTGATGTATTGCATTTTTATAGTAATTATTATTATTAATTTTTAATGATTTTGATGAAATTGGTATAATAATTAACTAAATAAATATAAGAACCTGATATGTTTTATGTCAATTGCAGGTAATTGAGCCAGGTCACACCTAATTGGGCTTAACCATATTTTAAAGGTCAAATTAAGTGAAATTGGTTGAGTTCGATTCAGCAGGATTTGTCATCCAGAGTCATCAGGTCTTGCATCAAAATCAGAGTCCATCTCAAAGCAGAATAACCAAATCAAGATATCAATGGACCCCACACCTTATCCTTTTTGGCATCATCATCCAGAAAAGAAACTAGAGGTGCAGGAAATAAATCAAGCAGTTAATCTCTCCCATCTAGTCAACCAATCTAAATTCTGGATATTTTGGTGTGAGGACCCCTAAAAGGCAAGCTACAGGATTCCAAATTGAGCAAGATTAGATCCTACAAAATTTTGAGAAAAGCAAGAAAGGAACATAATTTACAGAATTGAATTTGAATTCTAGATGAGGTGGCTACAGTAGGTTGAAGTTGGTAACAATGTTGGACACAACAAGAAACACCCGATACACCCAGATTCTTCTTAGTGTTTCTTGGCACAAAAATCTGATATGGCAACCAATTTTGGGTGGCAAAGAGCTATCTTGGAAAGAATTAAATGGAAGAAAATCAGAGTCCAAACTAATTCTGCATGAGGAGCAAACTTAGAAAGAATTGGAACCAATTCTTGGAAAACTTGATTTGGGTAGCCGAAACTTTACTTTGTTTTGCAGATTTTGTGGACCCAGGAAGGAAGAAATTCTTCTCCTCTAATTAACCATGCCTCTTTTCCTTCTTTTACTATGGAAATCAGAATAAAATCAAAAAATTTGGGCAGCATAAGGAGTATGTCATGCCCCGAACCCAATACCCGAGTCGGATACGTGATGGCCGCACACTCCTTAGAGCAAGCCCTAAAGAATATGCAAGGCCAAAATAAATCATTACAATTTTAACATCCATAACAATTAATTTCAATAATAATTCGTAAAATCATGCATAATTACAAATTAAATTTCTTCAATCCTCTGATCAGGTATCAACGGTACTCTATCTATGCATCCGCTCACTCACAAATCCATATCATAGCCAACCATGGACATCTTGTAACTCTGAGAAGAAAAAGAAAATGAAGGGGTGTGAGCTTTACAGCCCAATAAGAATTCCCATATCACACCAATATAATAATATAATATGAAAATAATAATAGGCAATAACACGTAAAAATCGATGTTCACTGTCCAGAATACTGCAAACATTTATAGATTATCTATTTTATCAAAAGAGATGCATCATCATATGTTAAATAAGTGAAACAATTTTATTCAACAATTGTTTCGTGTCTTATCTTTCTATTTTCTTCTATTATCACATCATCTTTAATTCCTTTCTTTTTGGCTTTAGCTTTAGCTTTGGCTTTGGCTTTGGACTACCAGGATCATGCGACGATCTTTTATTTGGATCGATTTCTGTGATCTTCCTCGGATTGAAACATTCATGATCTTTCTCGGATCAAAGTGGCCATGATCTTTTTCGGATCAAATCATTCATGATCTTTCTCGGATCAGATTCTTCATGATCTTTCTTGGATCATATTCTTCCACACATAAGCCTGTGGGGGCTGTCCCAGGCATAAGCTCCTGACAGGCTATTCCACATGACAAGGCTAGTCCAAACCATAATTCTCTTTCTTTTCATTTTCACGAAATTATGATATTTAACTTCATTAATCAATTCATCTTTTGCAGTGTAATAAATATGTCATACATATAATCATGCCATCAATGCTGATACATTTGTATTGATATAACATACTCATGCTCAAAATCACATAAATAAATAACAGTATCTCAGATATAACAAATTCATCGATCTCAAATCCAATGATGCAAAATCAAGAAGATAAAAGCAACGATAAAATAACATATATAATGATGATTATGTACAGAGATTCTTACCTTTACCGGTGACTGATCCAAGCACAGAAATCAATGTTCTTTTTTTGACTTATGAATTTCTTTAACAAAATATTTCACTCGATATTATATGCAGACAATCATCTCTTCATAACCCTGATCAAATATAAAAATCATATATAGAGAAAATTACCGATAATCGAGCCTAATAACACAGATCGAGGACCTCTCTTAGGATTAATCAAAATTAAGATTTATCTAAGTATCTAGATCCTCCACTGATCCATAAGACTTTTAGAGAGAGAAAATCCATGAAGAGAGAGAAAATTTTAGAGAGAAAAAGTAGAGAGAGAAAGTGGAGAGAGAATCTTCGTATTCTTTCGATGAGGCAATCATGATCGAGATCATCAAAGGTCCTATCAGGGTGACTCAATATGAATCAAGTGTTACAAATTTTAAATAGAATCGAACTGGGATCAGATCTACCGCACGAATTTTGGAGCAATCTCAAATCATCATATTTTAATTTCAAATTTATCCTAGGGTCTGTGATGTAATCAGAGAGAGAGTAGAAATATTCTAGAGAGATAAAATCCACAAAAAGAGAGAAAGGTCTAGAGAGAGAAAATAGAGAGAGAATCTAGAGAGAGAAACTGGAGAGAGAAGGTAGAGAGAGGAGAGAGAAAATTTTTCTCTCTTCTTCTTCTTCTTTATTTTATTTTATTTTTATTTTTTTCTTTCTCTTTTTTTTTTTCTTTTCTTTTTCTTTTTTCCTTTTTCTTTTCTTTTTCTTTTTTCTTTTTCTTTTCTTTTCTTCTTCTTCTTCCTTCTTCTTTTCTTTTCTTTTCGTGGCTTATTTTTGACTGAAACAGGGGATCTTTGATCCCCTCCTTGGTTGGCCGGCCGGCGGCGCAGTCAGTGCGGGGATGGTCGGCGGCCAAAGGAGAGATGATCCGACGGCAAGAGGCGGCCAAACCGGTGGTCGACGGTGACCACCGGCAACGAAAAATGGCAAAAATAAAGATTTTTTTCGCAACAAAATCTGACAACTCCAATCGCCGGCAAGCATGCACATCGGCACGGGAAGGAAGGGGAAGGAGAGAGGAAGGGGAGGAGGCTTACCTCCGTCGTCGGTGAAGCTTTTCCGGCGAGAAATTGGATGTCACAGTGATGGATCTCCGTGAGGAATTTCCGACGATTGCCGTCATTTTACCTCGAGATTTTTGATGGAAAGGAGAGAGGAGGGATCTCCTCCTTAAATAGGGCCGGAGGGAGCTTATCTCCGACTCTGATTGGGAGCCAGTGAACGGAGGAAGAAGACTCCCTTCGGGAGTCTTCTCCCCTACTTCTTTCCCTTTTTTTTTTTTGGTTTGGGCTGTGGCTGATTTTGGGCCGGGGTGTTACAGAGTAGATGGCTGGTGGTTGCTTAAAGCCTATCCAAAGGAGGAGAGATTCTATATCAAATAGAAAGAATGATATATAGAATAAAATCATGAGAAAAATATCACTTTAACCTTAGCCCTAGCCCTATTTAAGGATCCTAAAACACCAGCAAGATGGAGAGGAGAATCATCTTTGAAAGCTAGAAATCAAGCAAGGAGAGTTTGGAGTATCTGAAAGATTTGAAGAGAAGATTCATTCGACTCTGTAATTCCTTCAGAGTTTTTAATTCTTTCTCTTATTTACTTAGAATTTATTTTCTAGAACTCATTGTTAGGATGATTTTGGAGTTTTATTCAAGTATACTTGAGTTTGATTTTGATATGATGAAAAGCTAAATTTCTAGCTAGGGTACCTGATGTAGTTTGGATTTAATTTCAATTCCAGAATCTTGTATTAATTTTCTTTGTTAATGCAATTGTTTGTTATTTGCACTTAATGCTTTTAAGGATTATTATCTTTGGTACTTGATTGATTTCGATTTATAATTGGTACTGGAAAAGAAGATTATAAATTAGAGTTAATAACAAACATCATAGGAATAATAATTGGAGCGAAAGTAGAAGATTTGACCTGTTAAATTTTGGAAATAATCACTGTACTTATTAAACTAATTGAAATCTATTTTACTATTGGAAGATAGATTATAGGTTTTAATTAGTATATTTAATAAGACTCGGGAGAGATTATTAAATAATTTAATATTATTTATTCTTGTATTAATAATTAAATTTAGATTATTAATCGAAATAGCTGAAATTGATAATTGGTCCAAGTGAAATCAGATATACCCTAGTGCTTTATCAATCGAATTTTGATTCAGCTTTCATTGAGTTCTTTAGAGTTAATTTTATTTTCCACTGTCATTCAGTTTCGATCGTTTAGATATTAGTAAAATTAGCGTTCACTTTTGATAATTAAACTCAGTCCTCGTGGGAACGATCTCTTATTTATCATTATATTACTTGAGCGATTTCGTGCACTTGCGAAATATGCTATCAAGTTTTTGGCGCCGTTGCTGGGGACTGGTGCTTTAATATTAAGAATAGTTGATTTTACTAGTAATCTAGATATTTTATTTCTTAGATATTTAAAAAAAATCACTGATATTTCATAACGCTTAACTAATATAGTATAACCAAAAATATAAAAAAAAAATCAAACTTGATTGGACATCTTGTTTCTTTGCATTGCATCTCCATAATTAACTTTAAGGGCACTTAACCAATTAATCAGATAAGGTGGGGATTTGATCACCCTTCCTTAGCCCAAAAACCACATCCTTCATCCTGCATAACCTAGACTTTAATCTAAAATCAATTAAACATTGGCCCTAGGATATTCGAGCTCAATAGGACAAGAAAGTCCTAAAGTTAGACCGGATTCGAATTGATTAATTGCTCGGTGTCTAAGGCAAGTGGTTTAAGAAGGTGATTTTTAATTGATTTCATTATCTGACCTGGCCAACTCAGTTGGTGTCTAAGGAAAGCAACAAGCAGGAGACCTCCCACATCTTACACTTACCTGGTCGAGATAGTTAGTCAGTTTTGGGCTTGGAGTGCTTGAAGGCGATCCTGGAACAGTTAGGAGCTGTCTAGATCTAGGTTAACCCTAGGATCGAAAGTTCATTTTGTGCTAACTTGTTTGCCATTAAAATTTAAACCTAATTAAAACACTCTTCTCTTTCATCTCTAGATTTAGGACTCCTTAGGACTCATCTCTAGAACTCTTTTCTCTCTCCTTCCTCTTCTCTCTTCTTTTTTAAAAAAAAAGGATAATAATCTTTCAAAATTACAACTTGGAAAAGAGAATCGGATCGACTTGTGAGAATTGAATGAAATCCCATTTCAAGTCAAAAAATTGAACGCACTTGTAAACAAAACATTAAAGCCGTCAGAGAAGGGAAGAAATCTGAGGCAAAAGTAGATCCAGAAATGGCTGAAGATCCAAGGAGAGAAGTAATCCTAGTAGGGAATAATGAGGTTGCTAGAGAGGCAAACCCCAGGGCACTGGGGGATTATGCTATGCCTACCGTGAATGGAGCTTCATCTAGCATCACAAGACCACCTGTGCAAGCAAACAACTTTGAGATCAAGCCTGCTTTGATCCAAATGATCCAGACAGCAGTTCAGTTTGGAGGATTGCCCAATGATGACCCTAATGCACACATTGCAAACTTCTTGGAGATATGTGATACCCTTAAGCATAATGGAGTGTCAGATGATGCAATTCGGTTAAGATTATTCCCGTTTTCACTTAGAGACAAGGCTAAAGCATGGTTACAGTCTCTTCCTGCTGGCTCGATCACCACTTGGAATGACTTAGCACAAAAATTTTTGGCAAATTTTTTTCCACCTGCTAAGACTGCCAAGTTGAGGACTGACATCCAAACCTTCGTGCAATTCGACATGGAGACCTTATATGAAGCTTGGAAAAGGTTCAAGGATCTGCTTAGGAGGTGTCCATACCACGGGCTGCCTAAATAGTTGGTTGTGCAAACCTTCTACAATGGGCTGAACAACCATACCAGAATTAATATTGATGCTGCTGCTGGAGGTTCATTGATGGGGAAGTCACTTGATGAGGCCTATGATCTTTTGGAGGAAATGGCCAACAACAATTACCAATGGCCCAATGAGAGAAACATGGTGAGGAGACCTGCTGGAGTTCATGAGATAGACGCTATTACTGCACTCAATGCAAAGGTAGACACTCTTTTTAAAAAATTAGATCATTTGTCTATTAATGCTGTCAATACTCGTGTGCAGACCTGTGAGATGTGTTCTAGGCAACATGCTACTCAAGATTGCCCGATTGACAGCTCATTCATGCCTCCAGTACAAGAACAAGTGCAATATGTGGCAAACCAAGGAAGACAACAAAATAATCCATACTCAAACACCTATATGCCTGCCTGGAAGAACCATCCAAATTTTTCCTGAAAAAATCAACAGCAACAACAGAATTATCAGAATAGAGGACCACCTGATTTTCCACAGCAAGAAAAGAAGTCTAACCTGAAAGAATTGGTTGCAACTCTCACCAAGGCCACTACTGATTTCATGGGTGAAACTAAGGCAAACTTTCAAAACCAGCAAGCTGCCATTAAAAACTTGAAAATACAAATGGGACAGTTGGCCAACATGGTAGCTAACAGAACTCAAGGGTCATTGCCTAGCAATACTGAAATGAACCCGAAGGAGTATGTGAAGACAATTACCTTGAGGAGTGGAAAACAACTAGGGGAACAACAAGGGAAAGAGCCTGTTAAAGAATAAGTAAAGGAACAAACTCAAGAAGAGACTATGGTTAAAGAGAAGCTAAAAGAGAAAAAGGAAGAGCCAGTAAAGCCCTACAATCCATCAGTTCCTTTTCCTCAAAGGATCAAGCAAAGTAAGGATGACAAGAACTTTCTGAAGTTTTTGGAGGTCTTCAAGAAACTACACATAAATATTCCATTTGCGGAGGAATTAGCTCAGATGCCTAGCTATGCCAAATTCTTGAAGGACATCCTTTCCGAAAAGAGAAGGCTAGAGGACCATGAGACAGTCATGCTCACCGAAGAGTGCAGTGCAATCATTCAGAACAAGTTGCCATCAAAATTAAAGGATCCAGAGAGTTTTATAATTCCATACAATATTGGCAATATCGAATTCACTAAAGCATTGTGCGATTTAGGTACTAGCATTAACTTAATGCCTTTATCTATTTTCAGGAAGCTTGGACTAGGGGATGTGAAACCGACCAGTATCTCATTACAACTAGCTGATCGATCGGTGATATATCCTAAAGACATAGTGGAGGATGTATTAGTCAAGGTGGATAAATTTATCTTCCCAGTGGATTTCATTGTCTTAGATATGGAGGAAGATAGAGAGATTCCTTTGATATTGGGGCGTCCATTCCTTGCAACTGGCAAGGCACTTATAGATGTCCATGAGGGTAAGCTTACTTTAAGAGTGGGACAAGAAGAGGTAATTTTTAACGTGCTTAATTCTTTTAAATATCCTCTTGAGAATGATGAATATTTTAGATTAAATGTGATTAATAAATTTGTTAGTGAAATAATTGATAATTCTGAATATGACTTGATTGATGGTGTTAAAAATAAATTTGAACAGTTACTTGAGTATGTTGATGTATTAAATGATGGTTAAAAAATACAAGATTCAGTAGAGGCTAAGCCAAACCCCAATCTTGAGCTTAAGCAGCTCCCTTCTCACTTAAGATATGCATTCTTAAAAGACTCATCTATTTTTTCTGTCATTATATCTGCTCATTTATCTGCTGAACAAGAGAAAAAATTGTTGCATATGTTGAAAAAGCATAAGAAAGCACTAGGCTGGTCTATTGATGATATTAAGGGAATTAGTCCCAGTATATGCATGCATAAAATTTTAATGGAAAAAAATTACAAACCTTTAATTGAGCATCAACGTAGGTTAAATCCTAATATGAAGGAAGTAGTTAGAGCTGAAGTAATGAAATTACTTTATGCAAGAATTATCTATCCTATTTCTGATAGTAGTTGGGTGAGTCCTGTTCAAGTAGTTCCTAAGAAAAGGAGGATGACTGTTATTATAAATAATAAAAATGAGCTAATACCCACTAGAACGTCACTGGTTGGCATGTGTGTATTGATTATAAGAAGTTAAACAAAGCCACATGAAAGGACCATTTTCCTTTGCCTTTTATTGACCAGATGCTTGAGAGATTATCTGGATATCCCTTCTACTATTTTTTAGATGGTTATTCAGGATATTTTCAAATTCCTATTGTACCTGAGGATCAAGAAAAAACTATATTTACTTGTTCATATGGAACATTTGCATATAGGAGAATGCCATTTGGGTTATGTAATGCACCTGCAACTTTTCAAAGATGTATGATGTCTATATTCTCTGATATGGTTGAAAAATTCATTGAAATCTTTATGGATGATTTTTCAGTTTTTGATCCTTCTTTTGATATGTGTTTGACTAACCTCTCTCAAGTTCTACAGCATTGTGAAGAAACTAATCTTGTATTGAACTGAGAGAAATATCATTTTATGGTGCAGGAAGGAGTAGTTTTAGGCCATAAGATTTTATCTAGAGGAATAGAAGTAGACAAAGCAAAGGTGGAGGTCATTGAGAAATTACCACCACCAACATCTGTTAAAGGAGTGAGGAGTTTCTTAGGGCATGCTGGCTTCTATAGAAGATTTATAAAAGACTTCTCTAAAATTACCAAACCTCTTTGTAAATTATTGATCAAGGATGCGCCTTTTAAATTTACTGATGAGTGTTTGGTTGCTTTTAACAGGTTAAAGAGAGAATTAATCTCAGCTCCTATCATCACTGCACCTGACTGGAATCTACCATTTGAACTCATGTGTGATGCAAGCGACTATGCTATAGGAGCAGTCTTGGGACAAAGAAAGGAGAATAGACTTCATGTGGTGTACTATGCGAGTCGAACACTGAATGATGCACAGTTGAACTATGCCACCACAGAGAAAGAGTTGCTCGCCATTATTTTTGCTTTTGATAAATTTAGGCCATATCTTATAGGAGCAAAAATAATAATGTATATTGATCACTCAGCAATTAAATATTTATTTGAAAAGAAGGATGCAAAATCGAGACTAATTCGTTGGGTGCTCTTATTGCAAGAATTTAACTTGGAGATTAGGGACAAGAAAGGAGCAGAAAATCTTGTAGCAGATCACTTATCTCGGTTAGAGTTAAGTAAAGAAATTGAGAACACTGAGGTACCCATTAATGAGTCATTCCCTGATGAGCAATTATTTGCATTACTCACATCTAGTACATCTTGGTGTGCTGATATTGTTAATTTTAAGGCATGTGATATTATTCCTCCTGAATTTAATTACCAGCAAAAAAAGAAATTTTTACATGATGCAAAATATTATTTTTGGGAGGATCCATATTTATATAAGTATTGTCCAGATCAGCTTATTAGGAAATGTGTGCCTGATGATGAAATTAAAAATATTTTAAAATACTATCATTTATTAGAGTGTGGAGGCCATTTTGGACCCAACAAAACAGCTGCTAAAGTATTATAGTGTGGTTTTTATTGGCCTAACCTATTTAAAGATGCTATTGCTTTTGTTTCTTCTTGTGACCGGTGTCAAAGAACTGAAAATATTTCTTTTAGACAGAAAATGCCACTAACCAATATCCTTGAAGTAGAACTATTCGATATGTGGGGATTAGATTTTATGGGGCCTTTTCCACCTTCTCATTCAAATCAATACATCCTGGTGGCGGTGGATTATGTATCCAAATGGATTGAGGCAGTAGCACTTTCCTCTAATGATGCCAAGAGTGTGCTCAAGTTCTTAAAGAAATACATATTCACACACTTTGGTATTCCAAGGGCTATCATCACGGATGGAGGTAAGCATTTTTGTAATCGTTATTTAGATTCTCTATTGACGAGATACGGTGTTACTCATCGTACAGGAATACCATATCATCCCCAAACAAGTGGACAAGTAGAGATCTCCAATCTGAAATTAAAAGAATATTGGAGACTACTGTCAACTCATCAAGAAAAGACTGGTCCCTAAAATTAGATGATGCATTATGGACATATAGAACAGCATTCAAAACATCAATTGGGATATCCCCGTATCGTCTAGTTTATGGAAAAGCATGCCATTTACCTGTGGAGGTAGAGCATCAAGCTTACTGGGTAACTAGGTTGCTAAATTTCAATATGGAAGCTGCTGGAGAGAAAAGGTCATTACATCTTAATGAACTTGATGAGTTCCGCCTCCATGCATATGAAAATGCAAGAATTTATAAGGAGAGAACGAAAAGATGGCATGACAAGCATATTGTGAGGCGTGAATTCCAAGCAGGACAAAAGGTGTTGCTGTATAACTCCTACCTAAAGCTATTTCCAGGCAAGCTTCGGTCTAGGTGGTTAGGTCCATTTGAGATTATACAAGTTTTTCCACATGGAGCTGTTGAGCTGAAGAGTGGTGATAGGACCTTCAAGGTCAATGGGCAAAGGTTGAAGGAATACATAGATGGAGGATTTGAGCAACCAAAAACCTCCATATCACTGACATAATGCATTGGGATAGTCAAGCTAACGACTATAAACTAGCGCTTCTTGGGAGGTAACCCAAGCAAATTTTTTTTTATTTTTTTTATTTTTTGAGTCAATTTTAATCCTCACTATATTTTCAAGGTTTGAATGGATGTTGTTCACTTTTTGTAGGCACATTGAAGAAGACAAAAGAGATGAAATGACTGAGGACGAGTTGCAAACTCGCACAAGCGCATAGGCATGCTACAAAGGGGAGTACCCCTAACCTTTAAGAATGCCTTGCTATAATATGTATTGTGATGATGATCTTATCATTGAGCACAATGTCCAATTCAGGTTTGGGGGTGCATTTGCATGAGCATTTCGTGTTAATAATATAGGATTGCCATTATGTTTGCATCTTTGTCTTTATTTTAATAAAATTTATTAAAAAAAAAAATTGGAATATTGATTCATTGATCACTTGTAAGGATATAAAAGGGGACAATTTTGCCTTTGTGTTATTGTTTGGCTATCTTAGCTTTAAATTTGAAAGTCAAATTCAGGGATTGACTGTTTTAAACTTGTAAATACTTAAATAAAATCTCGTATAGGAGATAGTTACTTTGCTTCGCCAATCCTATTTGTGAGCTTTGTTGCGTTTGTTGAAATAAAATGTAGACAATTTACTTGAGAAAAATGATATAGGCATTCCTTTGGCATACCCTTTTTGGTCCCTTGTATTTTCTTTTCATGCTATCTCATATCTACTGTTCATATTTTTTTTGAGAATAAATTGATTATAATGGTTAGAGCATACTGAATTTTAATTTTTCTTCCATTCAAAAAAAAAAAAAGCACAATCTACTCCGCTGTTTCAAGTTGCCTAGTAACTAGGAGCATTCATGAGCCCCATGTTTGCTTTTACATCAAACAGTGACTTGAATTATGAGTATGCAAAGCACTTTGAGTATATGACTTGCTGAGTAACCGGGTGCCTTCATCGCCAATATCGGTATTCGCATAAAAAGGCAAATGATGACTTAAGAAAGAGTGCCAAAATGTATAGGCTGTTCTAAAAGTATAAAATAAAATAAATAAAGGAAGGGATGTAAAGCATAAGTAATTGAGTATGCTCTGATTTATTGTGGTTAATTTATTTTCACTTATGTGACCATAACCATCATTCTTGTTGCTTGCTTTCCATTTTTTTTACCCGAAAAAGTCCTATTGATCTCTTGAGTACGTTGTTTGCACTAGTGGAGATGGGCTGATAGGATTTTGCATTCAGGATTGGATGTTTGAACCGAATTATTTTATTAAAATCTAAAGGAAGCAAGGTAGCTATTGATTGTGCGTAATTTTGTTTGAGTATGAATGAGTTTGGAATAGTTAGCTTGTGGGTTTGCCTTTCGGTTTTGAGTTGGGGTGGTTAAGCCATGGCATTTGGGTATTACTCCTTTGTGTCTAGATGGATTTTGAGGATATTAATGTTAAATAAAGTTTTTAGCATTAATTTTTGTTTTAGATTCTCCATTTTTGATTTGGACTTTTCTTTTGCTTGGGGACAACCAAAAACTTAAGTTTGGGGATATATGATGTATTGTATTTTTATAGTAATTATTATTATTAATTTTTAATGATTTTGATAAAATTGATATAATAATTAACTAAATAAATATAAGAACCTGATATATTTTATGTCAATTGCAGGTAATTGAGCCAGGTCACACCTAATTGGGCTTAACCATATTTTAAAGGTCAAATTAAGTGAAATTGGTTGAGTTTGATTCAGCAGGATTTATCATCCAGAGTCATCAGGTCTTGCATCAAAATCAGAGTCTATCTCAAAGGAGAATAACCAAATCAAGATATCAATGGACCCCACACCTTATCCTTTTTGGCATCATCAGTCAGAAAAGAAACTAGAGGTGCAGAAAATAAATCAAGCAGTTAATCTCTCCCATCTAGTCAACCAATCTAAATTCTGGATATTTTGGTGTGAGGACCCCTAAAAGGTAAGCTATAGGATTTCAAATTGAGCAAGATTAGATCCTACAAAATTTTGAGAAAAGCAAGAAAGGAACATAATTTACAGAATTAAATTTAGATTCCAGATGAGGTGGCTACAGTAGGTTGAAGTTGGTAACAATGTTGGACACAACAAGAAACACCTGATACATCCAGATTCTTCTTAGTGTTTCTTGGCATAAAAATCTGATATGGCAACCAATTTTGGGTGGCAAAGAGCTATCTTGGAAAGAATTAAATAAAAAAAAATCAGAGTCCAAACTAATTCTGCATGAGGAGCAAACTTAGAAAGAATTGGAACCAATTCTTGGAAAACTTGATTTGGGCAGCCGAAACCTTACTTTATTTTGCAGATTTTGTGGACCTAGGAAGGAAAAAATTCTTCTCCTCTAATTAACCATGCCTCCTTTCCTTCTTTTACTATGAAAATCAGAATAAAATTAAAAAATTTGGGCAGCATAAGGAGTAGATGGCTGGTGGTTGCTTAAAGCCTATCCAAAGGAGGAGAGATTCTATATCAAATAGAAAGAATGATATATAGAATAAAATCATGAGAAAAATACCACTTTAACCCTAGCCCTAGTCCTATTTAAGGATCCTAAAACACCAGCAAAAGGGAGAGGAGAATCATCTTTGAAAGCTAGAAATCAAGCAAGGAGAGTTTGGAGTATCTGGAAGATTTGAAGAGAGGATTCATTCGGCTCTACAATTCCTTCAGAGTTTTTAATTCTTTCTCTTGTTTACTTTGAATTTATTTTTTAGAACTCATTGTTAGGATGATTTTGGAGTTTTATTCAAGTATACTTGAGTTTGATTTTGATATGATGAAAAGCTAAATTTCTAGCTAGGGTACCTGATGTAGCTTGGATTTAATTTCAATTCCAGAATCTTGTATTAATTTTTTTTATTAATGCAATTATTTATTATTTGCACTTAATATTTTTAAGTATTATTATCTTTGGTACTTGATTGATTTTGATTTATAATTGATACTGGAAAAGAAGATTATAAATTGGAGTTAATAACAAACATCATAGAAATAATAATTGGAGCAGGAGCAGAAGATTTGACCCGTGAGATTTTGGAAATAATCACTGTGCTTATTGAACTAATTGAAATCTATTTTACTATTGGAAGATAGATTATAAGTTTTAATTAGTATATTTAATAAGACTCAGGATAGATTATTAAATAATTTAAGATTATTTATCCTTGCATTAATAATTAAATTTGGATTATTAATCGAAATAGCTAGAATTGATAATTGGTCCAAGTGAAATCAGATATACCCTAGTGCTTTATCAATCGAATTTTGATTCAGCTTTCATTGAGTTCTTTAGAGTTAATTTTATTTTTCACTGTCATTAAGTTTCGATCGTTTAGATATTAGTAAAATTAGCGTTCACTTTTGGTAATTAAACTCAGTCCTCGTGGGAACGATTTCTTATTTATCATTATATTACTTGAGCGATTTTGTGCACTTGCAAAATAGGCTATCACCCACTACCTGCCCAATCTATATCGGAGAAGGCTTGGAGAGAGTGAGATATCGATCGGCTAATCTGTACCACATAATCATCTGTTGCTTTAAGGTATCGTAAGATTTACTTGACCCTAATTGAGTGATCAGCACTAGGAGATTGCATAAATTGACATACTTTATTCACCACAAAAGAAATATCTGAGCATGTCAGAGTGACATACTGAAGAGCTCTAATAACTTGTGATGTAACCATTGGGGTCTAAACAAGTTTATAGTCAACCATACCTGCCTTGGAAAGTAGATCCTTAATGTAGCGGGTTTGAGATAATAAAAAACTGTTAGAGTTTCGAACAGCTTCAATTTCGAAAAAAAATGGAGATCACCAAGATCCTTAATGAAGAATTCTGTAGACAGCTGATGAAGGAGTAGAAAGATTTGATTGGGGTCACTATCGGTTACCAAAATATCATCAACATAGATGAGCACATAGATGACATGAAAGATCATCCTCAAAATAAATAATGAAGGATCGGTCTTACTGGCAACAAACCCCAATCTAAGAAGAAACTGGAAGAGATGATAAAACTAGGCATGGGGTACTTGTTTTTACTCATATAGAGATTTGTGAAGATGACAGACATAATCTGAATGGTCGCGATCTTCAAAATCTGATGATTGAGAAATGTAGACTTCTTCTATCAGGTTGCCATATAGAAATGCATTGTGAACATCTAATTACTGGATGAACCAACCCTGAGAGATTGCAAGACTTAGAACAGCCCAAATTATAGTAGGCTTGATAATCAGGCTGAATGTCTTATCGTAGTTGAGGCCAAGTTATTGATGAAACCCCTTAGCCACTAAGCGCGCTTTGTAGTGCTCAAGAGAGCCATCAACCTTTTGCTTGATTTTGTACACCCATTTACACCCAACCAAATTTTGTTGGTGAGATGAACATGGTACGAGAGACCATGTACCATTACGAACTAGAGCATTAAATTCTTCAATCATTGCAGCATGCCACTCAGGGTGTTTTGATGCTTGTGTAAAACAAGTAGGTCCCTTGGTGAGGATAATGGTGGTGAGGGCAAATGGTTGGTTTGGACGTGGTCGAAGCACCATGGGATGGGTATGGATGGTTTGAGCAGGTGGGTCAGAGGAGGGCATGTCTAGCTGGGAATCAGCTATTGGAGAAGGTGTAGGAAGGGATGATGTTGCTGATAAACGATTGTGATAGAGGTTAGTAAGTAACCTGGTTTGAACAGGTGCAGAGACGTTAATGCTAGAGGGAGGAGATACTACCAGTAAAAGAGAATGGAGAACTGATGGAGGGATGGATGCTAGTGGTGGGGTGGCCTTTTGTAAAGGTTGAAGAGATGTAACACCCCAAGGGGGGAAAGGGGGAGATGGTTGCGGTGGAGGATTCAATAGGGAGTGAGATTGAAAAGAAAAAGTAGATTCATTAAAGCGAATATGTCCAGCAATATATGTACAATTTGTTGTCAAATCAAAACATCGATAGGCACTGTGAGAGGGACTGTAGCTGAGAAAAATATATGGTTGAGATCGGTACTCCATTTTATGATGATTATAAGGATGAAGATAGAGATAGTATAGACATCCAAAAATTCGTAGGAAAGTATAAGATGGTAGTTTGTTGCAAACGAGTTCAAAGGGGAACACACCACTAGTTACTTTGGATGGCATCCTATTAATGAGAAAGAAAGCCGTTTCAAAGGCATAGTGCTAGTACAACATGGGCACAGACCCATGAGTAAGAAGAGAGAGATCGATCTCCATAATATGACAGTGACAGTGTTCGACAGTCCCTTGCTACTCATGTGTATGTGAGGAGCAGCCGCACGATGGGTAATACCAATTTTACTAAAGAAATTAGAAAGAGAGCGAAACTCTCCTCTCCAGTCAGTTTGGATGGATTTGATAATGCGAGAGAACTGTCGTTCAACGAAAGCTTGACATTATAAGAAAATGGAGAACACATCATATTTATGCATTAATAGATAAAACCAAATAAATTTGCTTTGATCATCAACCACTGCAACAAAATAGGATATTAGTGACGAAAAAAATTCATCGCTAATAAGCTATTTTCATCACTAATAGTTATTAGGGATGAAATTTTTGTCGCTAATATTTGGTTGCAAATAATCGCGTCATTGATAATATTTTACGATGAAAAAAAATTTTATCGTAAATAATCAATATTATCAATAAAAAAAAAATTATTGTTAAACAATTATTTTTTTAGAAAAATATTTACAATAAAAAATTTTAGTCATAAAAAATATAATTTGCAACAAAATTTTAATTATTTGCAATGAATTTTATTCATCACTATCAATTTAATTAGAAAGTATTATGAAAATTAAATTTAAAAAAGTATTAGCGACGTAAATTTTTTATCTCAAATACCATAATTTTTTATGTAAATTTTCATCGATAATAAATTAATAATATTAAAAATATTTTCATCACTATTAATTTTATTTTTATCAAAATCAAATTTAAAAAATATTTAGTGATACAAATTTTTTATCCCAAATAAACTTATTTATGATGAAAATATTTTTATCACTATTAATTTAATAAAAAAATTTATATTTAAAAAATATTAGCAATGTAAAGCTTTCATTGCAAATAGCATTATTTACGATGAAAATATTTACATTGCTATTAATTTAATTAAAATTTTTTATAAAAATTAAATTTAAGAAATATTAATGATATAAATTTTTCATCATAAATATCTCAATTTTCATCGATAATAAAAATTATTTACGATGAAAATATTTTTATCATTATTAATTTTATATAAATCTTTAATATGTTTAAATTTATTAAAAAATTTATTTATGACTAATTTTCATCACTAATATATTTTTTGATGATCAATATTTTGTTAGGAATAATTCCATCACTAATAATTTATAAATATTTTTTAAAAAATAATTTATGAATATATATTTAATTTATATTTATAATATTTTTTATGAGTTAATAATATAAAATTAAAATAAAAAATTTACATAATAAATCTATAAATAAATTTTTTTATTTTATTATATTAAATTAAAATTACAAGAGGTCTAAAATAAAAAACTGCACAAATAGACCGTCAAGTGTCGGCATCTGCAGAAGGGGAATGGGCTTAGGAAGGGGAGCGCTCGGATGAGCTCAGACGAGCATGCTGCTGCCTCATCAACTGCATCATCTGCTCTATCTACGCCGTCTACTCTATCATTTGGATCTAAAGCCGCTGGTATTCGTCGATGGTACAGTCAACTCATCAGCTCGCTGCTCAACCTACCTCTACATCTTCGCCAGTCAAGTATCACAGGAAGTATGGATGTCTGCCCTAGACGAGCATGAGGATGAGGAAGTAGTGATCCCATGCCTTAAACCCCTAATATAACGGGATCTCTTCCCAAGCACCTGATCACAGATCTCATCATCATCTGTGAGCGCGGTCGAATCCTCAGAGATAGGCTGGGATCTGATGCCTATCATACGGTCCTGAAAATTAAAGTTATAGCTATTTTAATTTTATACTGAAAATCAAACTGCGAATAAAAAAATAATTGAAAAAACTTATAAAGAGCTCCTGCCTCCCCGTCGTCCACTCTCCTGACCATCGCTGGTGGGTCTGCTGGTAGATATTGATCCTACCAGGAAGCTTGTCACTCTAGCATCTCTCTACAATTTAAAAATAATTAATGAATTTTTTTTTAAATAGCTAGAAAATTATATACTAATTAGAAATTACTTACCATCTACTCTATGTGACGAGCGAACGACTTCAAACTCTCACAATATGGTACGATCTGTCTAGCCTGATTCACGATATTCTGGATACATCTTCTCTGTACAGTTAGCAGTCAAATTAATAGATAACAATCTGAATTTAAGAATAAATGATTCAATCATTAAACTCTAAAAAAAAAGTTTGGATGTGTAACTTGATATGTCGGATCCTCGTAATACCGGTATATGACAGTCCAATCATCCATAATGATGCTGTCATAGGATCGCTATCGCGCTGCCTCCACCCCATGATTCTGTATCATATGGTACCAATGTTGATGGATGTGGTGGCAATACTCCTTGAATATAAAGATAAATGAGCACCCGCAGCTCACCACACACAATCCTTCCAAAATCAATAATACCAAATACACCCTGCCAATAACAAATATTAGAAGAATACCATGCTAATTAAATATTTACAGTATAATTTATTTTACCTGTAACTAGATATAGAAAATCTTTCTCTGAGCTGGTACAATGTGACGCCAATCGAAAAGTATCACGGGGACATAGCTACGGCATATAATGCCCAACTCGGTCTGTCATGGCTCGCACCATCCCCTAATGGGCCTGGTGTAGTCGAGTAGTATCTCGATACAGAGACGCTGTCCCGGGTGCTCGCATCTCCAACGCTTTAGAGCGAGATTCTTCGATAGACCTCGTCCTCATCTTACTATCGATAAAGACTGATCTGAAACAATAATAAATAAATCATTAGTATGATAGCTATCTAAATTTAAAAAAAATTAAATTTTATTATATAAAAAGTATAATAATATCACTCGGATCCATCTCACTCGAACCTGTCTCATTGGGACCTGCCAGTGCAGGATCCTCTAACAACGAAGCTGGTGCGGCAGTAGAAATCGATGAAGGCGGCTCAGCCTCTGAGGTAGACAGCGAATGCGAACGTCATCGTCTATCTTTTGATGCCATACCTATAATTCTTAACATATAAATGAATATAATATTAAATAATAATAACAAAAATTAACTATAAGTACTTGAGCATGCAATAAATATAAAATAAATTTATGCAATAAAGATAAAATAAATTTATGCAATAAATATAAAATAAATTATAAGTAGTTGAGCATGTAAAATAATATTACATAAAATAATAACATGAAACTTGATCCCAAGAATTCGATGGTTTTTTATTTTTTTCTAAAATATTTTTTATCTAAAAAGAATAAATATTTTTTTATTTTTTTAAATATTTTTTACCTAAAAATATTTTTTTAAATATTTTTTTTCTAAACGAGCTTCAAACTCGACCTCCCACGACCCCTACTCCCACGGTGCCGGCGCCGTCACACACCCCGCGCCATCCGAACTCGGCCCCCACGACCCCCGCTCCCACGGTGCCGGTGCAGGCGCCGTCACACACCCCATGCCGTCCGAACTCAGCCTCCCACGGCCTCCACTCCCACAGTGTCGGCACCGTCACACACCTTGCACCGCGGATTAGATCCCGATTTGGATCCCAATCCGAATCAGGATCTCGATTCGGATCCCAATCTCGATCCAATTTGGATCATGATCTAGATTTTATTTTTATTAATCAAATAATAAAATATTTGATTAATATTTTATTTTTTTATTTTTTTCTCCTTTTTTTCTTTATTTTTTATCTTTTTTTTCTTTTTCCCCCGCCTCTCTCTCTTCCCTTCCTCCCTCCCTACTGTCACCAACACCTCCCTGATCAACCCCCTCCCTGTTTCATTGCAGGCCACCATCCGGCCCCTCCCTAGCCTTATCTCCCTTGGATGACCCCCTCCCTGGCCCTATGGCACCATCGGCAGCCCACAGCCCCCTCCCCGCCCCCATCTCGCCCCCAACTGCCCATGAACCCCATCCCACCCTCGTTTTGCCCTCGACCACTGACCGCCCCTTCCATGGCTCCGTCTCCACCCCCCAACCCCCTCCCCAGCCCTGTGGCACCGTCGGCCGACCCCCTCCCCTCGCCACCCCCGTCTCACCTTCGATCGCCCCCCGACTCCATCCCACCCCCATTTCACCCCCGGTGGCCCCCCGACCACCTCCCCACCAGTCGACCCCCTCCCTGGCCTCATGACGTCATCGACCGCCCCCGGCACCCCCCCACAACCCCCTCTGCCCCTTGGTGGCCCGATCAATACAAAAAAAAGAGATTCGAAGAATCTTACCTCCAGCGGACAGCGATGGCAACGGCAACGACGGTGCAGATGGTGGCAGCGGCGGTGATGGGCTCATCGGCGGGAAGAGTGGGGGGGAGAGCACGGAGAGGGAGAGGGGAGAGGGAGAGAAGAGAGGGGAGAGTTTAGGGAGAGCATGGAGAGGGAGAGGGGAGAGGGAAAGAAGAAAGGAGAGAAGGGAGAGGGGAGGGGGGCAAGTGGGTTTCATGTGATGAGACGTTGAGTTGATGGAAACTATTAGCGACAAAAATTTTCATCACTAATACCATTATTAGCGACAAAATTTTTTTCATCATCAATAATTTTCATCAAAAAAAATTTTCTCACTAAAAAAATTTTCCTCCAAAAAATTTATTTGCAATGGAAAAAATTTTCATCGTTAATAATCTTATTAGCAACAAAAATATGATTTTCATCGCTAATAATTTCTACCAAAAAAATAAAATCTCCACTAAAATATTTTTTCTCTAGCAATTATTAGTGATGAATTCATCATTAATAAAGTTATTAGCAATAAAAAAAATTATATTCATCACCAGTAATTTCCACCAAAAAATGCCCATAAAAAAAATTAAAAAAATTATTAGTGATGAAAAGTATTTTCATTGTTAATAAGTTTATTAGCAATAAAAATTTTATTTTCATCACTAATAATTCAAAAAAAAGTTTTCCACTAGAAAAATTTTCTCTTTAAAAAAAATTTGCCAAAAAAATTATTGACGACGAAAGATTTCATTGTTAATAATCTTATTAGTAACATAAATTTGGATTTTATCGTAAATAATTTCTATAAAAAAATATTTCTCTAATAAAAGTACCTTGTCAGATATATTCATGAATTCTAGCAGCCTTGGGGTATGTTCATGCCAATCAAGATTTATGAAAATTGCAGATCTATGCAGAAGGATAAGATGAATATGAGACAATCATGATATGGGTCAATTTAATTCTCCTTGATCATAAAAATAAGGTGTTGGTGCAAAAATCCGCTTGCGCCGGAGAAGCTGGAGTCGGAGAAGTCGCGGTCGCCGTCGGGACCTGCAAGGGAAGTCTAAATCGGAGGTGGGGTTGCTCCGGCAAGACCCTCCGACGCTCAAGTCAGTTCTCTGCCTCAACAAGAATGGAGCGCTCGAACGGAGAATTTAGCAAAATTTTGAGATAAGAAATGAGCTTGTAGAATAACGTATCTGGGTCCCCCTTTTTATAGGCGGAGGAGGTAACGGATTGATGGCGACGTTTGTAACCGCCTGGTAGTGGGCTGCCCAGGGTCAGGCGGAATTTGCTGCAAAGAGTAGTGGAGTAGACCCGTGGCCATCACTAGGGCGTGCCACGTGGAACCTGCCGCGGGAAGTGGGGCGGCGTGTGCTGTCGCATCTTGGCAGCGGATGGGAGAATCATGCGGTATCCATTGCAGGAGGTGGAGCAGGATCGTGGCCGTTTATCATGGTCTGCCAGGTAGTAATGGAGCCGTGTGGGATCCGTCGTAGGGAGCGGAGCAGTGTTGCGACCGTTACTGCGGCCTGTCAGGGAGTGATGGAGCTGCGCGAAATCCACCGCAGGAAGTGGAGCAGGATCGTGGCCGTGATTGTGGACTGGGAATGCAGATCTGCTGGCTGAAGTTCGGCAGCGGTCGGAGTCTGGCCCCCGTAGGGGTCCGAGCAGAGTCCTCCTTGCGGTTGGGGTCGTGGGTGGAGCCCGGCTCTCGTGGGAGTCCGGGTGGAATCCCCTGCAATCAAAATCAGATGCAAAGTCCGGCTCCCGTAGGAGCCCGGACAAGGCTTACCGACAGCTGAGGTTGAGGACGGAGCTCGGCTCCCGTAGGAGTCCGGACGGAGTCCGGACGCAGTTTGTCTGTAGCCGTCAGAGTTGGGGACGAAGCCCGGCTCCCGTAGGAGTCCGGGCGGAGTCTTCCTGCAATCAAGGTTAAAAGCCAAGTCCGGCTCCCGTAGGAGTCCGGACGGGGCTTACCAGCAGTTGATGTTGAGGACGGAGCCCGGCTCCCATAGGAGTCCGGGCGGAGTCAACTTGAGGTCGGAGTTGTCGACGGAGTCCGGCTCCCGTAGGAGTCCGGACGAAGTCTGTCTGGCAGCCGTTGGAGTCGAGGACGAAGCCCGGCTCCCGTAGGAGTCCGGGCGGAGTCTTCCTTTGAGATCGGCATCGTGGGCGGAATCGTTGATTCTGTTGAGGACTTCGGCTGTGGGTATTTTATACCCAACACTAGTCCCCCTACTTCCGAGTTTGAATTTCGAACGAAGGAAGTACAGAGAGATAGGTACAGCCGAAGCCGTCCCCTCGAATCCCACGCACTGCTGCCCCCAGATATTTTGGGCATTAAACGTGCGCACGTCAGAGCCCATTTTTCGGTGAAGGTGACCTGAAGAGTCTTTTCGAAACCCCCGTCAGAACGTGATCCCAAGCGTCGTGCTACGGAAATTTGTGGACGGTCAACCCTCGATAGCGGTGAGGGGGACATGCGGGACACATGGCACGCACCAGTTGGCCCAGGAACACCCGCCGCCATAACTGCGCTAGGATCCGTCGGCTATTTAAACCCCCTAATCTCCTTTCGTGGCTTCATCCTGTTGATAGGACGATACCTTTCTTTTGCCTGAGAGCCTAGCTACTCAGCTACTTCCCTCGCACTAGTCCTTGCCTTCTTCAGCTCCCCAATTCTTCTCTGAGGGTTCCCACACCATGTCCTCTACCCCGGAGTCCATTCTTGAAGGGATGTCTAGGGCTTGGAGGAAGGCGAGGAGGAGAACGGCGGCCGGTGAGGATCTCCGTCGTTTTAAAGGGGGCTCAAAGAAGAATTCCTTCAACAACAGGGGTTTAATAACGGGGGCCGCCGGTAAAGTTATCCTGCACGAGAATTTCAGAGTAGCAAGGCGGGGTGATACCGGTCAAGTGGGCAGAGCTGTCGTCACAAGCTGTGGCGGGATCCTTGATGCCGTCGGGGCCGAGGGACCAGAAGCGGTCGGCGTCGACGGTGGGGCAGCAAAATCTGTTGCGGGGACAGTGGAAGTAGCGCATGCCGACCTTGCCGGAGCGTTTTGGGTGGCGGCTGTCGTGGAGCATTCGGAGATGGAGCATATCTCTGGCGTCACCGCTGCCTCCAAGGTGACTCCGGCTCTTCTTGAAACAGGTCTTCGTCACTGCTGCCGTTGCCCTTATCGCCCCCGGGAATCTATCCCACCCTTTTCTCCCTAAGGTTGGGACTTCGGAGATGGAGCGAAGTGAGGCGAGGCGAGGGCCGATAGGTCCGTTACACACACTGGAGAATGCGGCTGAGAAGGTCAGAGACGGGGAGAGGAGTTTGCAGCTGGGAGCGGCCTCCGGTATATCCTTCCCGAACCGTGTTCGTGAGGCTTGTATATCTTTTTTTCTTGACCCATCGGGTCTTGTAACGTATATCTTGTTAAATGAAAAGGAGATTTTGCTACCTTGTCTGCATCTTGCATCGAATAGTTGTTTGTCGAGCTTCTTCATTTTCCTTTCTTCTTTCTTCCTCCTTTTCTTCTCTTTTTTCTTCTTCTCTCTCTTTTTTTTTTTTTTTTTTTACATCGTCCTAAGGTCATCGACGACTTCTTTTATCCATGTGGGATTGTTATCTGCCGAGCTCTTTTTCGACTTTTACGCCGTTCAAAGATACCCGGTTGTCATTTTTCCGTCAATGGCTGCAGGTTTGCTTGGGGTCATTCGGGCTCGGGGTCCCTCCTAGGGCTTGAATACGGGGATCCGAGCTTCAGTTGCCCTCGGGCACTGTTTGTTTTTCAATCATCACTGTTGCGATCCATTACCTTCCTTTATTGCTTGGAGTTTTTTTCTCCGCTGAAGTCGAGGCTAAGTTCGGCTCCCATGGGAGTCCGGACGGAGAATCCCTCTTGAAGTTGGAGTTGTGGGCGGAGCCCGGCTCTCGTAGGAGTCCGGGCGGAGCCTTCTTTGGCGTCGTGGACAGAGCCCGACTCCCGTAGGAGTCAGGGTGAAGTCTTCCTGCAATCAAAGTCATAGACAAAGTCCGGCTCCCGTAGGAGTCCGGACAAGGTTTATCGACAGTTGCTATTGTCAGCGGAGACCGGCTCCCGTAGGAGTCCGGGCGGGGCTTAGCGCATATGGGCGTTGCAGGGCCTTCCCCCCATCCGGTCTAAAAGGATCGGGCCTTCGACTTTGCTCAAGTTAGGGCGAGGTTCTCCTCCTGTCCCTAACAGAGCTGTGGGGGCACATATGGGCGTTGTAAGGCCTCTCCCCCCATCCGGTCTAAAAGGAACCGGACCTTCGACTTTGCTCAAGTTAGGACGAGGTTCTCCTCCTGTCCCTAACAGGGCTGTGGGGGCACAAATGGGCGTTGTAAGGCCTCTCCCTCCATCCGGTCTAAATGGAACCGGGCCTTCGACTTTGCTCAAGTTAGGGTGAGGTTCTCCTCCTGTCTCTAACAAGGCTGTGGGGGCACAAATGGGCGTTGTAGGGCCTCTCCTCCCATCCGGTCTAAACGGAACCGGGCCTTCGACTTTGCTCAAGTTAGGGTGAGGTTCTCCTCCTGTCCCTAACAGGGCTGTGGGGGCACAAATGGGTGTTGTAAGGCCTCTCCCCCCATCCGGTCTAAATGAAATCGGGCCTTCGACTTTGCTCAAGTTAGGGCGAGGTTCTCCTCCTGTCCCTAACAGGGCTGTGGGGGCACATATGGGCGTTGTAATATCGAGCAACTTTCTCTCTGTAGGCTGCCATTCGAACCTGAGAGATCTCCCATCTTTCTTCCAGCAGGTCGAGGTTGGCTCTAAGATTTTGTGAATTTTGGTGTTCATCGAATGCCACGACTCGTGCCGACGGGAGTTTAAGCTCGATCGGGATGACGGCTTCCATTCCGAAGGCTAAAGAGAAGGGGGTTTCCTCCGTAGGTAACCTCTGGGTAGTTCGATACGCCCATAGCACATGATAAAGCTCGTCCACCCAAGTTTCTTTTGCTTTTTCAAGCCTTGTCTTGATCCCCTGCAAAAGGGTTCTGTTAGTCACCTCGGCTTCGCCATTCGCCTGAGGATGGGCTACTGACGTGAAGTTGTGGGAGATGTTTAGATCTTCGCAGAATTTGGCGAATCTGGCTCCCACGAATTGTCGTCCATTGTCAGTGATTAGGGTTCTAGGCAAACCGAACCTGCAAACGATGGATTTCCAGACAAAATCTTGCACTTTCGCTTCTGTGATTTTCGCTAGTGGTTCGGCTTCAACCCATTTGGTGAAGTAGTCGATTGCTACAAGGAGAAATTTCTTTTGTCCAGACGCCATGGGAAAGGGGCCAAGGATGTCCATCCCCCATTGTGCAAAAGGCCATGGGGCACTCAAAAGTGTGAGCTCGGTGGCGGACTGTCTCTGAATGTTGGCGTATCTCTGGCATCGATCACACTTTTTGACATATTCAATCGAATCATGATGCATCGTTGGCCAGTAATATCCTTGGTGGAGTAGCTTGTGGGATAAAGACCTGGCTCCCAAATGGTTTCCGCAAACTCCCTCGTGTACTTTCCATAAGGCGTAGTCAGCTTCCGAGGGCCGGAGGTATTTTAAGAGGGGCAAGGAGTATGATCTCTTGTACAGTTTACCCTCATAAAGGAGGTATCTCGAGGCTTGATTTCGGAGTTTTCGAGCTTCTTTCGCATCCTGGGGGAGGACTCCATCTCTGAGATAGATTATCAGCGGGTCAACCTAGCTGGGCTCGTGGTCGATCTCCATTACGGGCCGTGATTCTTCTGTACTCGGGTGTTTTAGAACTTCAAAGAGGATGCCTTTGGGTAATTCGGCCGGAGCCGATGTCGCCAGTTTGGAGAGAAGATCGGCTCTAGTATTCTCCAGCCTTGGAATCTGTTTAATGCTGAAGTTGCTGAAGGCGGGGGTGAGCTCCTTTACCTTCTCAAGGTATCTGGTCATACTGTCCTCTCGCGCTTCGAAACTCCCGCTGACTTGTCCCACCACTAGTTGGGAGTCGTTGTGTACCCGAAGTTGACCTATTCCCAGCTCTTTGGCGATCCTTAATCCTGCGATCAGAGCTTCATATTCTACTCCATTGTTTGTTGCGGAAAACTCGAAATGCAGAGCGTACTCCGCGATGACTCCCTCCGGGATGACCAAGATCAGGCCTGCACCCGCGCCTGCCATGTTGGAAGATCCATCCACATAGAGGGTCCAAAAGCAATCGGAGGGATTGGCCTCTTCGTTGGGGGAGTTCGGGTGAGACTTCAGGTCGTCAGCTTCGCCTTGCTCAGGTTCGGCCTCCTCTGGGATAGTGCACTCTACTATGAAATCTGCTAATATTTGGGTCTTTATTGTTGGTCTAGGTCTGTAGTTGATGTCGAATTCTGTGAGCTCAATCGCCCATTTTGCCATTCTTCCGGAGGTGTCGGCCCGATGCAAAACCGTCTTGATCGGTTGATCAGTGAGTAGCATCACGGTGTGCCCTTAAAAGTAGGGTCGGAGTCTCCGAGCTGCAATCAACAAGGCGTAGGTCAGTTTTTCTAATTTGGTGTACCTGGTCTCGGTGTCCCTCAACGTGCGGCTAATGTAGTAGACTGGTCGCTGGACTTTCATTTCTTCTTTGACAAGGACGGCCGCGAGGGTCGTGGGAGAGACCGCCAGGTACAAAAATAGTTCCTCCCCAGGTTCAGGCTTCGCCAGCAACGGGGGTGAGCTAAGGTAGCTTTTTAATTTTTCAAACGCCTGTTGGCATTCAGAGGTCCAACAGAAGTTCTTTGGCTGCTTGAGGGTTTGAAAGAAGGGCAAGCATCGTTCGGCCGACCTCGCGACAAAGCGATTAAGAGCCGCTATCCTCCCTGTGAGGCACTGAACCTCTTTGATCGACTTTGGAGCGATCATCTCTTGGATGGCGCGAATTTTCTCTGGATTGGCCTCAATCCCGCGCCCTGATACCATGAAGCCCAGGAACTTTCCTGAGGTTACCCCAAAAGCGCATTTAGTTGGGTTCAGCTTCATTCTATACTTTCGAAGAGCGTCAAAGGTTTTCTTGAGGTCGGCGACATGATTCCTGGAAGACCTGCTTTTTACAAGCATATCGTCCACGTAGACCTCCATGTTTCGGCCGATCTGCTCTTTGAAAATTTTGTTCACCAGCCGTTGGTAGGTTGCGCCCGCATTCTTGAGGCCGAATGGCATGACCCTGTAGCAGTAAAGGCCGCGATTAGTAATGAAAGCTGTCTTTTCTTCGTCTTCCGATGCCATTCTAATTTGATTATAGCCAGAGAACGCGTCCACAAAAGTGAGGAGCTCATGGCCTGAAGTAGCGTCCACCAGTTGGTCGATTCTGGGAAGGGGGTAGCTGTCCTTTGGACAAGCCTTATTCAGCTTTTTGAAGTCTATACACATCCTCCACTTGCCGTTTGCTTTCTTGACCAAGACAACATTGGAAATCCAATCAGGATAATTGACTTCCTTAATGAATCCGGCCTTGAGAAGCTTATCCACTTCCTCGGCTATCGCCTTCTGCCTCTCTGGGGCATGACTTCGAATTTTTTCTTTTGTCGGTCGATGCTTTGGGTCGACAGTCAAATGATGCTCCATGACTTCCGTGTCAATCCCCGGCATGTCAGCTGGAACCCAAGCGAAAACGTCCGCATTTCTTCGTAGAAAATCAATAAGACGCGTCCGCACCTCCTCCCCCAGGTTGGAACCAATTAGCACCACATGATCCGCGTTCCCATCATTCAAAGGGATTGGTACTAGATCTTCGATTGGGCCGCCCCTCTCTTCAGTGAGGTCATCGCGAGCATCCAATCCATCGATAGGACAGGGGTTCGATTGATCGCTTCTTTGCAAGGCGAAGCTGTAGCAATGTCTAGCTAGGGCTTGGTCTCCCCGGACCTCTCCAATCCCCTGGCTGGTGGGGAACTTCAGTTTCAAATGGTAGGTCGATACGACAGCTCGAAGAGCATTAAGGTCGATACGACGTTTCAAATTTGGATTTTATCGTAAATAATTTCTACAAAAAAATATTTCTCTAATAAAAGTACCTTGTCAGATATATTCATGAATTCTAGCAGCCTTGGGGTATGTTCATGCCAATCAAGATTTATGAAAATTGCAGATCTATGCAGAAGGATAAGATGAATATGAGACAATCATGATATGGGTCAATTTAATTCTCCTTGATCATAAAAATAAGGTGTTGGTGCAAAAATTCGCTTGCGCCGGAGAAGCTGGAGTCGGGGAAGTCGCGGTCGCCGTCGGGACCTGCAAGGGAAGTCTAAACCGGAGGTGGGGTTGCTCCGGCAAGACCCTCCGACGCTCAAGTCAGTTCTCTGCCTCAACAAGAATGGAGCGCTCGAACGGAGAATTTAGCATAGTTTTGAGATAAGAAATGAGCTTGTAGAATAACGTATCTGGGTCCCCCTTTTTATAGGCGGAGGAGGTAACGGATTGATGGCGACGTTTGTAACCGCCTGGTAGTGGGCTGCCTAGGGTCAGGCGGAATTTGCTGCAAAGAGTAGTGGAGTAGACCCATGGCCATCACTGGGGTGTGCCACGTGGAACCTGCCGCGGGAAGTGGGGCGGCGTGTGCTGTCGCGTCTTGGCAGCGGATGGAAGAATCATGTGGTATCCATTGCAGGAGGTGGAGTAGGATCGTGGCCGTTTATCATGGTCTACCAGGTAGTAATAGAGCCGCGTGGGATCCGTCGTAGGGAGCGGAGCAGTGTTGCGACCGTTACTGCGGCCTGTCAGGGAGTGATGGAGCTGCGCGAAATCCACCGCAGGAAGTGGAGCAGGATCGTGGCCGTGATTGTGGCCTGGGAGCGCAGATCTGCTGGCTGAAGTTCGGCAGCGGTCGGAGTCTGGCCCCCGTAGGGGTCCGAGCAGAGTCCTCCTTGCGGTTGGGGTCGTGGGTGGAGCCCGGCTCCCGTGGGAGTCCGGGTGGAATTTCCTGCAATCAAAATCAGATGCAAAGTCTGGCTCCCGTAAGAGCCCGGACAAGGCTTACCGACAGCTGAGGTTGAGGACGGAGCCCGGCTCCCGTAGGAGTTCGGATGGAGTCCGGACGCAGTCTGTCTGTAGCCGTCGGAGTTGGGGATGAAGCCCGGCTCCCATAGGAGTTCGGGCGGAGTCTTCCTGCAATCAAGGTTAAAAGCCAAGTCCGGCTCCCGTAGGAGTCTGGACGGGGCTTACCAGCAGTTGATGTTGAGGATGGAGCCCGGCTCCCGTAGGAGTCCGGGCGGAGTCAACTTGAGGTCGGAGTTGTCGGCGGAGTCCGGCTCCCGTAGGAGTCCGGACGAAGTCTGTCTGCAGCCGTTGGAGTCGAGGATAAAGTCCGGCTCCCGTAGGAGTCCAGGTGGAGTCTTCTTGATTGAAAGGCGAAGTCCGGCTCCCGTAGGAGTCCGGACGGGGCTTACCAGCAGTTGATGTTGAGGATGGAGCCCGGCTCCCGTAGGAGTCCGGGCGGAGTCAACTTGAGGTCGGAGTTGTCGGCGGAGTCTGGCTCCCGTAGGAGTCCGGACGAAGTCTGTCTGCAGCCGTTGGAGTCGAGGACGAAGCCCGGCTCCCGTAGGAGTCCGGGCGGAGTCTTCCTGCAATCAAAGTTAAAGGCGAAGTCCGGCTCCCGTAGGAGCCCGGACGGGGCTTGCCGGCAGTTGATGTTGAGGACAGAGCCCGGCTCCCGTAGGAGTCCGGACGGAGTCAACTTGAGGTCGGAGTTGTCGGCGGAGTCCGGCTCCCGTAGGAGTCCGGACGAAGTCTGTCTGGCAGTCGTTGGAGTCGAGGACGAAGCCCGGCTCCCGTAGGAGTCCGGGCGGAGTCTTCTTGATTGAAAGGCGAAGTCCGGCTCCCGTAGGAGTCCGGACGGGGCTTACCGACAGTTGATGTTGAGGACGGAGCCCGACTCCCGTAGGAGTCCGGGCGGAGTCAACTTGAGGTCGGAGTTGTCGGCGGAGTCCGGCTCCCGTAGGAGTCCGGACGAAGTCTGTCTGGCAGCCGTTGGAGTCGAGGATGAAGCCCGGCTCCCGTAGGAGTCCGGGCGGAGTCTTCTTGATTGAAAGGCGAAGTTCGGCTCCCGTAGGAGTCCGGACGGGGCTTACCGGCAGTTGATGTTGAGGACAGAGCCCGGCTCCCGTAGGAGTCCGGGCGGAGTCAACTTGAGGTCGGAGTTGTCGGCGGAGTCCGGCTCCCGTAGGAGTCCGGACGAAGTCTGTCTGGCAGTCGCTGGAGTCAAGGACGAAGCCCGGCTCCCGTAGGAGTCTGGGCGGAGTCTTGCTGCAATCAAAGTTAAAGGCGAAGTCCGGCTCCCGTAGGAGCCCGGACGGGGCTTACCGACAGTTGATGTTGAGGACGGAGCCCGGCTCCCATAGGAGTCCGGGCGGAGTCAACTTGAGGTCGGAGTTGTCGGCGGAGTCCGGCTCCCGTAGGAGTCCGGACGAAGTCTGTCTGGCAGCCGTTGGAGTCGAGGACGAAGCCCGGCTCTCGTAGGAGTCCGGGCGGAGTCTTCCTTTGAGGTCGGCATCGTGGGCGGAATCGTTGATTCTGTTGAGGACTTTGGCTGTGGGTATTTTATACCCAACATAAGGTAAGTTCTCTGATATTCTGCTTTAATCAAACATAATTTATAATTAAAAAAAATTAACTAATTAGATTTATTTTTTTGATGGCAACACTATCATGAGTTGATCGAAAGATTTGATTGGACATCCGAACTCAAATTTAATCTACGAGCAACTAAGACCCTTGAGATCCAATGCAAAAGGAGCATCGTAGAAAATATAATATCTGCTCAAGAATATATCAATTTTAGGATAAATTTTGAACTGAATAGCAGTCATAAGAGTTCAGCTAATTAGAAAGTATCTGTGATAAACAATCATCTCATACCAAGATCATGAATGTACTTATGAAAAATAATACTGAAGAATCCAGCAAAGACCTTTCGCATATTTTTCGACCTATATAAATGCAAAAGGAGCATTAAGCAATAAAAATATAAATGGGAGAATGGTTATAATAAACCAAATAAATAATTTGTAATTTTTATATTTTTTAAATTTTATATTTTTTATCATTTTTTTGGAAGGATATATTGATACTGTAAAAACCTGTAGAATATTATTCTCTCAAACTTCTGTTTCACTGATCTATAGAAAGAAAGTAATAATTCTCTACAAAACAAGAGAAAAGAGGGGAGCATTAAAACTCAAATTCAAAGACAGGGTCTAAGACTTAAGAGTAAACTTACCTTATCATGCCACTATGTGAATAATCATTTTGTGGATCTTGTTTTAACGTATAAAGATCCTATATCATCTACTTTCAATATTCTTGGGTAGATACAAGGCCTTTGTACTTTCTGATCTCTGGTCAGTCTATAGAACCAACAACCTACATAAAATTGAGCAATGAGACAGATTCAGAAAAACTTAGAGACGAAAGTTTTTATCGTAAATAATGATCAACTTTTAATTTTTTTAATTTTTAATTTTTTAAACTATCGATGATGAATTTCATTGTGGATAATCACATATTTATGATGAAAATATTATTTTTGTCGTAAAAATGTTTATTGACGATGAAAAATTTTGATGCAAATAATCTATAATTTTAAGTATTTGCATAATCTAGTTTTATCTAGTTTTTAAAATAATTTTTTATCAATTTATCTATATTTTATTTTCATTCAGAAGACCAACAGACCAACACATTATCATGTACTATCGAATGAGAATCATTTTTTTACTGATATATTACAGATGTTAACTAACAATCTTCGTTACATGTGAATTAAATTTTGATCATGTTTTTATATTTTGACAGATATCTTATTTGGACTAATTTTTAGGTGATATACTGGTCTTAGTTTTTATATAGAGTTTGATCTTTCTGATGGAGGATCGACATCAATTAGTGGTTTCAGGGATCGGGCTACCGTGGTGTATCATTTGTCGTAGATTAAGGTTAGTATTCAAGAAGTTATGTTTTTTTGTTAAATATGTTGTAAGATTTTGTTGCCACAGGGATCCCAAACATTTTTGGGATGGTTTATAAGTAAATGACATAATTTAGTCCATTGAAAAATTGATAAAGTTTTATGTTTTATACAGTTCGAAGTTGATATTTTTTCTAAATCAAATTTTTTACGTTTAATTTTCTTAGGTGGTTTGCTCCTAGACCTTATAGATGGTTGATCGATTGTGGGTGAAGAATTTTGTTGCATCATCCAATAAAGTTTGGGTACTGAGAGAATGATCCCTTTTCAGTGTCGAAAGTTATTTTTTTTTAAATTTTTGATTTTTTAATTATCAATGATGAAATTACATTATTTACTATAAAAATATTCATCATAAATAAATTTTTCATATTTTAAAATACTAATTTTTTTAAATATTATTAATGAAAATATTTTATCATAAATAATTGATTATTTATGATAAAAATAAAATTTTTATCATAAATATTTTATTATTTATGATAAAATATTTCCATCATAAATAATCTATGATTTAAGTTTCTTCTTTTTTTCCTGAGATATTGACGATGAAAATTTTTCATCATAAATAATCAAGTATTTATGATGAAAAGATATTTTTGTCAGAAATACTCAATTATTTATGATGTAAGATTTTTATCATAAATAATTTATAATTTTTAATCTTTTTAAATTTTTTATTTTTTAAAAAAAATATCAATGATAAAAATTTTTCATCATAAATAATCTAGTATTTATGATGAAAAATTATTTTCATCATAAATACTCAATTATTTTTGATAAAATATTTTCATCAAAAATAATCTATAATTTTTAAATTTTTTAAAATTTCTTATTTTTTTGAAATATTGATGATAAAATTTTTTATCATAAATGATTGAGTATTTGTGATGAAAATAGCTTTTCATCATAAATACTTAATTATTTATGATGAAATATTTTCATCATCAATAACTTATAATTTTTGAATTTTTTAAGTTTCTTATTTTTTTCAAAATATGGGTGATGAAAATTTTTCATCATAAATAATCAAGTATTTATGATAAAAAAATATTTTTATTATAAATACTATATTATTTATGATGAAATATTTTCATCACAAATAATATGTAATTTTTAATTTTTTTATTTTTTTAAAATATTGGTGATGAAACTTTTTTATTGGGAATAATGTTATTATCGATAAAAATTTATTTTTCATCATAAATATTTAAATTATTTATGATGAAAATAATTTCATCATGAATATTTAAAATTTTAAAATTAAAATAAATGATGTATTATTTATAATGAAAATATTCATCACTATTAACTTGTATTTATGATAGAATGTTTTTTCATCACTGATATTTAAATATTTGCGATGAAATTTTTTTTATTATAAATATTTTATTATTTATGATGAATTTAGTTTTTCATTGTAAATACCGTTATTAGCGATGAAAATTTTTTTGTTGTAAATAATTCTGTCACAAAAATACTCTTTTCTTGTAGTGAATGAAAATTATATAATAGCGGTGTCCTAAATAAAAAATAGAGTAGAGGAAGGATCTCGAACATCACTATAAATAAGATCTAAAGAAAACTGACTGTGATGAAGAGATGGAGACAAATGCAACTTACTAGACTTGTCTAACTGACACAATGGACAAAGAGGATGAAGATGTGTCGATTTGCAGGAGAGATTATTATTTTTCATCATAGAGCAAAGCAAGTGATAATGGGGATGGTCCAAATAGTTGTGCTATCCATCAAAAGTGATTCTCTCAGCTACATGAATAGATGCAGACAAAGAAGGGTTGGATCGAAGAGTGTATAATCCTCCTTTAATCGAATCAGATAATAATGTGGTCTTGGTGGTTCGATCCTTCATAAGAAAATAAGATGGATAAAATTCAAAAAATATATTATTATCTTTTGCAAACTGTTGTACAGAAGGTAAATTTTTTGAAATAGAAGGGACATGTAAAATATTAGATAACTGAAAAGAAAAAGAAGAATGAGGAGAGAAAAGAGAACCATGACCAATATGCGATATGCGTAGCCCCTTACCATTGCCTACATACACCAGATCAGAACCAGTATACTTATCATAGGACGATATAGAATGAATGTCAGGAGTGACATGGTGCGATGTGCCTGTATTGGGTTACTAGGTGAGGGTAGTGGAGGGGTGAGGGGTAGGGAGAAGTGGTTGATTAGGATGATGGTAAGATGGATTTGGATTTGGGTATGGTGACTATGAAAAATTGGCATTGGATTGTGGAGAGGGAAAGTGTGAGTAAGGCTACTGAGGGCGATAGAAGTAGTTTGCATTAGAGTGGTTGCTGCGATTGCAAAAGAAACATCATTAAGAACCATGACCACCAAGATGACCAAAACGACCATGACCTCGACCAAATCGGCCACGCCCCCCACGACCTCGAGTAAAGCCATGATCAATAGAGGACCCAGGGTTACTAAAGGAATGGGGGGACCGCTGAACGATATTGGCGATTGGATTTGTAGAAGGGGCTACATCAACAATGGATAATTTTCTGAATGCTCTCATACTTTCATGGCAAAGTAAGAGACCATGAAGTTCAGTATAGGTTGGAGGGGTGTGGTGATTGAGAATGTCAGGGATCACATCTTGCAGATCATCACATAGAACATGCAGCACATAGAGATTAAATTCGGTTGGCTTAAAGGCATTACCAGATACAGAAGTTCATCAGCCATAGCTTTTGCATGTCGGAAAAGAGATGTGACTATTTCATCTGATTTTTGATGAAGATTTTGCAACTCTAGATGTAGGGACATAAGTCAGATAAGAGATACCGAACCAAAGGCTTCATGAAGAATGCTCCGACACTCAAAGCTGATCTCTTTGTCAAGGAGAAGAGGAACAAAATCTTCAGATAATAAAGCAACAAGAAGATTGATGAGTTGGGCATCTTGTTATTGTCAAGCAGCAGCGGCAACAGGATTAGTGGGCTGTGGATGAGAGCCATCGAGAAATCCAAACAGACCCTGACCTTTTAAAAAATTATTGATTTGCTTTCTCCAGATTAGAAAGTTGGACGCATGCAACTTGATAGATAAAAAATGCTAAGCCAATGGGAAGGTGAGAAGGGTCATTGTGTTAGGTGGAGGAGAAGAAGGAGAGAGACTAGAGGAGGTGGAGATAGATGAATCAGTGGCCATGAGAGAGCATCGAAGGAGGGAGAAGAAATGCTCGTTGGAGCTTCAACACTCTGATATCATGATAAAGATAATTTCTCTTCTCTTGTTATTTCATTGTCCTCTAATAGAAATATATAGATTACAATTGTAATGTAGACCAGCTATTACAGGAATTCAAATTACATGTTATTATAATCTAAGCCAGCTATGATAAGAATTCAAAATACATGCTATTGTAGTCTAAGCCAGTTATAACAAGATTTCAAATTTTATGCTAAGGAGGCCAGCTATTATAAGAGAAGCATTTCAAATTTCATTCTAATTAGTAGGGAGAGACCAAATATATGATTTGATTCATACATTGATAAGAAGCTAAATATAGATAAATCAAATATGGAAGATGATCTGTACATTGACAATTACTATCAGGAGGAAGTTTAGCGTTAAGATTTCGATTGTGTTAGCGGCTATTATTGCTTGTATAATTTTTTCCTTGGCTGCTTTAATTTTCTTCTTTTATAGGTATCGAGCTGGAAGGTACGGAAGGTTGTGGAGAAATAAAGAGCCAGCTCTGGTGGACGAAATAGCACCCAGACCTTTTTCCTACCATGAGTTGAGGGAAGCGACCGATGGTTTCAAGGAAGAGCTAGGTAAGGGAGCCTTTGGAACTGTCTGTTAAGGGGACCTTGCATCGTGGTCAAAGAATATTAGCTGTGAAAAAACTTGAGAAGGTGGTGGATGAGGGAGAAAGAGAGTTCCGAAAACAGAGATGAGGACAATTGGAAGAACTCACCACAAGAACTTGGTAAGACTGCTTGGCTTCTGTGATGAAGGTACTAACAGGCTCTTAGTCTATGAATACATGAGCAACGGATCGCTTGCAGACCTCATCTTTAAGGCTGACGGACACCCAGGTTGGGATGAGCGGGTAAGGATTGCGTTAGATATCGCTAGAGGGATCCATTATCTGCATGAGTGTGAAACTCGTATCATACATTGTGACATAAAACCTCAAAACATACTGATGGATGATAATTGGACGGCAAAGATATCAGATTTTGGGTTAGCAAAGTTGTTGATGCCAAGTCAGACCAGAACATTTACAGGCATTAGAGGGACAAGGGGTTACCTTGCACCAGAATGGCACAAGAATGCACCGATAACGGTGAAGGCAGATGTCTACAGCTTTGGCATTGTATTGCTCGAAATCGTATGCTGCAGGAGAAATATGGAATTGGAAGCTGAAGAAGATTCAATTATTCTTCTGGACTGGGTCCATAACTGCTTTATGGATGGAGAGTTGGAGAAGCTTGTGCCTGATGAGGTAGATATGACAGAGTTGAATAGGCTTGTGAAAGTGGGGCTCTGGTATACTCAGTCGGAACCCGGTTCTCGGCCTAGCATGAAGAATGTGGTGACGATGCTGGAAGGAAATGCAGACATATCAGTTCCCCCACCGCCTAGATTTTGTTCCTGATCTGCAAGTGTCGTCAAACCTGTCTAAAGTTCCACCTGATAGCTATGGTGCTTTCTCCATTCAAAAAAGATAGGTATATATGGTGATTTCCATTTCGAATAAAACAGGATTCACTCTTTGCACTTTTAAGCAAGTGTATTTCTCATTTTATATCTTTTTGAATTTGGGAACCTAATGATGCAGTATGCAATCTTTATGTTTGTAATAACCATCTTACTTTATGTCAAAGATGATTAGTCGTTTCCATATTGTAAGTCATCTTTCGAGCATTTTACAATTTTACTATTTTCTTGCGAGACTTTCTCATCAACTTAAGCCAACATCAAGTGAGAGATGCATTCGGATATCCACAAGAAAACAATGTTATAGTAAGACTAAGAAAAGTCAAGCAGGATGCAACATAAAAAAAGAAAGATAAAGTCGGGTAATCATTGATAGAATTGACTAAGAAAGGCAACCAGTTAGAGACTGATATAATTTTGAGCATTTCTTGGTTCACTTTCTGGATTATCCTGTTCAGCTAGGGTGCTAGTGTGCATTATGATGAATTTGATCTGCCAGGTTACGATCAGTGTGTATTACATTTGCTTTAAACAGGTCTAGGTGGTTTTCACCTCCACATGTAATTGTTGCAGAGCTCAAAGGGATTTTGTTTTTTCTTCTTTTTTTTTTTTTTTTTGGTAAGTTAGCTCAAAAGGGTTAAACATGTGGTTTTACGCTGCATATGGACCGGTTTTGCCCACATGGATATCTATATGAAAAAATAATTTAGCATTTTATTTTCGACTTGGAAACTTTGAAGTTGCCAGCCACTATGAGAAGTTACTTCTCCCATTCTATTTAATAAACACATGGATCTGAGGCAGAGTTTGCGGGTTTGATGGCTGCAGTTATGGCTTTCTAAAGCTTCTTTACTTTTGGTGGGGTCTTTCTTTTTCTTTTTCTATAGTTTCTTTTTCTTTTTCTTTTTTTTCTTTCCATACTCTCATTCTTTTTAATAAATTTTGATGACTATTATGCTAAAACACACTAATCTCTTTTTATATATAAAAGAAAAAAATGCTTGTTTACTTAATTTCCTTGCATTTTGGAACCTGAAGATTCTCAAAACACTTATATTTGTTCCGCTCTTTAAGGCATACAGGGTACACCAGCTATTCATAGGGAGTTTATTTTAAAGTTCAATTAGGATCCAGAAATGTCTGGCATGCATCTACAGTTCTCTGATGTGAATCCTTTCTAGTTATCTTCCCTTGCTACTTTTTCTCAGTATTCCACTTCATTTTGATTCAGTTTTTATCTGATATAAGATCTTGAAATATATATGGAATCTCCCAGATTTTCAACTAACCCTATCTAATCCTCTAAGTATGCAATAATTTCTTCAATCTGTAGAAACCTTTACAGTAAACTGTTCCTGCTCTGCCCTTGATTCTAAAGTCCTATTTTCCAATACATGTTATGATATTAAACTTGAAGTTCTTCGAATACTCAATTACCTTGCAAATCTTAAGAAAACTAGTCTGAGGCGACGTCATAAAGGCTTTGCCCAGTTTCTAAGTTATTACTTCGAATAAGACAAACATGAATAGAAGATTCTGGCTCACAAGTTTCAGTCTTGACCTGCAAGGTGTTAGAATTGACTGTCATAAGGTCCCCTTCTAAATGCATATGTGAAACCCTCAATATCAGCTGTGAATCAGCGGATACAGTTTGCATTAAAAATATAAAGTAAAAATTTAAAACAAAATACTTCAGTACTTGCACTGGTATCTTCTTTGAAGGGAGATTTTGTGTCTAAAATTTGGATTTAGATGGATTCTCCTAAATCTTGTCTAACAGCAATTTCTATCACTAAACAATATATAAATCGAGTAAAAAACATTTTTAGCAAAACATTTTGTATAAAACTATGTTTCTGTGAAAGCAATTTTCATAAAATTGGCGATCATGTAGCACCAAATGTTAGAAGATAAAATCAAAGTGCCTCTTCCTCCACCTCCAACTTCTCTCTCATCATGATCCATCACAATAGTGATCAGCCATATATATATATATATATATATATATATATATATATATATATCTATAATGATTAACGAGCATTTCACATACTAGATGATTTTGTGGATGTAATTGGAATGTAGTTCCTTCTCAGCCTCTAGTTTTTCTCCCTAACATGACATTTTGCTGGTTAATGTGACCATATTTGGAAAATATATATAATTTTCTATAGCGATTAGCGCCCACAATAGTGTGGAGGAGAGAAACCTCGGGTCTAGATCGATATAAAGATAAATCTAAATATATTAGGCTGGAGGTTTGAGGGTGACGCAATGTTAATAATTACCTGATTTAACAAGGTTTAGATGAAAGTACAGAGAAATGTTAACCCATCATTCAACAAACAGCTATATATTGAAAAAACACAACAAATTAAACTTGCACCATCCAAATTTACCATGAACGCATAAA
Organism: Elaeis guineensis; assembly: GCF_000442705.2. Lineage (NCBI taxonomy): Eukaryota > Viridiplantae > Streptophyta > Magnoliopsida > Arecales > Arecaceae > Elaeis > Elaeis guineensis. Next base: position 4,168,390 of record NC_026001.2, read on the forward strand.
ATTTATAAAACCTTGTATGTCTATGTATAATTATTTAATCTCTATGAATGATTAACCTCAGCATTACTACATCAGCTGGAGTATTTAAATCTTTTCTAAAACAGAGGTCAACCAAGATCTCAGTTCAAATCTATACGGCCAACATTCAGCACCCCGACTACACGCCGTAGGTCATTTGACCTTCACCAAACTTTCCAATATGAGGGACAGAGGGGGCAAGGAAAGAGAAAGTCAACGGGCAGTTGTGGATGTCTTTTTACTAGCAGGTTCAGAGCCATAAAATTAATTTCCAAACACCATCTAACCGCACTTACAGCGGTGCATGCTAAGCGCGTGACATGGTGAAAGAACAGGAGAAAAATAAAGCAGCTAATACCTAGTTAGCTACAGGATGGAGATAATATGGGGACAAGTGTGGCATCCATATGTGTGGGACATATCCATTAAAATGAGGGCCCACAAGCAGGCAACTATAGTCGGATAGATTATGGAAAGAATTATGATTGAACATGCTTCAAAAATATCTATTAAAAAATAAGTGGCTATATGCGCTTATGCGCATACGTTAAAATTCTTAAAAAAGAAAAATTGATAAACTCTAGGGATATTTGAATAGTTTAGATAAATATCAATTTTTTTTTTTGATGGATGTCTCAATATATGTACGTATCAGATGATGATAATTCGATCATAATTTTTTTCATGATCGGTCTGATTATAATAATTTTTTTTAATAATTATGGCAAGCATTTTCAACACGTAAAAGAAGCAGGCATCCATGGGAAGCCCCTCCAACACGTAAAGAAGTGGGCTACGGTGGAAAGCCCTTCCAATGTATGTGAGGAAACACAATTTGACCAGAAATAAAATGATGATGGAGGTTAAAACGCAGTACCTATGGCTACTCCTCGAGAAAACCTATGCACAAAAATAGAATAGAAGAGTTTCCTTAAAAGAAGGAATAGAAACCTTATCCAAAAAAAAAAAAGTAGCAAATAAAAAATAATAAGCAAGCTATCTATATTTGAAAAATGTAATTTTTTTTTAAGCCAGAAGATTCCAAATCTATTAGGAGTGAATAGAATGATTTTGCCATTAGTTGACCATGAAGCTGTGGAGCTTGTGCGAAGCATTAAGAAGGGAGAAAGAAAAGTAATAGCTTGCATGAGAGTGAATAATTTGTTTGAAAATTTCTATTTTTCTGAATAAATATTTTTTAGATAATATTTGGTTAGAAAAATAATTTATTTATATTATTTTATATATTAAAAAAAAACTTCGAAATCGATTATCCATATTTTTTTGCATTACTAATTTTCTGAACAAATTCCTAAGATCTATCCATATTTCTCATAATTTTTTGTATTACATAAATATATTTATTATATATTATAAATTATATTATATTATATATAATATAATATATAATATATCATATTATTATATATTATATTATAATGATAAATTATGTTATAATAATATATTCATTATAATAAAATAATAATATATCATATTAGAATAATAGCATAGTGCATTATATTATAATATTATATAAAAATATTATATTATATATTAATATATTGTATTATATATATAATATAATATATGATAATATATAATATATTATATTATAAATTTATAATACATATTATATCATGTTATATTATTATTATTATTATTATTATTATTATTATTATTATTATTATACGATTAAGGATATTTTAGGAACAAAATAAAAATTTATTTTTTCAGTTGATGGAAAGATGACTTATCCACCTCCTAGATGGATAAGTCTTTCTTTTCATTTTATAAGTGAATGACATCCATGGAATATTAAGAATATGGATAAATTGGTTAAAGAGAAAGTTGTTAAGTTTTGTTCATAATATTTATCCATCAAAGAATAGGACCTTGCATTTCGAAAAAAAATAAAATTGATGGCGCCGAGACCTAAAGGATCATTCAGAGAGGCGGAATGATTTTTGTATTATTCTAGCAAAAGAAAGAACGGCTGTTCTATTAAGAGCTACAGTATGCAAGACCATTCAATGCAATGGTCTATTCAGTCTTCGGCGTGGCAAGAGGGGATTTGATGACTGTGAATCACTGGCCACCATGCGAGCACCACTCTGGAGTAGCATTTATCTTTTATTAAAATCTAATAAGCAAAATATAGATCAGCAATCACTCATATTATCACACTTCTGCTCCATTAATTCAAATGAGTCCCCAGCGGAAGTGTGAGAAATAAGGAACTGCAGTTGGCTTTCTAGATGCAGGAATTCCATGCAATCAAATTAATGCTGCTTCAATTTGCACATAAGGATAACTTTCAGAAGCAATCGCCTGCCAGAGACATAGTGAAGAAGAGGCAGATTCCTGTGCTAGTGTGCAAGAGGCTGGCGTAGAAGATTATCTATAACAACTGACACTTAAGTAATAGTGCTGAGTGGGGGCACAGCATCGGACCATTATCTCCCAAAATAAAGAATGTGAGCCCACCAGCTTCAACAACGGAGACGTTGTGTTTACGTTGGGTCAAACCAATGAATTTCGCATTATCACTAGCTACTGAGTCATTATCGGTTCCGTTGTGCTTAATTGGGTCAACCGAATGAATCTCTCATTCTTGTTATTGAGTCATTAGCAGTTCTTGTTTTTTCTCTCAATTACTTGCAATCAGTCTACAAAAGAATTTATTAAGCACAGGATATATATATCAACAACTCCTCGCAATACTCTTCATCAAAAAATAGAACTCCTTGCTGCTTTTCTCAGTATTCTACTTCATTTTTATTTAGTTTTTATCTAAAATAACATCTTGAAATTTATATGGAATATCACAGATTTTCAACTAAACTTGTCTGATCCTCTAAGTGCAGAATAATTTCTTCAATCTATAGAAACCTTTACACTAAATTTTTTCCTGCTTTGCTCTTAGTTCTGAAGTCCTATTTTCCATTACTTGTTTTGCTATTAAACTTGAAATTCTTTCAATATCTATGTTGCAAGCCTTAAAAGAAACTAGTCTTAGCCTCTGTTTGGGATTGCTATTGATAGGAGAGCTTTTGAAGCTTTTAAAAGTAGAGTTTTTGAGAAGTAAAATTTTTGAAACGAGAGCTTTTACAAAAAGCTATTAGCTCTTTAGTAACTATAAAGTGCTTTAGAAAAAGTAAAACAGCTTTTTGATATTAGGTAGAAAGAATTTTTGGAGAAAACTTTAAAATACAACTTTTTCCAAATAGACCTTTTCAGCTTCCTAGTAAAGTCAAAATAGTTTTATGATATTTTTATCATATATATATATATATATATATATATATATGGAAAGCTGCTCACGGGTAGAGCGATCCACGGAAGCCAGTTAGACGACCTACTACGGATGAAGTTTGATCATTAGCTGCTTTCGGGATGAAGGGTGCACTCAATGAGAGGCAATCGAGAACTCGATAACAGGAGGAATGGAGATGGAAAATTCGTCCACCCGGTTTCATCAATTTGCAAATTCTTCCTCGGCGCCCATGCTTATTTAGGTAGGTGTAGATATATATATATATATATATATATATATATATATATATATATATATCCACACACATATATATATATGTATATATGTATGTATGTATGTATGTATATGTATGTATGTATATATATGTATGTATGTATGTACATACATACATACATACACACACACACACACACACACATATATATAGAGAGAGAGATATTGTGGTCAATCTCAGAGTGCACCTGAGTTCAATGACAAGTGATCTGCAAAATTAGTCCATACTGATCGGAGTTATGTTCGGCGAGGATCCTCCGATATCCAAATCAGTAGAAAGTGGTAAATAGGATAGTCAAAAATAGATTTAGACAGAATACTAGCCCAGAAGTGTCTTACCATTGCTGGCCCCTTACCTCCACTACAAGAAATCTGATTTTTTAATGATAAAATTTTTTTGTCAGTAAACATAAAATTTTCATCACTAAAACTATTAGCAACAAAAATTTTCGTCGCTAAAAGATTATAGAGAAAGCCTCATAGCAAAATTATCTTAGCGATGAAAAAATTTTATTTCGTCGTCGAAAGTAGTCAAGCGAATGGCAAAAAATTTGGAGCATTAACAATGAAATATTTTTGTCGTAAGAGCTTAAATTTTTATCACTAAAATTATATCAAAAAATATTTTCATCATCAAAAATCAATTGTTACTCGATTGAAATTTTATTATTATTATTTTTTAAAATTTTAATGATAAAAAATAGAATTTCATCGCAAAAAATAGCAATGAAAAAAATTTCATCGCTAATTTAGCGATGAAAAAAATCTTGTCACTAAATTTGTGACAAAAAAATTTCACCATAATTTTTGTGATGAAATAAAAAATTTCATTGTAAATTTTATGAAGAAGAAAAAAATTTCGTCACAAATTTTGTGTGGCAATTTTTACGATGAAAAAAATTTCATTGCAAATTTTGCGATGAAAAAAATTTCATTGCTAAAAAAATAAAATAAAAATAAAATTTGCAATGAAAAAATTTATTTTTAGCAATAAAAATTTTTTTATCATAATTTTAGCGATGAAATAAAAAATTTCATCGCAAGATGTAGTGAAAATTTGAATATTTTAGGATCGTCAAAATTTTTTAATTATTTTTATGATGAAATTAATATGGAATCATTAAATTAAATTATGGATGAAATAAAATATTTTTTATTTTTTTATCATGAAAGTACCTATTTAAATATAATTTTTTTAAAATCAAACATATTTTACATAAAAATATATTAATACAGTAAAAATATTTAAATTTTAAATAGCAATTTTAAATAGCAATAAATTTTACAGCCATCATTGTCATATACAAAAATATGAGTTTATACACCATTTAAAATTTAAAAGACTATAAATTATGCATCATCAGAGTTATTAGCCTCATTTCCTCCTCCAGGCATCGATCCCTGACCTAATGTGTATCATGATAGCTGTGCAGATGCGACATCATACGGCTGTAGAGGTGCTAACTCAGAGACATCGATATCGAGCCATCTCACTATCACAGCCATTATCTTCTCGAGTGTCTGACTATGATTCATCCAGTAAGTAATTTGATCCCGCATCATGCTCATCGATGTCCTAATTGCCTCTGGCATCGAGACATCATCAAATTGATCGGATGAGGAACTATAAAATTTTTTGATCGCATGCTATATCCAGATCCTAGCTACTATCCGAGGATGGCATCCAAGATCACATTATCTGTCATCGAACAAATCTGCTGCGATCCAGCATCGCTGTCAGATCCAACCTCCCTCATTGCTTGCTCTCTCAATTGTAATATTTTTTTCTTCATAATAAACCAAATAACACTATAAATTCATTTCAAAGTCTTTAAAAGCATTCAAAATGTAGAGTAATGATACTTATATGATGCTGTCTCATCTCCTTGGTCACAAACTCGCCACTCTTATTTTGATAGAATTTACCATAGGCATTGACCCCCGGATAATCCCTATTCAAACAAAAGAAAAGAAGAAAAAAGATATCAAAATAATCTAAATATTTAATAAGAACTTACAAAATATAATTACAAATATAGTTACGTACCATCATTTTCATTCCTTATACAAAAGAGGCACTTCCTTACATGTAAATAAAATCAATCTTATTTTTTTTACCTTATTCACCTCCGATCGTCATGACAAAATACATACAATTATAATCAATAAAGGACATAACAATATCAAAATAACTTGAAACACTAAACATACCTAAAATGCCTCACTCCCAAAATGCTCGAATAACCACCGCTAATCATCACTAGACCCAACCCAATTTCTATAAGGCTAAGTCACAGAGTCAATCCCCTTCATCTACAGCTCATGCAGTATTTATGAAGCCTACATCATGGATCTTCGCACTATTTGTAGTCATTTTAAGAATACATGCTGTCACTTGTTCATCGGTATAATCCTCAAAGTCAATATTATCCGACACATATGAACATTCATCATAACAAAAAGCAAATATATAGAATTATTCATATAATAAAGAATGATCCATATAACAAAAAATGATATGGATCTATGATGCATTCGAAGTTAATTCTTATCTTGATGTGAGAGACCAGGGCATCGCGATATCGAGAGGCTACATGCTTGAAATTTTCGACAGTCCATGAAACATGATTTCATATATAAAGACTGATCTCGTTTGCGACTATATTAGCCTCTGTGCCAATTGGATGATCCCGAAATATCTGTACTTTTGGCTTTTCATTGTACATATGCATGTATTTCTCCTAAACAAGGCTCCTATTAGGACCATGCACTGCACATTGCTATTGTGTTCTGACATATGAAAATTCATGAAATGAGCATATATCATCTACCAATAGATGCATATAACAAAAAAATGTATATAATTTATAAATTGATAGAGATGTATTTGCAGGGGGATGATGCTGCAGTGCCATGACCTCCAATTGGACAGACTTTGGCTAAGCACTAGTCTGCTCTGTGGACTCGGACAGCTGAGTCCCATCTAAATCCTCTGACTCATCGTGCAAAATACTAAAGTGAGAATGTATATCATCAAGTGGGGCATGTTGTCTACCCCACAAACGTCCACATTCAGGACCAGCCATGATTTTACAATAATTAAAATAATTTAAATCAGCTTGTAATCAAAAAAACTCAAGTATTACATGATGTAACAAAAAAATAAATTAAATTATTTATTTATATTAATTATTATTCTCAAAATCTGAACTCGAGTCTATATAATCATCCTCAGTAGGACTCATAGAAAGCATCGATCCTGAAGTGCTATCATCATCGTTGCTGATGAAGTCATCATCCACATGTGATTGTGAACCCAAATTATTGTTGGATCATGCTTGTACCCATGCCCTTACGGATGTTTTAACAATAGAAATATCCTTAGGTTCGCAGTCGTCTCTTTGCAATTGTTCTATGTCAACCATATCATCTGACACTAATATGTTATCTGATGCTTGCATTTGATATGCTTCATTCTCAATAGTTGTATGGACTTCATTCTCTAAATCTTCATCATTCGAGCATGCTGAGCCCTTATTGTAACTCGCCAAGGCTCTTTCATTTTGATATCATCAATATACCACACTAGTCTCGCTTACTTTGCAAAAATATAAGGATCACTTTTGTACCACACGTGACTGTTGAGCACGTGGGATCTCACTTTTTATGGCACTAAGAAATAGTTAACTCCTATTATCAGGCCATAATCATAGAGTTAGTGGACAGTTTATGCCCATTAATGGTCATGGTACATAGTTGTTTCCCACGATTGTGGTATCGTGATTGTAGATTAGGTAGTCGGTCATGTCAGTCGTCCATATGGCAATTGATCATTTGACAATCGACAGTTTGACAGTCAACCCTTAGGCAATCGGTTGTTTGACAGTCGGCCATGATGATGTAGCTTCTGCCATGAAGATGCGGGTTCGGCCATGATGATGCAGGCCATGAAGGTGCAGGTTCGACTATGATGATACTGGTTCGGCCATGATGTCTCTACTTCGGTCATGATGATTCTGCTTCGATCATAATGACTTTGGTTCAGTCAGATGATGCCACTTAATTTTGAAAAAGTCTCGAATTGGTCGAAACTACCAAAGAGCAATAGCCAAAGTGGGGTGAGCTAAAATCTAATGCAGGATCGGCAACTGACAGGAAAGGTCAGTGGGTGAGATAAGCTATCCTTTCTTTATGCCAGCTAGAGACTGCTTAATGGTTTATGACTGAGGATGGTTCGAAAACTGATGTAATATCGGTAGCTGTCTGAAGATGCTGATAGCCAATAAGATGTTAGTGCACTGATGGTGTGATTTCGATATATTTTAACACTCTCTTAGTTGTTATTGTTAGACTGAGTGGCAAACTTATTTTCATCTTTTTTTCCAAGGTTTGTATTTTATAGTCATTATCTAAATCTATCAAAATTTAGACCTTTTGCTGTACTTATATGGAATAATAGACTGACATCAGGGCGGCAAATTCCAACAAAGGGTCAGATGGCACTAGAGAGGGTTCGATTGAAACTGACAACTGTTCGTTGGCTGGTGAGCAGTGATGTACGAAGGTGATGGCTGATATTTGAGGTATCCAAGATCGAAAAGGGTCGATTGCTGATGATAGATCGGCAACAAATATTTCAGATGTTACAGTAGCTTTCGGATGAGATTCGTTACATCTAAAATCTTGGAGTCTTGGGTAAGAACGATTTTACCCTCAACACCTTCTCTATTTAATTGCTTTGCTTCCTTTCTTGATCTCCGTAGAATCTATGCCATCTATTGTCGATGCAGAATTGGGGGGAGCAGATCCAATTATTCCAACTATATACACACACACAGAGTGAAGCAGGTCCTAAACGGGATGCGGGATGAAACAAAAGAGCATCTAGACCACCGTTCTATTCAAGCAAACTTAAACACTCCACTCATGCATTTTGGCAAACTCTCTCCATGCACAATAAAAGTTTACAAAACTATGACACTGCCTCACAATGATATCTTAGTTAGGAGTCATAATTATGAGAGTAAATAGCATCACCTAAAAAAATCACCAAATTTTCTTAAAGGGAGAAACGGATGATCTAAACAGGATATTTTAAATTAGGTAAAAAAAAGACTTGAAAAATATTTTTTCCTTGTTGTCTATTAATTTTTGTTATGCTGTAGCCATAACAACCATTGTAAACACACTATTTTAATTTCTTTAAAAAAACTGAAATCATATACTATAGGATAAATAACCAACATTGTTACTATTATAATAGTAGTAGAAATTTCCAGTGGGTTTGTTGTGATAAATTAATGTTGCCTCTGAAATCTAGCACCATCTTCTTCGGGTGATGCACAACGATTTGCAATAGTTTGGGCTGATATGATGCATGAAACAAAAGTTTTTCATATGATTGAGGGCAACACTACAAGAATCTGGCAGTTTAGAGATAGACATTTAGCAACGTCTAAGATCAGTTGGTATGCCGTCACTAATAGTAACGGAATCATGACAACATAATGACAAACTATAAAAGTTATCGCTGAAACACTCACAGGTGCATTAGTAACTAATTCGTGATGGATTCGTAATGGTTATAAAATTTACAATAGCAATGGAATATGGATAGAAAAATATCCATCACTATAATTGGCTTGTAATTTTCACATATTTTTAGTAATGGTGTAGCGACAGAATAGCGACACTTTTCTGATAAAAGAGAGACAGAACAACGACCACATAGTGACAACACTCCAATATTATCATTGTAGCACTCAGCAGGTGATCTAGCGATAGATTTAGGACAGAATAATGACCGCTATATGATTCATAATAGCGAGGAAATGATGACAGATATGTTTCAGTCACTAAAATTATCGTGTAATTACCACGTATATCATGTAATTTTAGTAACGGCATAGCGACAAAATAGCGACACCGTCGTGATAAAGAAGAGATAGAATAGTGACAACATAGTGACAACAATCAAATGTTGTCACCACAGCACTTGTAGGTGATCTAACAATAGATTTGTGATGGAATAATGACCGCTATATAGCAGTGAAATTATGACGGATATGCATCAGTCACTAAAATTGGTGCATAATTTTTACGTAATATTAGTAACGACGTAGCGATAGAATAGCGACAATGATATGAAAAAGAGAGATGGAATAAAGACTAAGTAAAGACGGATGTTGTTCTCCACATAATACCTTTTAGAGATAGTATAAAGAATGATCATGGACAAATCCGTGATACATGTAGCGACAATATTGTGATAGATAAGCAACATATCATATATCTTGAATAATTTTTTTTTAGAGACTGAATAGTGACCAATTATCAACGGATATGTATTCTCAAATAAAATATTAGAGAGAGACTAGCAACAAATTAGCAACTGTATTTTGAGAACAATAATTGTGTAGCGATAACCGAGCGATAACAGAGAGATGAATCTTTATTTGTTATCTGTAATAGGGGTGAAATAGAAATAGAATAGAGATGGAAGCTTAAATTTTGATAATTATTTTTAGATTTATATTTTTCTTAAACTATTCTTTATTGTACTTTGAGACATCTATTAATTATGTGATTAATACATTAAAAATTTCAAAAAAATAAGTTATTTTATTACAAATTTGATTATATCAAGATTTTAAATTGGTTTGTTTAAATTAAATTATTCTTTATTATATTTAATTTGTTTGTCTATTTTGTGATTTATGTATTAAAATTTTTAAGATAAATCAATTAATGTCATAAAATTTAATCCTAATCAATTGTTTTGAGATTGATTTATCTAAAATTATTAATCATTTATTGTACTATTACCATACATACATTAAATACTTTAAAATTACTCTAAAAATATTAAATACATACATACTTTAATCATTTATTGTTTTGAGTCAATGATCTAGTGGAGCTGGACTTCTCCAATTTACGAGCCAACAGCTTCTCCAAGTCTAACGATCCTCCTAGATCATTAATTCATAGTTGCCAAAATAATTCATATTAAATATGATGGCCTTCCTGGATCATTAATTTATTTGAAATATGTTTAATCTATTTTTTTTGTATTTAACCTGACCCACTTAATATATTTAAATTTATTAAATTCAAATTAATTTAATATATTAAATATATATATATATATATATCTTAATTTGATCTATTTAATAAATGCATTACATGGATTAGATCAGATCACTATCTAATTAATGATCAAATTGGATTCAAATTAAATTTTTTTTTACTAATATAAATAGATTGAATTAGAATTAATAAATTTTTTATCTAATTTATATCTAATTTAACTTAATTTAATTATTAATTCTATATTAATAATAATTTAAAATAAATTAAATATGAATTTCAAACCTAAAATTTTGCTTGGCGCCTCGCAATCGGCGCTCAAGCCCCCACTCGATTGAGACTGATCACCGAGGAAACACCAGCGCCATCCTCCCACCCGATTGAAATCGAAAATAAAACAAAAGGGAATACAGCGCCATCCTCCCACCAGATTGAAACTGGAAAAAAAAAAAAAAAAAAGAAATACCCAACGCGAAACCCCAGCATCCTCCATCGTCCATCCCTGTTCGGCCGCCGCAAGCCTCCATCCTCCCACCCGATTGAAATCAAAAATAAAATAAAAGGAAATATAGTGCCATCCTCCCACCCAATTGAAACCAGAAACAAAAAAAAAAAAGGAAATACCCAACGCGAAACCCCAGCATCCTCCATCGTCCACCCCTGTTCGGCCGCCGCAAGCCTCCCACCCGGTTGGGACTTTAGAGGACGGAAAAAGGAAGAGGAAAACAGGGCATCAACAGACCCTATTCGGCCACCCCAAGCCTCCCATCCGGTTGGGACTCCTGAGGACGGAAAAAGGAGAGCAAAATCGGACGAAAACAGAGGAAAAATCCACGAAACAGAGGAAAGACAGAAAAATTTCAGGTAAGACTTTTTCCCTGATCATTTCCACTTCTTTTTCTATTCATTTCATTATTTTTTTTTGGGTAAGGAGAGCACTTGAGAGAGATGGAGGGGTTTCTCAGGTTCCATTGGGTTTGTTCTGAAATATATGGGAATCGTTACCAGTCGTTGTGGCGGTGTGAGTTGATTGTGGAGGTGTCATTTTTTTTTTTTTTTTGAGATCTGTGGGGGAGGAGGACTTCATATAGGTTGAAACCTGATATACATGTTAAGGACTTCATACATATATATATATATATATATATATATATATATATATATATATATATATATATATATATATATATGTAGGTTGGCTGTTTATATGTTAAGAAATTTTTATTTTAATAAGTTTGGGGTTTTAAACTCTCTTGATTTTTTTTAAAATTTTTGCATACCTTTTAAGTATATGTTTGCTTAGATTTTGTTATTTATCACTTCATAAAATAGACAGAGATGACGAATCGGAGTTGGATGCATTGTAGGATTTATAAGGAAATGGTGACAGATGAATTTAAAAATAGAGTTGCTAAGTTTATTGACATTGCAATTTCTAATCCATCGCATATGAAAAATAAAAAAAAAATTTTGCCCTTGTCTTAAGTGTAAGAATAAAAAAATTTTGATATCTGATGAAGTGACGGTTCATCTCTACAAGAAAGGCTTTGTTGATGGCTATCGGGCCTGGACGTTGTATGGAGAATCTTATTCTAGATTTGAGGAGTCTGATCCTAAGACTATTGATAGAGGAGTGGCAGATGGTATGAACTCTTATGTGGATATGGTTATAGATGCCATAAGAATGCTTGAATTGAATAATGATGCTAGGGAGGATTTTGATGAAGTTTCAAATCCAACAACTGCTAAGTTCTATGAATTGCTTAAAGATGCCGACGAGTCATTATGGGAGGGTTGCAGTAAGCATACTAGGTTATCAGTGGTCACTCAGTTGTTGAATTTGAAATCAGAGTTTAGTATGAGTGAGGCATATTACAATCAAATGCTTTTAATAATTAAAAGTATGTTGCCTGAGGATGAGAAGTTGCTTGAAGATTTCTATCAATCAAAAAAAATTGTGAAGGAATTGGGACTGAGCTATCAGAAGATAGATTTTTGTCCAAATTTTTGTATGTTGTACTACATGAATGATAGTCAAAAAATAAAGTGTTCTGTATGTGGTCATCTTCGATTCAAGTCCAATGAGGAGGTGGGCAAAAAAAATGCAATATACCATATATGGTATTGCGATATTTTCCTCTTGCTCCTAGACTCCAATGATTGTATATGTCAAGCAAGATTGCAATGCATATGAGACGGCATAAGGAAGGGGTTTGGCATGATTCTACTGTAATTTCGCATCCGGTGGATGGGAAAGCATGGAAGCAATTTGATTTGATGCATCCAGAGTTTTCAAGTGATTGTCAGAATATTAGATTAAGTCTTTGTACTGATGGGTTCAACCCATTCATATCAAACTCAACACCTTATTCATGCTGGCTTATTTTTTTGACTCCGTATAATCTACCTCCTAGAATGTGCATGGATAGATGTAATTTATTTCTAACATTGGTCATTCCTGGTCCAAAGTCACCTAGTAAAAGTATAGATGTTTGCTTAAGGCCATTAATCGATGAACTACAAATATTTTTAATAAATGAGGGCATTTGCACTTTTGATGCACATCGAAAATAAAATTTTAACATGAAGGCTGCATTAATGTGGACAATTAGTGATTTTTCTGCTTATGAAATGTTGTCGGGATGGAGCACATATGGTAGATTTGCATGTACTTATTGTATGGGAGATACCAAGTCTTTCACACTAAAGAGTGGGAGTAAGAAGTCATGTTGGTTTGACTGTCATCGATGATTTCTTTCCTCGAATCATACGTTTCGAAAACAAAAGGATGCATTTACTAAATCCACTGTGGAGAAAAAAGGTCCTATACTTCGATTGACTGGAAGGAAAGTGAAAGCTAGAGTAGAACAGTTTGATCAAATCACTTTTGGCACTAAGAGTGGTCCATAAAATCTCAATGGGTTTGGGATAGAGCATAATTGGCTTAAAATAAGTATATTTTGGGAGTTGCCCTATTGGTCCACGAATCTCATTCGTCACAACTTGGATGTTATGCATGTTGAGAAGAATATATTTGATAATGTCTTTAACACTGTCATGGATATTAAAAGCAAGACAAAAGATACTTTGCAAGTCCGTTGTGATTTAAAATAGTTTTGCAAACGATCGGAGCTTGAGTTAAAAGAAGTTGGAGGCAAATTGGTTAAACCCAAGGCATCCTTTGTCTTAGCACAAAACCAAATTAAGGATGTGTGCGAGTGGGTTAAACAATTGAGGTTTCCAGATGGATATGTTTCTAATATAGCTCGAGGTGTAAATGTGGATGAGGGTAAAATATATGGTATGAAAAGTCATGATCGTCATGTATTCATGCAAAGGTTGATACCTTTGGCATTTCGTGATCTACTACCTAAGCCAATATGGGGGGCATTGACGGAGCTCAGTCAATTCTTCAGATATTTATGTTTTCCTGAATTTCAAGTAAGTCAGATAGAATTGCTTGAGAAAAGTATAGTGGAGACAATTTGTAAGTTAGAGAAAATATTTTCTTCTATATTTTTCGATTCAATGGAGCACCTGACCATACATTTGCAATATAAGGCAAAGGTAGGAGGGCCTGTGCAATATAGATGGTTGTACCCTTTTGAGAGGTAAATCTCTCCATCATTATGTTCTTTATTTCATACATATGGTAATAAGTATGAATTAATTAAACCTTTATGCTTATTGTTTTAGGTGCATGCATGAATTAAAGAAAAAAGTTCGCAATAAAGCAAAGGTTGAAGGTTCTATTAGCGAAGCTTATATAGTTAAAAAAAATTTTAATTTTTGCTCGCTTTATTTCGAACCTCATATTCAAACCCGACGAACTAAAGTCCCTCAAAATGATTTTTGATTTTTCTAATATTTGGAGACGTGTTTAATTACACCATCAATATTCCAACCTTCCACATCTTTTTCAGATTAATATTTTTTTTGGTAGAAGATAGAATATTTATTTAAGCTGTAACAAAAGATACATTGTAGCAACAAACCAAAATAGAGGACTTGAGAAGATAGGAATCAACGGCATTAGTGTTTTTTCATTTCTTTTTTTATCGTAGTTGTTGACATTTGAGTTCAAATCAATGTTTGGAGATATATTTGAAGTAAATATTGTTGCCTTTATGGTACTTTTTCATAAGCATTGAGCATTAATTTACAGTCTTTAAATTATTATAGAAAATAATGCTCGGCAGATCGATATGTCACAAAGAGTTATTTGAATACACTCACAAGAGAAAAGATGGTACATTTACATCTGAGAAAGCAAAGATAGTGAGTGTAAGTATTTTTCTTCTTTTGTTCTTTTTTGTCTTGCATATATTTACTGTCGTAAGACATGTTGTCATATTAATTGTTTATATATTAATTTTTTTTTTTGATTTTACATTGTAGGAGAAATATGATACTATCATGCAACAGAAGTATGGTGAGGACTTATCTTTCCATCCTTCTTTAGACGAGGAGGCTTGGCTGGCTGCTGCGGGACCTTCCAAAAAGGGTAGAGTGTTTGGATTAGATTATACCTTAGTTCCTCCATCTAAATCTAACAATCCATCATCTCAAAATAGTATCATTGGATGTGGTGCACAGCCACGTTCGAATGATGAGGTGACAAGAGAGATGTGTCTTATGTGGGAGAATATGGATAAGTTAAATCAGAATATTCAAGCACAACAAAATTCAATAGGTCAGGTTCTTGCACAACAACAATCTATAGATCGGATTCTTCATGGCTTGTCTCAATTGATACATCCACAACCACCACCGACATCATCCAGATCAACAATTGAGAATTCTCCTAGATCTTCGGACATGACTCCGACTATAGCTCCATGGCATTGGTCATCTGCTTGGTGGGCTGCTCCTCTTGGATGGATGCCACTACACCCATACACTCCATCGATATTTTCTTCGATGGCTCAAACTCCAACTCGATCTCATGTAGTTGAAAAAATGCAACTTTTATATCTTTCTTCATTTTTTGAGCTGTATCATACTTATACGTGGATATATGATGTTTAGGGCTCTACTTCGAAGCAACATGCGTCAGAGGAAGATAGAAGTGGACATAGCTGTGGTGGAGGGGATACAAATCTAGGCACTTCATAGTTTATTTTGTGCCACTTGTTCTATTTTGGATACTTTATTGTTTGGGTATTTCATGTGTTTTAGACATATGTAATTGACATTATATGTATTCTATATGCATTTACACATAGTACTTATGGTATTATGAATATTATAATTTATTGATTTTGGATAAAATATTATAGATTTCATGATTGAGTGTATCTTGTGAAAATGGAGGAATTGATATGGTTTGACGCAGGGAATAGGAGATTGGATATTGCTGGATGTTATTAGTTATACAGGTATTAATTTTAGGTATTGAAAAAAAAGGAAGAAAAATTAAAAATTTTAGTGACAAAATAGAGACGGACTGTTGATGGAATCTAATCTTAAAAACAAAATTAACAACAGAATAGTGATAGATTTAGAGATAGATTAATGATGAATTGCTAAACTTAAATAAGATTTTCATCGCTACAGTGACAAAACTAGTGAATTCCATAGCAACGATTAATGATGTCATTTCATAGATTAGGTAAATAGTGTAGTGACGACAGAATAGTAACAAAATATATTTATATTTAACGACATACTAGCAATAAACTAGCGACTAATGAGACATTACATTAACGACTACATACTGACAACATAGCGATGGAAAATATTTAGTTTTAATGGTAGACTAATGACAAAGTAGCGACGAATCATATATTATATTATCAACTGAATACTATCAGAATAGCGATAGATGATAATTTTTTATAATTATATTGAAGACCGCATAATGACGGATTAGTGATATTTTAATTTTTTTTAATTTTTTTTAGCGACAGAATTGTGATACATTAGAGACAAATTATTGCATCTTATTAGGATTGTGCCATGATTTTAGCAACGATCGAAATGACATCATTAATCTATCTCTAAATAAATTTAGCGATGGATTATGGACAGTCTTAGTTTAGCGACAAAACTAAGACTGTAGCGACAAAACTAGTGACATCAAATCTTAAATAAATTTAGCGATGAAGCTTTTTGCTACAGTTTTAGTTTCGTCGCTAATAAGTCACTAGGCGGTCTCTATTAGGTTTAGCGATAGAAAAGAGACTAAGTAAAGATGGATTTTATCCGTCGCTAATTAACAATTTTTTTGTGGTGCAAAGAATGATAGATAAATAATTTTTTTTAAAATTTAAAGCAGACGAATATACTATGGGTTTTTAAAATACTTAACGTTTGTTTTATTTGAAATCTGAACCTTGAAATGAATTCCATAGCAACGATCTCTTAAGCTCAAGGATATGTTCAACATTGATATGCAAAACCATATTGAACATATTTGAAAATTTATTATTCTGTATAGCCTGTGGATTATTGTTCATATAATCTTGGTACCCTTGATAAAAAGTTATGAACAACGATGCTTCTCAGTGAACTTGCATGGTGGAATAGTGTCCTTACCATTGCAATCCTCTATCTTTTCACATACATTACTATAATACCAATTTTTTTTATTCAGAGTGATCCTATTCCACAATAAAACCCTCATGAAAGTTACTCGTTAGTTATATATGCGTTTTTTAGGGCTAGGCTTAACCCACCAAATTTCAGTATCTTGCAATCTAACGCAATTGAACCCAAACTCAAAGTAAGATTGCACTAAGCCAACCTAACTTCTTAAGGGACTATTTGATTGCTTGCAATTCTATTGCATGTAAAACAATTACAGATGATAATTCAATTGCTTATAATTGGAATTGCAGTTGTAGAAAGAGACCCTTGTCTAGTAATTTATAATTGAAAAATATAAATACAATTACAATTGTTTGGCTTTTTGATGTGGAAAAGATTTGATCCGTGGAAAGAGATATAGTTAATTCGTAATTAGGCTAATAAGATTACTTCTGGAAACACAAGGATCGTTCACATTCTTTTGATAAAGAATATTTTTAATAGTATATTATAATATAAGATTTATTATATTGAATAGATATATAAGAAAAATGTGAGGAATGGTGCGTGATGCATCGTTTCCCCATGTAGGGGAGGGGTGCTGTATCATGAACATCGTGGGCCCCAATATGTGACCAGAGGAGCATAAATACTTAACAATGGGTTAGGAATATTGCATGCTCAAGGAAACAACTACCATATTTTTTTGATAAATCAGATGAATTAAATCATTCGAATAAGATACATCCATAAGAATCAAAAAATACAATATTTAATAATGAAAAATAAAATGACTATAATATTGGGTTTCAGTGCATTTTGACTTTGAGGTGGTGAAGGGTAGGGAAGGAGGCATGAGCCTTCTTCTCTCGAGGTCCAAAATTACCTAAATTAACTTGACAAACCAACCTCAATCTTCATAGACTTCACCCCATGTTAGGCTCGAGATTTAAGCCATTTGCACACGATTGTAAGAGACCACTGAGCTCATCAAAAAGTCTTTGACCTACTTTGGTTTTACCATTACTATTACTATTCTAAGAGACCACTGATAGGCACATTGCAGCCTTTTTGGAAAGCTAGTTCAGGGAGATTGCCCCAAATTAAAGCGTTTCGGTCCTTGCATCAACAAGACCGCATCAACCAAGACTGAAACAGGTTAGTGGAAACGTTTGTATGTCCTTACCCCTTACCTTTATTAAATTAATCCTTTGCTAATTGCTCCAGCTTAATTTTAGCAAAGGTTACGTGCCTCTCCTAAACTTCATCTATGGTTTAGGAAAACCTTAAATGCTGTTTGGAATTTCTCCACAATGACCAGATTAATTTGTGCAGAGACAGTTTACCGGCAATCAGGCGGAAGTCTGGAATTGCGTTTGGTAGCTAAGGATCCGCCTGAACCGAATGCCTTATGACTTCACCAGCGAGCAGTAGGCCATTACTTATCAAATGTGTAATGAATGAACACAATAATTTTGGCAAAAATAGGGCATGTAGACAACCCAAAAGGATGGTGGCATATCCTTCATGAATAGACTTCCTAATGCTCCTAGAAAACCCTAAGATATAAGCTGCCCACTTTTTTCCAACTCTCTCTCCTTTTTAATCTTGTTTCTTCCTCAAAACCATCCCATTTCAACCCTCTGTAAGCTAAATTCCAACAACAATAACAACCTTTAAATCAGCCCCACTATGGTGATCTAATGGCTGCAATAACAATGGAAATGGGCTTATGCTGTTTGGAGATGGAGGAGATTTTGCTTCATCAACATGGGCTATTTCGGCCCAGCCCAACAAACCTCTACAAAAAAGTATTATTTTGTCACAGTGCCCGTTACGACACCTTTGAAGCAGGTGCTATATGCTATAATATTGACGATGGGATTCAAATGGAGCGTTATGCTGCATTCATGTCCATCTAAATAAAATAATAATTTTAAATTCGAATCTTTTAATTAACTGTATTTTAAATTCACTAAATAGTAATTTGGGTGAATATCGCAATTAAATTTTTATTATTAATTATTATTCGCACTATAAGATATTACCTATTACAAGAGTTATTAGTTAATATCAAATAATTATTTTTTGATTAGAGATGCATGATATCAAATTATTATAGCTAGGAAAAATTTGCAAATGACGACCGTTATAACTATTATAATGATAGAAAAATAATTTTATTGGAGTCCTATGAGAATAGAATTAATTAGTATGCATAATGATGAACTTGGACAGGATAAATATGCATAACTTGGTAGATAATGTACTTTAAAAAAAAAAAAAAAAGGTTAGAGACCAATCTGAACCTGTCCATCCATAGTGGACTTCTTTTTCATGGAAAGACAAATGTGTCGTAAAAGCGGTTCATATTGATGATTTTGATATTCGCGTATAACTAAAACAAGGCCCTTTTTTTTTTTTTTTTTTTCAGAAGCAATGTATACATACCTCTCACTTTACTTTCACGAATTTCCCATGGTCCAAGTTTTGTCTTCTAACAAACTTGTAGTCATACCTGATGTAACCACTTGGCAGTGGAGAGTGTGATGGCATGAAAAGATTGCTCGTTTCCTGTGGCATTAAAGGAATAAGGGAGGCCTGAAGACCACCCAGGGAATCGGATATTTTCAGCACACAACAAACAGCCTTCCGGATGGTTCAAAAGAAATATCCAGAGCTATCGTTTCAAGGGCATGATCAGACAAAATGCATCCTCCAAGATTCTTTCCAAATTTCTTCCCAAACAAATCTTTAGTATTGGGTTTTTTCTTACAACAGAGTCGAGAAATTTGATATTGAGAGGGACACGCTCTAAAAGCAGGCAATAAAGTTACACTTATGTCCTCTCATATTCAGTAGTTGATATATAAAGATGGTTGAGGAGATTACTTTCCCATCCAATTTCCAAACCAGCTGATCCTTACTGCGATCAAAGAGACTGATGCAAGTAAAACTGGATGTTCTCGAATTGAAGCAATTAGCAATGGTTCCATTTTTTCTCTTGCTGAAACTATATAATGAAGAAAAAATAGAGTAGACTGTGGTGTCACAGATTCAGTTATCTTTTCATAAGAGGGTACCTTGACCATTAATAATCTTAAATGGGTTTCTGTTCCAAAAAGCAGGAGTTGCACTTACAATATCTCACCAAAGATAAGAATTTTTTTAATTGGCTTCAGTTCATAAAAAGTTCAGTTTTTTTTTTTTCCATGATAGGCAAACTTAATCTCCTCCAAAAATTTGGGTCACAGAGAAGTCTCCGCAGCCAATTCCACGAAGGACAGCTGACATTAGCGCACGTCAAACAGCATACACGATGGTGAAGTTGGACAGGATATATATCCATAACTTGGTAGATAATGTAGTGCCAACCAGTGATGTGCTACTGGTGTTAGAAAGTCACTTTTATTTATTTATTTTTTTTTTAAATGGAGAGTACTTTGAACCTGTCCATCGGTGGTGGCCTTCGTTTTCATAGTAGGCAATCACATTGAAGCTTTTGCAGAAATGTGACTTTAACGTGTGGTGCGATAGTAGCACACCACCTAATAATATTGGAACACTAGCGATTTTAGATGGGACAAATATTAAATGCCGTTCAACTTTTTTCTTTCCCTAATTTTTAATATTCTTTCTCTATATAACAAAGAAAAAATAATATCATTACTTCCTAATGCTTTGTATGACTTTTCATAAATATATATGACGTTCTGCACCATATATATGACTTCTTATATATTTTTGACATCTTAAATAATATATATGACTTTCTGATACTTTGTGTGACTTCCTATGAATATATATGACATCCTGAACGATATATATGACATCCTGAACAATATATTAGGCTTCTTGATATCTTATATGACTTTCTATGAATGTATATGATATTCTGAATAATATATATGATATCTTGTGGATATATATGATATTCTAAATAATATATATAATTTTTTAATATTTTATATGACTTCTTGTGAATATATATGACATCCGAAATAATATATATTACTTTTTAATGCCTTATATGACTTTCTGTGAATATATATGATATCCTGAACAATATATATAATTTTTTTATACTTTATATGATATTAGAAAGTCATATATAATATTTGAGACATTATATATATTGTTCGAGATGTCATATACATTTACAGAAAGTCATATATATTACTCGGGATGTCATGTATACTCACAGAAAGTCATATATATTATTCGAAATGTCATGTATATTCACAAGAAGTCATACAAGATATCAAGAAGTCATATATATTATTCAGGATGTCATAAATATACAGAAAATCATATATATAGTTTAGAATATCGTATATATTCACAGAAAGTCATATAAGACATTAAGAAGTAATAATACTATTCCTTCTATGTTGTATAGATGAAAGGATCGATATTTTCATCACTGAAAATTGAAGGAAGAAAAAGCTAGATGGCATTAAATGTATGTCCCATCGTTAATTATACTACGTATTTTAAGATAATTAGGTGGTACTCTCTGCATTAAATTTATTGTACTGCATGCAGTGCATCAAGACTTTCTTAACAATGTATACGTACCTAAAAAGATTGTGTAAAATACCTATTATATTCTTAACATAAAAAAAAAATCTTATCCTATTCTATATGTTATAATTATTTATAAATTAAAAATTTTGATGATTAAGAGTATTTTTAGCCGTAGATCATGGTGGGGCAGATTTTAGATATTGTGATGGAGAGAATATTCATTTTAACCATAAAAAATTTAATGGTTTAAAAAGATATTTGGAAAAAAGCCTACAATTCTCACCATATGGGAAAGCCAAAAATCCATGTCCTATATGGATTTTTCTTTCTCATAAAACATGAAAATTCTATTCCCATGGGAATATCCTTTTCTAAACTCTCTCTTTTCAAAATTCCAATCAAATAAGAGGGATTTTTTTTCATTTCTCGTTGACCACACATTCTCCCCTCCACTTCATGTGTACCAAATGAGTCTTAAATGGTGAAAGGGTTTTTGCTTGAAGGGAACAAGGTGAGGAAAATCAACATAATCTTCTAGTGATCATCTCATCTTTTAATGATCATATCATTGGAAAAAATTGAACATAAGTGTCACAAACTTCTTTTTCTTCTTTATGCAATTAAATAAGATATTGCAAAGCAATAATAATCTCTATGATTTAATCGGATAATTTAATAAGCAAAGAAAATTAAGCAACCTACAAAAAAAATATCATAATTTTAATGTAAATCTTTTACTATTTAAAATAATAAAATTATTACAGATCTTCTCTATAAGAATTAGAGGTTATACAATTAGAGGTAGTAAATATCCAAGAATCTATAACTGAAGCAGTCAATGATAAAATTTGGTTTGTATCATACATATACAAACTTTTAGTAGATACAACTCTTGCGTCCTTTTGCTACTTTACACTTGTAAGGTAGCTCTTGTAATTTTTTTTTTCAATGCCCAACTCTACTACAATGGAAACATATACCTTTGGCAAAGATATTCTTCGCCTCCTTCTACTTAGAGATGCTACCTTTAGGGAGTGGTTGTAGGATCAAATTCTAATTAAGCTCACCATTAATAATAAAATACAACTGACCTAATAGAATGATCCAGTCAATCATTTTGAGCACATGGATTTGCATAGATGTGCCCTTACTCATCTTAGTATGGAACAACAACTTGAATATCTCATATCTAGCAGTCCTGCTATATGCTGCATGCAACTCCCTCAAATTTAAAACTATGGATTAAGGATCCATGCTTTCATATTATCTTTGCAACATATTGTTCAAAGAGGCTAATATGACACACTTGATAATCATACTGTCATACTGCCATATTGTATATGTAGCTTGGTCCTTCTCTGTAGCATCATCCTCGATCAGATCGGGATCTAAGCATTAAGGATATAAGAGACTTTCTCCTGGATGATAACAATTCTTAGATTTCTTAACCATTTCACGTAGTTTGATCCGATCAACTTGTTGGCATCAAATATACCATGCAGTATAAATAAAGATGCCACGATGCAGATAAATCTACAAAATGAGAATAAAATATAAGCATACTACTCATGATGATATGCAGAATTAGATGAGGCCTTTTATCTAATCATGTCTCCCATTTATTTGACGAATCCCATAGCCTATAGTATGGAAAATGAGAAACTCTGTGTCACGCCCCGAACCCAACACCCGGATCGGATACGTGATGGCCGCACACTCCTTAGAGCAAGCCCTAAAGAATATGCAAGGCCAACTTAAATCATTACAACCTTATCAACCATAATAATTTATTTCAACAATAATTCATAAAACTTGCATAATTACAATTAACATTCCTTCAATCCTCTGATCAGGTATCAACGGTACTCTATCTATGCATCCGCTCACTCACAAATCCATACCATAGCCAACCATGGACATCTTGTAACTCTGAGAAGAAAAAGAAAATGAAGGGGTGTGAGTTTTACAGCCCAGTAAGAATTCCCATATCACACCAATATAATAATATAATCTGAAAATAATGATAGGCAATATCACATAAAAGTCGATGTTCACTGTCCAGAATACTGCAAACATTTATAGATTATCTGTTTTATCAAAAGAGATGCATCATCATATGTTAAATAAGTGAAACAATTTTATTCAATGATTGTTTCATGTCTTATCTTTCTATTTTCTTCTATTATCACATCATCTTTAATCCTTTCTTTTTGGCTTTAGCTTTAGCTTTGACTTTGGCTTTGGCTTTGAACTACCAGGATCATGCGACGATCTTTTATTCGGATCGATTTCTGTGATCTTCCTCGGATCGAAATATTCATGATCTTTCTCAGATCAAAGTGGCCATGATCTTTCTCGGATCAAATCATTCATGATCTTTCTCGGATCAGATTCTTCATGATCTTTCTCGGATCATATTCTTCCACACATAAGCCTGTGGGGGCCGTCCCAGGCATAAGCTCCTGGCAGGCTATTCCACATGATAAGGCCAGTCCAAACCATATTTCTCTTTCTTTTCATTTTCATGAAATTATGATATTTAACTTCATTAATCAATTCATCTTTTGTAGTGAAATAAATATGTCATACACATAATAATGCCATCAATTGCTGATATATATGTATTGATATAGCATACTCATGCTCAAAATCACATAAATAAATAACAATATCTCGGATATAACAAACTCATCGATCTCAAATTCAACGTTGCAAAATCAAGGAGATAAAACTAATGGTAAAATAACATATATAATGATGATCATGTACAGAGATTTTTATCTTTACCGGTGACTGATCCAAGCACAAAAATCAATGTTCTTTTTTTATTTATGAATTCTTTAACAAAATATTCCACTCGATATCATTTGCAGACAATCATCTCTTCATAACCCTGATCAAATATAAAGATCATATATGGAGAAAATTACCGATAATCGATCCTAATAACACAGATCGAAGACCTCTCTTAGGATTAATCAAAATTAGGATTTATCTAAGTATCTAGATCCTCCACTGATCCATAAGACTTTTAGAGAGAGAAAATCCATGAAGAGAGAGAAAATTTTAGAGAGAGAAAGTAGAGAGAAAAAGTGGAGAGAGAATCTTCGTATTCTTTCGATGAGGCAATCATGATCGAGATCATCAAAGGTCCTATCAGGGTTACTCAATATAAATCAAGTGTTATAAATTTCAAATAGAATCAGACTGGGATCAGATCTACCGCACGAATTTCGGAGCAATCTCAAATCATCATATTTTTATTTCAAATTTATCCTAGGATCCGTGATGCAGTCAGAGAGAGATTAGAAAGATTCTAGAGAGATAAAATCGACAAAAAGAGAGAAAGATCTAGAGATTGAAAATAGAGAGAGAATCTAAAGAGAGAAACTTGAGAGAGGAGAGAGAAAATTTTTCTCTCTTCTTCTTCTTTATTTTATTTTATTTTTATTTTTTTTCTTTCTCTTTTTCCTTTTTTTTTCTTTTTCTTTTTTTTTCTTTTTCTTTTCTTTTTCTTTTTCCTTTTTCTTTTCTTTTTCTTTCTCCTTTTTCTTTTCTTTTCTTTTCTTCTTCTTCTTCCTTCTTCTTTTCTTTTCTTCCCGTGGCTTATTTTTGACCGAAACAGGGAAAGAAATAGAGGGTGGCTCGGGCTCCGGTGGCTTGGCCGAAGATCCGGCAACGACGGCCGACAACCGAGAGCAAGGAATCGCCGGCGGCAAGACTTGACCGGCGGGAGAAGAGGTTTCTAAAAAAAACAGGGGACCGTCCCCTTATTCTTTTTATTTTCCGGTCATTGGCCGGTTATCGGCGGCCAAGATTTTCAAGGAAGGAAGAGAGGGAGATGGGGGTTCGATCTCGGGGATGGGACGCCGCAACCGGCGGCGCCGGTGGCCGAAAAAGAGAAGAGAGGATCCGATCGAAACAGAGCAAAATAGAGATTTATCTTGTTCATGGATTTTCCGGCGATCCTGACGGCCGGCGAGGAGTCTAAAATCATGGGAAGAAAGAGAAGAGGGAGAGGAAGAAAGATTGAACCCTTACCTGAACTCCGGTGGCCTCTTCGACCTTCAATTTCCGACGAACACGAGAAGAGGCTGCCGTGGCTTCTACGGAGAAAAGGAGAGGAATCGGGCTCGAAGATCACCGGTGGAGGGTCTTGAGAGAGGGAGAGGCTTATTTATAGGGGTCCCTAGGGCTCGGGTGATCCTAGGACTCTCCTTCCATCCGGGATTCATCGGAGAAGAAGACTCCCTTCGGGAGTCTCCTTCCGCTCTGTTTTTTTTTTTGGGGTTTTGGGCTTGATCCTGGGCCGGGATGTTACATTCTCCTCCCCTTCAAATAATTTCATCCTCGAAATTAAGTTATGTTGTTTGAAATATATTTCAAAGTATACATTCTTCATGTCATTCTCAAGCTTACGATAATGTCTTATATATTATTTATTTCTCATGATCTTCCAACAAATTTTATATGTAGACTCTCATCTTAAAACAAATCTCAATCTTCTATATCAGTTTAAGTAACAATATTAATTTTTTTTTAACAATATGAGATCTACATTAGGACTTTCTAAGTTTGAACTAATACCAGAATTATCAAGCTGTTAATAAACTTGAGATATCTAAAATTTCTTGGCATTATCTACAATGAAACAACCTACTGACAAAAATTATCAGGCTATGATGATCAGATTAGATCAAAATTTATATCATCATTTCATTATCAATAAAATCCTTCCTTATTTGCAACTAATGTATTCCATCATAACTTTTGATTTAAAGGATTAATATTTCTAATTAATTCAGATCATCACGCTTTTGCTGCGCACTCTGATCTCAACTTACCAAATTATATAAGTCTATTAAAGATAAAATATCCTTATATGTTAGATCAATCCAAGATAGATCCAACATTCAAATTTCATATAAGACTTAGGGCAAAATTTTAAGTTTCTTTATCTTTACTACCTTCGGATATAGCATATAAAAATTAAATCTTGATCCACTTTCTATGTTTGAAATCATTGCATAAGTTTCATCACTCTTCAAAAATCCGACATGTCTAGAATTAATTGGAGTTAATCTTAAATTTATCTTACAATCATTTAGATAATTTCTAAATCAATCTTTCTTTTTAAAAGAATTAATTCTAACTTGACAACTAAAAGAACTCAAGCCAACATCCTTAAGTAGAATCATCTTGATTATTTCTTATAGAGCTCCGTTCATCATAACCCTTAATATTAATCAATAAATCTATATAAAATTTTGTCCCTTGTATAAGTCATTCAAAATTTAACACTAACAAGATATCTTAATTTAATTTAAAAAAAAATCAAACTTTGACTTGAATAATTAATACACTTCACCATCTTCAACAATCACAAGAAAAATAAATAAAATCTAATCCAAAGATAGTAATACGAATTATTAAGGATTTCATCATAACCTGTATATCATACTTTGACAAAATAAATTTTCTTCTTTAATTTAACAACAATATCAAAATATTTTTGATCCACTTAGAAAATAAACTATTGACTTGAAATTCAATGCAACTTGAAAGATCAAGGAATCATATTCAGAATATGATATTTTGAGTAACTAAAAATTTCATCAAGATGTGTATCTCATATTCTCATAATAAAATTTAAGTATATATATATATATTTTTTTTTCATCCAAGATTGGGTTTCATATATGACTTCTTATAGATTCAGTGTTCAAAAATATTTCTCTCTCATATGATGTAATTTCTTCTTGGACCATATCCTAATTAACTTTCTTTGATAAGTCCAAATTCATAATGCTCAGACAATTATCATCGAAATTAAAAAAATTATCATGATCTTCAATCATATAAGTTTTACATTCTAAAATCCTCTAGTATACTCAACATATCTTATCAATACCTCCCACTTTATTCCAAGATCAACTCTTTTCATACTTAGGTCAATCTTACTAATTGAAATCCAAGATATAACTCGTCAATTTTATTATAGATATCATATGCCACTTATACATAAATTTCATCTTAATATCTATTGATTCGAAATCTAAATATTGAATCTTCTCTTTTATATCTATCATGTTCCTCATGATCATAACCTAAGTTCAGATATCACTCGAATTACAATTCTGAATAATTATAACCTTAAACTCAAATACCACTTAAATTATATTTTCTAGTGATCATAACCTAAACTCTAATATCATTTTATCATACCTTTAATGATCATAATCTTAAACTCTGATATTATCAATCATACTCTATTGATTATCATCTCAAAGTTTTGATATCACTTATATGACAATTCCTAGTGACCTTAAACCTGGGCTCTAGTACTGTTCTATCATATCCTAATCACTTGTATCATTGTCTCCAAATGAATATAACCTAAGCTCTAAGCTCAGATATCACTCTGTCACATCCTATTGATCTTACATAAAGTTTTGATATCACTTCATAATCTTAGTGATCTTAAACCTAAGCTCTGATATTATTCCATCATATCCTAATTATTTATATCGTAATCTTCAATGATCGTAATCTTCAATGATCGTAACCTAAGCTCTATTATTACTCTGTAATATTTAAATCACTTATATTATAATCCTTAATGATCATAACCTGAGCTCTGATACCATTCTGTCACGCCCCGAACCCAACACCTGGGTCGGATACGTGATGGCCGCACACTCCTTAGAGCAAGCCCTAAAGAATATGCAAGGCTAACCTAAATCATTACAACCTTATCAACCATAATAATTTATTTCAACAATAATTCATAAAACTTGCATAATTACAATTAACATTCCTTCAATCCTCTGATCAGGTATCAACGGTACTCTATCTATGCATCCGCTCACTCACAAATCCATACCATAGCCAACCATGGACATCTTGTAACTCTGAGAAGAAAAAGAAAATGAAGGGTGTGAGCTTTACAGCCCAGTAAGAATTCCCATATCACACCAATATAATAATATAATCTAAAAATAATGATAGGCAATATCACATAAAAGTCGATGTTCACTGTCCAGAATACTGCAAACATTTATAGATTATCTGTTTTATCAAAAGAGATGCATCATCATATGTTAAATAAGTGAAACAATTTTATTCAATGATTGTTTCATGTCTTATCTTTCTATTTTCTTCTATTATCACATCATCTTTAATCCTTTCTTTTTGGCTTTAGCTTTAGCTTTGACTTTGGCTTTGGCTTTGAACTACCAGGATCATGCGACGATCTTTTATTCGGATCGATTTCTATGATCTTCTTCGGATCGAAATATTCATGATCTTTCTCGGATCAAAGTGGCCATGATCTTTCTCGAATCAAATCATTCATGATCTTTCTCGGATCAGATTCTTCATGATCTTTCTCGGATCATATTCTTCCACACATAAGCCTGTGGGGGCCGTCCCAGGCATAAGCTCCTGACAGGTTATTCCACATGACAAGGCCAGTCCAAACCATATTTCTCTTTCTTTTCATTTTCATGAAATTATGATATTTAACTTCATTAATCAATTCATCTTTTGCAGTGAAATAAATATGTCATACACATAATCATGCCATCAATCGCTGATATATATGTATTGATATAGCATACTCATGCTCAAAATCACATAAATAAATAACAATATCTCGGATATAACAAACTCATCGATCTCAAATTCAACGTTGCAAAATCAAGGAGATAAAACCAATGATAAAATAACATATATAATGATGATCATGTACAGAGATTCTTACCTTTATCGGTGACTGATTCAAGCACAAAAATCAATGTTCTTTTTTGATTTATAAATTCTTTAACAAAATATTCTACTCGATATCATTTGCAGACAATCATCTCTTCATAACCCTGATCAAATATAAAGATCATATATGGAAAAAATTATCGATAATCGATCCTAATAACACAGATCGAGGACCTCTCTTAGGATTAATCAAAATTAGGATTTATCTAAATATCTAGATCCTCCACTGATCCATAAGATTTTTAGAGAGAAAATCCATGAAGAGAGAGAAAATTTTAGAGAGAGAAAGTAGAAAGAGAAAGTGGAGAGAGAATCTTCATATTCTTTCGATGAGGCAATCATGATCGAGATCATCAAAGGTCCTATCAGGGTGACTCAATATAAATCAAGTGTTACAAATTTCAAATAGAATCGGACTGGGATCAGATCTACCGTACGAATTTCGGAGCAATCTCAAATCATCATATTTTTATTTCAAATTTATCCTAGGGTCCGTGATGCAGTCAGAGAGAGAGTAGAAAGATTCTAGAGAGATACAATCGACAAAAAGAGAGAAAGATCTAGAGAGAGAAAATAGAGAGAGAGAATCTAAAGAGAGAAACTGGAGAGAGAAGGTAAAGAGAGGAGAGAGAAAATTTTTCTCTCTTCTTCTTCTTCTTTTTATTTTATTTTATTTTTATTTTATTTTTCTTTCTCTTTTTCCTTTTTTTTTCTTTTTCTTTTTTTCCTTTTTCTTTTCTTTTTCTTTTTCCTTTTTCTTTTCTTTTTCTTTTTCCTTTTTCTTTTCTTTTCTTTTCTTCTTCTTCTTCCTTCTTCTTTTCTTTTCTTCCCGTGGCTTATTTTTGACCGAAACAGGGAAAGAAATAGAGGGTGGCTCGGGCTCCGACGGCTTGGCCGGAGATCCGGCAACGACGGCCGACAACCGAGAGCAAGGAATCGCCGGCGGCAAGACTTGACCGGCGGGAGAAGAGGTTTCTAAAAAAAACAGGGGACCGTCCCCTTATTCTTTTTATTTTTCGGTCATTGGCCGGTTATCGGCGGCCAAGATTTTCAAGGAAGGAAGAGAGGGAGATGGGGGTTCGGTCTCGGGGATGGGACGCCGCAACCGGCGGCGCCGGTGGCCGAAAAAGAGAAGAGAGAATCCGGCCGAAACAGAGCAAAACAGGGATTTATCTTGTTCATGGATTTTCTAGCGATCCTGACGGCCGGCGAGGAGTCTAAAACCATGGGAAGAAAGAGAAGAGGGAGAAGAAGAAAGATTGAACCTTTACCTGAACTCCGGTGGCCTCTTCGACCTTCAATTTCCGACGAACACGAGAAGAGGCTGCCGCGGCTTCTACGGAGAAAAGGAGAGGAATCAGGCTCGAAGATCACCGGTGGAGGGTCTTGAGAGAGGGAGAGGCTTATTTATAGGGGTCCCTAGGACTCGGGTGATCCTAGGACTCCCCTTCCATCCGAGATTCATCGGAGAAGAAGACTCCCTTCGGGAGTCTCCTTCCGCTCTGTTTTTTTTTTTTTTTTTTTTTTGGGTTTTGGGCTTGATCCTGGGCCGGGATGTTACACTCTGCCATTAGGTTCTTTAGTGAGATTGAAATTTCGATTCCTTATAAAAGTCTTGTAGATAGCACAACAAATGTTTATGAGTTTAAGGGTAGGTAATTCTTACCGATTGCATTTCATGCAACTCTCAACATATATTTTACTTCTAAAATATTTATAATCTTATGGATAGTACAACAAACTATAATATTTTAGTTAAGTCGTATCTTTTATTTTCATATAATCATACCTAAATAATACCATCCTTCAAGTATTGTCTTTTTTTCTTCGAGTTAAACTTGATTTTGAAAAATTAAGATTTCTATAATCTTGAGTCAAATTTTGGGCCCGAACATTTTGAACGAGGGATAGTTTAAGACTCTAATTATTTGGCTTGCCTTTATTCTACCCTTAACAAAAACTTGTATGGTGTGTGGCATCCACGACGTGAGTCATATCTATTAATTTTCTACTTTTTAATTGGCAGTCCTAGTTCCTACCACTGGAAGAATTATTGATGGCCACCCGAGCCAATACTAGAAAGTCGGGGCCCAGAAGCAGACGGCCATGGGAAGCTTTTCCAACACGTAATTAGGAGACTGACGGCCATGGGAATCGTTTCCAACACGTGATTGTATTGATCCAAAGTGAATACCTACTTAGCTGCAACTAGATCTAAATATGCAGAAGAATCAGTATTGCTACGCCACAGGAAACCTATGGACAAAATAAAGTAGGAAGTTTCCTTAGGAAAAAAGAAATTAAAGAGTAGCAAGGGCAAAATGATGGACAACCTTATGCAGAATTGTATCTCGGAAAAATGCAAGACTTTTTTTTGGCTGGATGATGCCATTTCTTTGAGGATGACTTGGGGTCATCAGTTGACCAGGAAGCTACGGAGCTGGCATACAGCATTAATAAAGAGGGAAAGAGAAGCATACATAAATGAACTCAGGATTCCATGCGTATTTTCTCTATCATCAAAGAATGGATGGCTACCAATAGTAATATACAATTTAATAGCTGTTCGTCTCTATAATCAGATGAACATGCACCGGGTTGTATCTTTCGTGCGAAAAAATGCTTGATGTTCTTTTGCGACATCAATCACTGGATCATGCATTGCACAGATCGCAAAGTACTCCAAACTTTCCATTCATCAGCCTGCACAGCTCTCAAAGTGGCCAATGTGCGATCCAGCGATTGAAGTGATGAAAGAAAGTTGGATCATTATTTCGCGCGAAAGATACAACTCCAACCCCACTGAGTCATTTGCAGTACCGCTGTGTTTATTTTGGGTCAACCTCTTGCTGTTTGCTTGGGGTCAACCCAGTGAATCACTCCTTTTGTTGCTTGGACATTACCAGTTCCTGTTTTTCCTCTCAATTACATGCAATCAGTCCACAAAAGAATTTATAGAGCACAAGATATTAGCAAGTCCTTGCAATCCTTTGATCTTGGTCATCTTCTCTAATGGCTTCTGCAATATCCTACATCCTGTTCCTCTCAATCTTCTCATCAGCGTTTGCCCTGGGAGCAGCTCAACCAAGGCAGTCCAACATAAGCTTGGACACCTCTCTCCATACCACCACCAACCCTACATCATGGCACTCACCTAATGGACGCTTCGCCTTCGGATTCTACCCAGAAGGCACTGGCTTCTCCATTGGAATATGGCTCGTGCCATCTCCTGAAAACTCCACTGTTATATGGACGGCTGACCGAGATGATCCACCGGTGACCAAAGATGCTGTATTGAAGCTAACTACTGAAGGGCTCAAGCTCCTCCTACAAAACTCAGAAGAGAGACTCATCTCCAACATTTCCACAGGCAACAATGCTTCCTCTGCTTCCATGCTCGATTCCGGGAACTTCGTCATCTATGACTCTAACTCTGATGTCATATGGGAAACCTTTGACCATCCAACTGACACAATCATGGCGGGTCAGGTGCTGGGCGCTGGATCCCAGCTCGTTTCCGGCGCATCAGAAACCAACCACTCTAGCGGGAAGTTTCATCTCATCTTGCTAAATGATGGGAACCTCGTTCTGTATCCTGTGGCATCACCAGATGGTTCAGAGGATTCTTACTATGACTCCCAAACAAGTGGAAAAGGCTACCAGAGCTTAAATCTGGATGATAAAGGTTGGCTGTACCTGCTCAACGACAATGTCACATACAATCTAACAAGCGGCTACCAGAGCGGGACAGCGCTGGTGTATCGTGCAACGCTTGGTGTCGATGGGATCTTCCGGTTATATTCTCACGATCTCGAGTCAAACACAGAACAGGTATTGAAGAAATTCCCAGACGTAACAGATCCGTGTGCGGTCAAGGGAACCTGTGGTCTGAACAGCTACTGCAGTACTTCCGCAAATGGACAAGTCGTATGCACTTGTTTGCCTGGTTTCGATTATCTTGATGCTAACAGGACATCGAACGGATGCAGAAGGAACTTCACGGCCTCTGGTTGCTACTCGAACAATGATAACACGACATACATGTCCACTGTGTACAACGTAGCATGGACGGAGTTTTCCTATACTGCACCACTGTCTGTGACAAGCAAGGAAGATTGCGGAGAAGCATGTTTGAAAGATTGCAATTGTGATGCCGCTCTGTTTTCCGACAATACGTGCAGGAAACAGTTGTTTCCATTGAGATATGGGAAAACAGATGACTCCACCACGACATTCATCAAGCTGGTTAACATAAGCCCTGCTGCAGCTCCCGTTGTTACCATCAGGCGAAAGTTTAGCGCTAAGATTTTGATTGTGTCAGCAGCTATTATTGCTTGTATAATTTCTTCCTTGGTTGCTTTAATTTTCTTCTTTTATAGGTATCGAGCTGGAAGGTATAGAAGGTTGTGGAGAAATAAGGAGCCAGCTCTGGTGGACGAAATAGCACCCAGATCTTTTTCCTACCGTGAGTTGAGGGAAGCGACCGATGGTTTCAAGGAAGAGCTAGGTAAGGGAGCCTTTGGAACTGTCTTTAAGGGGACCTTGCCTCGTGGTCAAAGAGTAATAGCTGTAAAAAAACTTGAGAAGGTGGTGGATGAGGGAGAAAGAGAGTTCCGAACGGAGATGAGGACAATTGGAAGAACTCACCACAGGAACTTGGTAAGACTGCTTGGCTTCTGTGATGAAGGTACTAACAGGCTCTTAGTCTATGAATACATGAGCAACGGATCGCTTGCAGACCTCATCTTTAAGGCTGACGGACACCCAAGTTGGGATGAGCGGGTAAGGATTGCGTTAGATATAGCTAGAGGGATCCATTATCTGCATGAGGAGTGTGAAACTCGTATTATACATTGCGACATAAAACCTCCAAACATACTGATGGATGATAATTGGACAGCAAAGATATCAGATTTTGGGTTAGCAAAGTTGTTGATGCCAAGTCAGACAATGTTAGGATTTGTCGCCTCGAGATTCAGCCCACATTGAGCCCACAGTGAGGTTCGCGGCGAAAAACGGAGTCCAACGAGACCAAGATCACCTGAATCGGAACTCGGATGGAGAAGATACGAGCTTTCGAAGATAGCACGAAAACCGAGGCGGCGGAGGACCGCCGGCGACCGGCGGCGGGCGGCAGCGGCGCGGCCGCAGGCGGCGGCGCGCGGGACGCGCGTCCCAGGCCCGCTGGCCCGCGTGGGACGCGGGACCCAGGCCCGGGCGGGACGCGGGACCCAGGCCCGCGCGGGACGCGCGTCCCAGGCCCAGGCCCGCGCGGGATGCGCGACCCAGGCCCAGGCCCGTGCGGGACGCGCGACCCAGCAGCCTGCTGGCCCATCCCCAGTCCACCGTGGACCGGGTGGTCCACGGCGCGGCCTGTGGACCGCGTGGACGTTTCCCACTCGATTCTCGCGGTCCACAGCCCTATTCCGTGGACCGAAGCGCGATCTAAGGGTCCAGAGAGCTCCCGGTGTTGATCGGACGGCTTGGGACGTGATTTGGCTTGATTAAGGATTCCTAATCACTCTCTAACCTATGTTTAAGGCTTTAAAAGGCCTGAGACACAGCAGAGAACGTGTGGTTTTTCGGTTTCTCGCCGCCGTACGAACCGAGAGGAGAGAGAGAGGCGTGAGGCGCTTTGAGAGAAGGAGGAGGCTCCTGGACAGCGGTCGCCAGGCTCTTCAGGGGTTCAGGGGGGTCTCCAAGAGAGAGAGAGCTTTTGTGAGGGGAACTTCATGTGAGAGAGAATTGGGTGTACAAGGGTTGAGGGTGAGGTCTCCTCTTGTAAAATTTTCTTTTCATAGTGAAGTTTGCATGCCCCGTGGAGGCGAGCCCTTTTGTGGCTGATCCACGTATTTTGATTGTTTTTCCCTTTGTTTTGTTTCTTCTTTCTTCCTGCTGCATCGCGTGGTACTGAAAGGGTCTTGGGAGGTGGTGTCCTGGCCGGACATCCACCCAACAAGTGGTATCAGAGCAAGGCGGTACAAGGACGCAGATTGCAGCGGTGGTGAGCAAGACTGAAGATGGAGAAAACAGGAACAATCAAGATGGAGATCAACAAGTTTGATGGTAAGAGCAATTTCTCCTTGTGGCAGGCAAGGGTGAAGGACGTGCTCATCCAACAGGGGTTGATCGAAGCTCTCTTGTGCGATGAGAAACCGACCACCATGGAGGTGCAGGATTGGAAACGGCTACAGATGCAGGCGGTGAGTACCATCCGTATGTACCTGACGGATGAGGTGGTGATCCATGTGCTGAGCGAGACTTCCCCGACGGTGCTGTGGTCGAAGCTCGAGGAGTTGTACATGGCGAAGTCTCTCACCAACACACTTTTCCTCTGGAGGCAGTTTTACCAACTGCGGATGACAGAGGGACAGAGCGTGCAGGAGCATTTGAGCCACTTCCAGAAGATCCTCACCGACCTTCTCAGCGTTGGCGAGAACGTTGAGGAGAAGACCAGGGCGCTGGTTTTGCTGGTGTCGCTTCCTTCTTCGTACGAGTCCTTGGTGACTGCTCTTCTAGTGGGGAAGAGCACTATCAAGATGGACGAGGTCACTGCGGCGATACTCTAGAACGAGGTTCTCAGGAGGGAGAACCCAGCTTCGAGCTCAGGTGTCGATAGCTCAGCTTTGGTGGCTTCTGGAGGTGCAGAAGGCGGTAGACGGAGCGACAGGAGATCGCATCGAGGGCGGTCTAAGTCCAGGAGGGACTTGAGCAAAATCAGATGTTATCGGTGTGAGGAGTTGGGGCATCTAGCCAGAGATTGCCCTCAACTGAAAAATCGGACGGTGGCTGCTGTAGCGACGGCCGGCAGCGATTCAGATGGAGATGTCCTGGAGATATCTGACGAGGTATCTACTTCTTCCCAGCAGTGGATATTAGATTCTGCATGTCCCTATCATGTGTGTTGCAGAGAGGAGCAGTTTGACTTCCTGGAGAACAGTGAGAGCACTGTATATCTGCCGAATGGATCGAGCTGTGCGATCAGAGGCATTGGGACGGTCAGCTGGAGGACACATGACGGTGCAGTGAGGAGATTGGGGGAGGTCCGATACATACCCGATTTCAGGCGGAATCTTATCTCACTTAGCAGACTGGATTCGAGAGGCTACAGGACGGTAGCTGGTGGAGGAATCCTGAGGGTGCTACGCGGCGATAGGATTGTGCTGGAGGGGAAGAAGGGGAGCAGAGGACATTATTACCTGGCAGGGAGCCCAGTGCGAGGTGGAGCATCGGGAGCCAGGTGGAGCCCAGAGCGAGGTGGAGCTCCAGGAGGCGGATCGGGCACGAGACAGGAGACTCGGGAGGACGAGAGGCGACGTCGCAAGGTAAGATTCC
The DNA here is from genome assembly GCF_000442705.2 of Elaeis guineensis. Lineage (NCBI taxonomy): Eukaryota > Viridiplantae > Streptophyta > Magnoliopsida > Arecales > Arecaceae > Elaeis > Elaeis guineensis. The sequence goes on from NC_026001.2 coordinate 4,205,204, forward strand.
TATTGCCGCAGGATGATGCCCCGAGCAGGTCTCAGGTCAGGAGGAGCACAGCATACGACGGAGATGGGATCGAGCAGCCTGGCTTGACTCCCATGTTTGCCCATCCATGATCAGCAGGCGATTGCCCCAGGGCATGGGGGCGAGGAGATCCAGAAGCTCTCGGAGTTTGGAGGAGGCCGAATATCGAGTCGAGGTGGAGATTGTTAGGATTTGACGCCTCGAGATTCAGCCCACATTGAGCCCACAGTGAGGTTCGCGGCGAAAAACGGAGTCCAACGAGACCAAGATCACCTGAATCGGAGCTCGGATGGAGAAGATACGAGCTTTCGAAGATAGCACGAAAATCGAGGCGGCGGAGGACCGCCGGCGACCGGCGGCGGGCGGCAGCGGCGCGGCCGCAGGCGGCGGCGCGCGGGACGCGCGTCCCAGGCCCGCTGGCCCGCGTGGGACGCGGGACCCAGGCCCGGGCGGGACGCGGGACTCAGGCCCGCGCGGGACGCGCGTCCCAGGCCCAGGCCCGCGCGGGATGCGCGACCCAGGCCCAGGCCCGTGCGGGACGCGCGACCCAGCAGCCTGCTGGCCCATCCCCAGTCCACCGTGGACCGGGTGGTCCACGGCGCGGCCTGTGGACCGCGTGGACGTTTCCCACTCGATTCTCGCGGTCCACAGCCCTATTCCGTGGACCGAAGCGCGATCTAAGGGTCCAGAGAGCTCCCGGTGTTGATCGGACGGCTTGGGACGTGATTTGGCTTGATTAAGGATTCCTAATCACTCTCTAACCTATGTTTAAGGCTTTAAAAGGCCTGAGACACAGCAAAGAACGTGTGGTTTTTCGGTTTCTCGCCGCCGTATGAACCGAGAGGAGAGAGAGAGGCGTGAGGCGCTTTGAGAGAAGGAGGAGGCTCCTGGACAGCGGTCGCCAGGCTCTTCAGGGGTTCAGGGGGGTCTCCAAGAGAGAGAGAGCTTTTGTGAGGGGAACTTCATGTGAGAGAGAATTGGGTGTACAAGGGTTGAGGGTGAGGTCTCCTCTTGTAAAATTTTCTTTTCATAGTGAAGTTTGCATGTCCCGTGGAGGCGAGCCCTTTTGTGGCTGATCCACGTATTTTGATTGTTTTTCCCTTTGTTTTGTTTCTTCTTTCTTCCTGCTGCATCGCGTGGTACTGAAAGGGTCTTGGGAGGTGGTGTCCTGGCCAGACATCCACCCAACAGACAAGAACATTTACGGGCATTAGGGGGACAAGGGGTTACCTTGCACCAGAATGGCACAAGAATGCGCCGATAACGGTGAAGGCAGATGTTTACAGCTTTGGCATTGTACTGCTCGAAATCGTATGCTGCAGGCAAAGTATGGAATTGGAAGCTGATGAAGAAGATGCAATCATTCTTCTGGACTGGGTCCATAACTGCTTTATGGATGGAGAGTTGGAGAAGCTTGTGGCTGATGAGGTAGATATGACAGAGTTGAATAGGCTTGTGAAAGTGGGGCTCTGGTGTACTCAGTCGGAACCAGGTGCTCGGCCTAGCATGAAGAATGTGGTGACGATGCTGGAAACGAACGTGGACATATCCCTTCCTCCTCCACCTGGATTTAGTTCCTGATCTGCGAGGGTCGTCAAGCCGTTCTAAAGTCCCACTTGATAGCTATGGTGCTTTCTTCATTAAAAAAAAAAAAAGCTATATATGGTGATTTCCATTTCGAATAAAACAAGATTCACTCTTTGCATTTTTAAGCAAGTGTATTTCTCATTTTATACGTTTTTGAATTTGGGAACCTAATGATGCAGTATGCAATCTTTATGTTTGTAATAACCATCTTACTTTAAGTCAAAGATGATTAGTCGTTTCCATATTGTAAGTCATCTTTCAAGCATTTTACAATTTTACTCTTTTCTTGCGAGACTTTCTCATCAACTTAAGCCAACTTCAAGTGAGAGATGCATTCGGAGATCCACAAGAAAACAATGTTATAGTAAGAATAAGAAAAGTCAAGCAGGATGCAACATAAAAAAAGAAAGATAAGTAGGGTAATCATTGAGAGAATTGACTAAGAAAGGCAACCAGTTAGAGGCACACCATTTTGAGCATTTCTTGGTTCCCTTTCTGCATTATCCTATCCAGCTATGGTGCTATAGCGTGAATTATGATGAATTTGATCTGCCAGGTTACGATCAGTGTGTATTATATTTGCATTAAACAGGTCTAGGTGGTTTTCACCTCCACATGTAATTGTTGCGGAGCTCAAAGGGATTTTGTTTTTTTTTTTTGGTAAGTTAGCTCAAAGGGATTAAACATGTGGTTTTGCGCTGCATATGGACTGTTTTTGCCCACATGGATATCTATGTGAAAAAATAATTTGGCATTTTATTTTCGACTTGGAAACTTTGAAGTTGCCTACCAGCCAGTATGAGAAGTTACTTCTCCCATTCTATTTAATAAACACATGGATCTGAGGCAGAATTGGCGGGTTTGATGGCTGCAGTTATAGGTTTCTAAAGCTTCTTTACTTAATTTCCTGGCATTTTAGAACCTGAAGATTCTCAAAACACTTATTTAAGTTGTTCCGCCCTTTGAGGCATACGGGGTAGAACAGCTATTCATCATAGGGAGTTTATTTTAAAGTTCAATTAATCCAGAAATGTCTGGCGTGCATCTACAGTTCTCAGAGGTGAATCCTTTCTATTTATCTTCCGTTGCATCCTCTATCAATAACCATCAATTAAATGGAGACTTCCATATGTACCAAAAAAAGAGTAGAGACTTATTGATAGCACCAATAATCAGACTTGGTACTAAAAAAATACAACTTTAGGATTTATAATCCCTCTCTCTCACACAAAAAGAGAACTTTACAGAAGAAGAACCAACTCCAATGTTTAATTAGGACTTTAAAAAAAAAAAAATGGATAACCCAAAAACTTGCATGATTCACAAACCAATTGATGTGTCATTAGCCACATGTTACTTGGAAAGCTTAATTGAATGGTAGAATGGTTCCAAATTATCACAGTGATGGTGTATATGTCTTCGGAAAGTTGAACGCAGTGATGATGCTAGCTAGATGTCGAACTAAAGAATTCGACAAGAGGATTAATTGGGGTATGCTCAAAGCTAGTATCGTAGCTGCTGTTAATCATCACCATATGTTCCAATTGGAACTGGGGATGCACATAGACTGAACTATATGCACATAGAGTGAACTATCATTAAACAAACAAACAAATGACCATCCATCGGAAGCTGCAGATCCACTTTCCTATTTTTTTTTTTTTTTTTTGGTAAGAGATCCACTTGCCTTTCGGTAATTCAGTAAAACTGCTGTCATCTAAAAACTTACCCAAGCTAACATAGTCAACAACAACACAGTGATTTTAGATAATATTCTGTCACACCCCGAACTCAACATCCGGATCGGATACGTGATGGCCGCATACTCTTTAGAGCAAGCCCTAAAGAATATACAAAGCCAAATTAAATCGTTACAACCTTAACATCCATAATAATTTATTTCGACAATAATTTGTAAAATCTTGCATAATTACAATTTAAATTTTTTCAATTCTCTGATCAGATACTATGACACTCTATTTATCCTTCTGCTCATCCGTAAATCCAAGCCATAGCCAATCATAAGCATCCTGTAACTCTGAGAAGAAAAAGAAAGATGAAGGGGGTGTGAGCTTTACAGCCCAGTAAGAATTTCTATATCACACTGATATAGTAATATGTCTGAAAATAAGGATAAGCAATAAAATATAAAATCTCATGTTCAATATCCAGAATAATGCAAACATTCATAAATTTTCTGTCTTGTTAAAATAGATGCATAATCATATGTTAACAGGTGAAACACTTTTATTCAACAATTATTTCATGTCTTATCTTTCATTTCTCTTTTCATAATCACATGATTTTTAACATTTTCTTTCTGACTCTAGACTATCCAAGTCTATACCTCAGTCATCATCCGAATCAATTTCTACATAAAAGCCTTTCAAGGCTGTCCCAGGATGAGCTTCTGACCGGCTGTCCCACGTACGAAAGCCCGTGAGAGGCTGTCCCAGACATAAGCTCCTGGCGGGCTGTCCCAGGCATGAGCTCCTGGCCGGCTGATCCACCTGTAAGCCAGTGGGGGCTGTCCCAGGCATAAGCTCCTGGCCGGCTGTTCCACATGACAAGGCTAGTCCATACCATATATCTCTTTCTTTTCATTTAATCATTATGTGTTGATTTCATCAAATCAATTCTGTCTTGCATTATGATCAATTCAGATATGTCATATCCATATAATCATGCCATCAATCTCTGATACATATATATTGACATAACATACTCATGCTCAAAATTAAATAACAGTATCTCAGGTATAATAAATTCATCGATCTTAAATCCGACGATGCAAAACCAACGATGCAAGACCAACAGTAAAATAGCATATATATAATAGTGATCATGTACAGGGATTCTTACCTTTATCGGTGACTGATCCAAGCATAGAAATCAATATTCTTCTTTGATTTATAAATTTCTCTAACAAAATATTCCACTCGATATCTTATGCAGACAATCGTATCTCTTCATAACCCTGATCAAATATAAAAATTATATGTAAAGAAAATTATCGATAATCGATCCTAATAACACAAATCTAGGACCTCTCTTAGGATTAACCAAAATTAAGATTTGTCTAAATATCATGATCCTTCACTGATCCATAACCCTGATCAAATATAAAAATTATATGTGAAGAAAATTATCGATAATCGATCCTAATAACACAAATCTAGGATCTCTCTTAGGATTAACCAAAATTAGGATTTGTCTAAGTATCAGGATCCTCCACTGATCCATAAGACTTTTGAGAGAGAAAATCCATGAAGAGAGAGAAAATTTTAGAGAGAGAAAGTGGAGAGAAAATCTTCGTATCCTTCAGATGAGGCAATCATGGTCGAGATCATCAGAAGTCCTATCAGGGTGACTTAATATGAATCAAATGTTATAAATTTCGAATAGGATCGGACTGGGATCAGATCTACTGCACGAATTTCAAAACAATCTCAGATCATCTTATTTTCATTTCAAGTTTATCCTAAAGTCTGTGATGCAGTCAGAAAGAGAGTAGAAAGATTCTAGAGAGATAAAATTCACAAAAGAGAGAAAGATCTAGAGAGAGAAAATAGAGAGAGAATCTAGAGAGAGAAATTGGAGAGAGAAGGTAGAGAGAGGAGAGAGAAAAAAAAGGAGAGAGAGGAGATTTTCTATTTCTTTTTTTTTTCTTTTTCTTTCTTCTTTCTTTTTCTTTTCTTTTTTTTCTTTTCTTTCTTCTTCTTTCTTTTTTTTCCTTTTCTTCCCACGGCCTCCCTTGGGTCGAAACAGGGGAAGACCATGAGGTCCCCCCCTCCGGTGACCCGGGCTCTGACGAGGTGGGTGGCTTCATCGGAGGTCAGGCAACGATGGCCGACCATGCGAAGCCGGCCGACGACGGAGTTCGGCCGGCAAGCTTTCCTTTTTTTTTCCGAAAAACAGGGAATCCGCCCCTTTCTTTTTTATTTTTCGGTCATTGGCCGGTCACCGACGGCCAAGACCTTCAGGGAAGAGGGATAGAGAGGTGAGGGTCTGGTCTCGGGGATAGGATGCCGCAACCGGCGGTGCCGGTGGCCGGGAAAGAGAGGAAGATGGCCCGGCCGAACAGAGCAAAACAGGGTCACCTTGTTCATGGATTTTTCGGCGATCCCGAAGGCCGGAGAGGGTACACGAAACCATGAAAAAGAGAGGAAGGAAGAGAGGAAGGAGAAGAAGGGTTTACCCCAAGCTTCAGCAGCGTCGTCGGCTCCATTTTCCGACGAGCATGGGAAGAGGTTGCCGCGGCTTCTACGGAGAAAAGAAGAGGAATCGGACTCGAAGATCACCGGTGGAGGGTCTTGAGAGAGGGAGAGACTTATTTATAGAGGTCCCTAGGGCTCCGGTGGTCCTAGGACTCCCTTTCCATCTGGGATTCATCGGAGAAGAAGACTCCTATCAAGAGTCTTCTTCCCGTTCTGTTTCTTCTTTTTTTTTTTTTTTTGTATGGGCTTTGGATTTTGGGCTTGATTCTGGGCCCAATTGGGGCCGGGATGTTACATGTTCTCTACTCTTTTTTTGGTACATATGGAAGTCTCACAGATTTTCAACCAACCCTATCTTATCCTCTTAAGTACGCAATAATTTCTTTAATCTGTAGAAACCTTTACAGTAAACTTTTCCTGCACTGCCCTTGATTCTAAAGTCCTATTTTCCAGTACATGTTGTGATATGAAACTGGAAGTTCTTCGAATACTCAATTACCTTGCAAATCTTCAAAAAACTAGTCTGAGGCGACGTCATAAAGGCTTTGCCCAGTTTCTAAGTTATTACTTCGAATAAGACAAACATGAATAGAAGATTCCGGCTCACAAGTTTCAGTCTTGATCTGCAAGGTGTTGGAATTGACTGTCATAAGGTCCCCTTCTAATTGCATATGTGAAACCCTCAATATCAGCTGTGAATCAGAGGATACAGTTGCATTAAAAAAGGAAAATAAAAATTTAAAACAAAATACTTCAGTACTTGCACTGGTATCTTCTTTGAAGGGAGATTTTGTGTCTAAAATTTGGATTTAGATGAATTCTCCTAAATCTTGTCTAATAGCAATTTCTATCACAACAATAAATCAAGTAAAAAACATTTTTAGCAAAACATTTTGTATAAACATATGTTTCTGTGAAAGCAATTTTCATAAAATGGGCGAGCAAGTAGCACCAAATGTTAGAAGATAAAATCGGGGTGTCTCTTCCTCCACCTCCAACTTCTCTCTCATCATGATCCATCATACTAGTGATCAGCCATATCTATAATGATGAACGAGCACTCCACATACTGGAGGATTTTGTGGATGTAATTAGAATGTAGTTCCTTCCCTGCCTCTAACTTTTCTCCCTAACATGACATTTTGCCAGCTAATGTGACTATATTTGGAATATATATATAATTTTCTATAGCGTTTAGCGCTCACAATAGTGTGGAGGAGAGAAACTTCGTGTCTAGATTGATGAAAAGATAAATCTAATTAAATATAGAAAGATTGAGGTTTGAGGGTGACGCAACGATAATAATTACCTGATTTAACAAGGTTTTAGATTAGAGTATATCTAGAGAGATGTTAACCTATCATTGAGAAGTCTCCACAGCCAATTCCGCGAAGGACAGCTGACATTAGCGCACGTCAAACAGCATACACAATGGTGAAGTTGGACAGGATAAATATCCATGACTTGGTAGATAATGTAGTGCCAACCAGTAATGCGATACAGTTGTTAGAAAGTAATTTTTATCTTTTTTTTTAAAAAAAAATTGGAGACTAATTTGAGCCTGTGGCCTTCGTTTTCATAGTAGGCAATATCTGTTATAAAAGCAGTTCACATTGAAGTTTTCGCAAAAACGTGACTTTGGTATTCGCCTTTAACCAAAACAAGGCCCCCTTGTTTTTCTTGCCAGAAACAATGTATGCGCACCTCTCACCTTTATTTTTAAGGATTTCTCTTGGTCCAACTTCTAGCTGTCTAAAAAAATCCTGTCACGCTTGATGTAACCACTCGGCAGTGGATTGTGTGATGGCATGAAAAGATCGATGGTTGCTGGTGGCATTACATTGGGGAGTACTAGTCTTTGTTATGACTTGTTGCTCTACCAATAAATGGTGAAAAGGTTCTTGTTGAAGAGAACAGGTGAGGAAAATCAGCATAATTGTCCAGCGATCGTCTCATCTTTGGATGATTGTAATAATGAAGATTGGAAGGCCAACCTATAACTAGCAACTACGGGAGGAAGATATAAAGGGGAAATTGTGACAGTTGTGCAGAGAATTTTCTTCTCTTTTCTGATTATAATATGAAAATAAATGAAAAGTATCTTCTTTGCGAAAATGAAAAGATTATTTTTTCGAGCTAGTTAACTGCAAACAAGAAAACTGGGCCTGTAAAACCACAGGATTAGAGCATTGAGAACGACCAAGGATTTTTCCTTCTCCAAAAATTCGAGATGGACCAACCACAATATAAGCATTAAGCGTGACCAGTTGTTTGTTTAGATGCTGACACACATAGAATGTGGATGCTATGTAGTCTATGTGAAAAGGAAAGAAGGGGACGCTATAGCCAACTTGCTTTGCCAAGTCAACAATAGAAGACTTTTTCCGGCACAAGAGACGACCAACTTACCATGAGAAATGTGATACGAGAGGTTGAAGCAATATGCAGGGCATGTAGATAACCAACAAGGTGATGTTTAGTCAATCCAAATCAAAGAAAATCTAATGGCTTCTTATCATATATCCCTCAGTGAAGGACTACACTCTCATCTTTCCACGACATTCATTGAACCAATTCTCGATCAATCGATGAAGTCCGCCATGTGAGTCTACCAAAAAAAAAAATTTACAATCTTAGATGGTGATCGATGGTCCCACTCACTATAGCACGCCAAAGCATGGGACCAGTATTTGGTCAATCCACAAAATAGCAACCACAAAACAGAAAGAAAGCAAGCGCAGAAGGCTCCACGTTGATAGAGACCTAAGAATACACTGAAGATGATGGAGAGATAAGAAAGAGGAAGAAATGATAAGAGAGGGAAAATGATGCAGAACAGAGACGGCAGGGACTCATAAAGACTACGTATGACTAGTAAACATGCCTTTACCAAGAAATAACCGACAAACTTTGTTGAATCTCACACGTTTCTTAACGCTGACAAACAAAATAATAATAGAAATAATTCAGAATATTAGATGGTTCTTGGCGGTCAAGTGTTCAGACCTGCACATCATGGCACGTCACGACATTTATTCGACCAATGCCCGGTCAATCCATGAAGTCCGCCATGTGAGTCTACCAAAGAAAAAAATCTACAATCTTAGATGCTGATCGGATTCGGCGGTCACACTCATTACAGCACGCCACGGCATTGAACCAATGGTTGATCAATCCACAAAACAGCAACCACAAAAGAGAAAGCAAGCACGGAAATCTCCACGATGATAGGAAAGCTCAAGGATAAGTAATAGGGGCATGAGAATGCACTCAAGATGAAGGAGAGAGAAGAAAGGGGAAGAAATAAAAAGAGGAGGAAAATAATGCAAAACAAAGAGAGCAGAGGGGCAGGGATTTTTTCTTTTTAATGAAAAAAGAGAAAAAATCCATCTAAAACACCGAAATTCAAATTTCAAATTCCTTGCAGCATCCCATCAATATTTAAAATTCAAATTCTCTTGTGCAAACAAAAACATTAATATTTAAATTTTAAAATTTGAATTTTAAAAATGAGAGACCTCCCTCGTATCGCCACCAGAGTTGGTGCATCACCGACCGTCAAAAAAGATATTGATTTAACTTGTTAAAAGAGAAGGGGAAGGCCAACACCCAATCTATAGTCTAGAGAAGATGTCTAACGGCTACTCAATGGTCAGATCTAACCAGCAGTCTAGAGAGAAAAGGACCGCATCAAAGCACAAGTAGAGAGGCTTCCAAGCCGGGAGAGGTTAGCAGTCAAGAGTGTAGAGACTGGTAAAGACTACATATCACTAAAAAATCATGCCTTAAACAAAAAATAACCAACAAACTTTGTTGAATCTTACATCTCTTCCATCTTTTTTTATTTTCCCCTCGTCGTCCCTTTCCTCTATGAATGCATTAATCATTTTTCATCTCCTTTTATGCACCATTATTTACCTTGTTAAGTCGAGCATCAGGTTAGGGAAAATTGATGGAGTCCAGGAATGTGTCATTGAGCTTTGAAAGTTACATCCAGTGGTCATAACCCTCATACCTTGCAATTTGTAAGGTGTTTTTTATAAAATATTATATGGTAATTGCATCCCGAGTTTATGTGAGTTGAAAGGAAGAGAAATGAAAGTGAGGAACGGAACTTGGTACATTCCAAGTCATTTTTGGTTGTCGAGACAATGTCAAAAGTTATCAAGCACAAAAATTCTAGCGGATAATTTTCCAATTCCCTTTTTAATAATGCTTTTAAACACCTCACTGGAACGTGGATTCCCCCCACCTCCCCAATAGAGCTTTTGAATCAAGATCCTCTTCTACTCACTATAACAAAAATAATTTTTAGCAGTATTTCTTCAATATAGTATTTTTTTATTGTAGTATTACTTTACAATAATACAGTGCTGCTTTATAATAGTATAATATAATTTTATAATAATGTAGTGTTGCTTTTATTATAGTACAGTATTATTTTATAATAGTATAGTATTACTTTATAATGGTATAGTGTTGCTTTATAACCGTAAGAATAATTGGATCATTTTATCCTATTTGGATAGTTATTTTAACTTATGTTTCAAATAGAGAGAATTTTTTTGGTAGCTACTTTTAAATGTAAATTTAATTAGGTATTTATCATTAGTTTTCTCTAAACTATACTAACATATTAATAATATAAATTATAGGTCGGTGGTTAAGAGCTTTCTATTTGAATAAAATATCATTGATTCGAATCTTATATAGTTCATTTTTTGATAATTCTATATAGTTTATTTTTTGATAATTTTTATCAATATATAAAAAAATATTAATATTAAAATTTTAAAGGTACTTACTTGCGGACACCATCTTAAGATAACACATAAGAAAATACTACAAAAATATCTGACATGGAGGTTGGCTAGTTAATGAAATAAGGCATTGGCCTATTGCACAGATGGCATATGATTGAGTTGCTCCAATGAATTGCAATCCCCAGTTTTCATGTAACCTGCTTGTATCCCACCACGGATGGTCGACTATTGCATGGACGGCTTGTGATTCAACATATGTGGATCACTGGTTTTAATGTAAAACATGGTCTTGCTGTTGTGCAAAAGCGTCTTTTTCTCCCTTTTTTTAATTTTTTTTATTTTTAGTGAGAAAGGGGGAGGCTGGGAAGAAGCCATCCGTTTGTTATTTAATGGAAACAAAGGTTGACAACCGAGCTTTAAGGCCAAAAAAAAAAAAAAATTACGGTTTGAGAACAATTTGTCATCAACAAGCTCTCTTCCAGCTAACACAACCACAATGCAAGAAAACCAAGGAGTTGCACAAAAACTGAAGACGAACGAATTGTTATAGGAGATTCGATGCTCTTCAACATGCCGCATATCAGCTAATGGCTGAGAAAGTAGGCAGGAGCGGAGTAAGCACTAGAGGTTTGAAGATGTGTTAAATCCTTAATTGAATGTCTCTTACTTTCCTCCATAAACAACCAAAGTTGGTAGTGAATGCATGCTTGATGTTTTGTGGAGAAAGATTCTAGCATTTTGTTCCTTCCAGCATATCCAAGCAACCGCTGCCAACAGCATGTGAATTAGTGGCTGATAGTTCTTGGGACAGTTTCTGCTAACCCAATCCAAAAAAGGGAATTTGAAGGATGATTGTGGATGAAGTAATCCTAGCTAAATACAAACTGCATTCCAGATGCAACAGAAGAACGAGCAGCCGGCGAACAGATGACCAATAGATTCCACGGGGTGATTACACAGGGTACAACCATCCAGATTTTTGCGGAGTTTCTTGCCAAGAATTTCTCTAGTATTCAGCCTATTTTTTCAGCTTAATCAAATGAAGCATTTGACTTTTGAGAGGGATGGGCAGCTCCATTTAACGGGTGCTAGCCTGCATTTGGTACCAATGGAATTGAAAAAGCGATACAGAGATTTTGTCGAGAAGTTACCATTGCTTTCCAGCATCCATAAAATTCTGTCATCTTCATGATTCAAAGTGATGTTTTGTGATAGAGATTTCAGTTGAATGAATTCAGCTTGAGTGTCAAGAGAGGCATTAGAAGGAAGTCTCAATTTCCATTTTCTGCTTCTGAAGTTAAAAAATTTAGCGACGTTGCCATTTTCCCTGTGGTTGATAGTGAGGACAGAAGAAACAAGGTCTAAAAAGGAACGTTGCCTACTCGAGAGACAGCAAAGTAGAGAGTGAGAGAGAGAGGAACACACAAATTTATGTGATTTGATTTATAGCCTACATATATGGGTAGAGATGTGTCACGCCTCAAACTCAATACTCGGGTCGGATACGTGATGGCCGCACACTCCTTAGAGCAAGCCCTAAAGAATATATAAGGCCAAAATAAATCATTACAATCTCATCAACCATAATATTTAATTTCAATAATAATTCATAAACCTTGCATAATTATAATTTAAATTTCTTCAATCCTTTGATCAGATACTATGACACTCTATTATCCTTCTGCTCATCCGTAAATCAAAGCCATAGCCATTCTAAGTCATCCTGTAACTCTGAGAAGAAAAAGAAAGATAAAGAGGTGTGAGCTTTACAGCCCAGTAAGAATTTCCATATCACACTGATATAGTAATATAGTCTGAAAATAAGGATAATCAGTAAAATATAAAATCTCATGTTCAATGTTCAGAATAATGCAAATATTCATAAATTTTCTGTCTTGTCAAAATAAATGCATCATCATATGTTAACAGGTGAAACACTTTTGCTCAACAATTGTTTCATACCTTATCTTTCATTTCTCTTTTCATATTCACATGATTTTTAACGTTTTCTTTCTGGCTCTGGACTATCCAAAACTATACCTCAGTCATTATCCGGATCGAATCCACTTAAAAAGTCTTTCAAGACTGTCCCAGGATGAGCTCCTAGCTGGCTGTCCCACGTACCAAACCCGTGAGAGGCTGTCCCAGGCATAAGCTCCTGGCGGGCTGTCCCAGGCATGAGCTCCTGACCGGCTGATCCATCTGTAAGCCAGTGGGGGCTGTCCCAGGCATAAGCTCCTGGCGGACTGTTCCATATGACAAGACTAGTTCATACCATATATCTCTTTCTTTTCATTAAATCATTATGTGTTGATTTCATCAAATCAATTCTGACTTGCATTATGATCAATTCAGATATGTCATATCCATATAATCATGCCATCAATCTCTGATACATATATATATTGACATACATACTCATGCTCAAAATTAAATAACAGTATCTCAGGTATAATAAATTCATCGATCTCAAATCCGATGATGCAAAATCAATAATGCAAGACCAACAGTAAAATAGCATATATATATATAGTGTTCATGTACAGGAATTCTTACCTTTACCGGTGACTGATCCAAGCACAGAAATCAATGTTCTTCTTTGATTTATGAATTTCTTTAACAAAATATTCCACTCGATATCATTTGCAGATAATCATCTCTTCGTAACCCTGATCAAATATAAAGATCATATATGGAGAAAATTATCGATAATCGATCCTAATAATACAGATCGAGAACCTCTCTTAGGATTAACCCAAATTAGGACTTGTCTATGTATCTGGATCCTCCGCTGATCCATAAGACTTCTAGAGAGAGAAAATTCATGAAGAGAGAGAAAATTCTAAAGAGAGAAAATAAAGAGAGAAAGTGGAGAAAAAATCTTCGTATCCTTCAGATGAGGCAATCATGATCGAGATCATCAAAAGTCCTATCAGGGTGACTCAATATGAATCAAGTGTTACAAATTTTGAATAGAATCGGACTGGGATCAGATCTACCGCATGAATTTCGGAGCAATCTCAGATCATCTTATTTTCATCTCAATTTTATCCTAGGGTCCGTGATGAAATCAGAGAGAGGGTAGAAAGATTCTAGAGAGATAAAATCCACAAAAAAGAGAGAAAGATCTAGAGAGAGAAAATAGAGAGAGAATCTAGAGAGAGAAACTGGAGAGAGAAGGTAGAGAGAGGAAGAAATTTTTTTTCTCTCTTCTTCTTCTTTTTATTTTATTTTATTTTTCTCTTTCTCTTTTTCTTTTATTTTTCTTTTTCTTTTATTTTTCTTTTTCCTTTTTCTTTTCTTTTCCTTTTTCCTTTTTCTTTTCTTTTTTTTTCTTCTTCTTCTTCTTTCTTCTTCTTTTCTTTTCCCGTGGGTTCATTTGGGCCAAAACAGGGGACCATGAGGTCCCCTCATTGGTTGGCCGGCCGACGGCACAGCCGACACGGGGATGGTCGGCGGTCGAAGGAGAGGTGGTCCAGCGGCAAGAGGCAGCCAAATCGGTGGTCGGCAGTGACCACCGGTGATGGAAAAGCGGCAAAAAAGAAAAATTCTTTTGCAACAAAATCCGGTGACTCTGGTCGCCGGCGAGCGTGCACATTGGCACAGAAAGGAAGGGGAAGGAGAGAGGAAGATGAGGGTCCGGTCTCGGGGATGGGACGCCGCAACCGACGGTGCCGGTGGTCGGAAAAAGAGAGGAATATGGCCCGGCCGAACAGAACAAAACAGGGGTCATCTTGTTCATAGATTTTTTGGCGATCCTGAAGGCCGACGAGAGTGCACGAAGCCATGGAAAGGATGGAAAGGAAGAGAGGAAAGAGGAGAAGGGCTTACCTCCTACTCCGGTGAGGTCTCCGGCGAGTATTTGAGATGAACACGATGATGACATCCACGGCTTCAACGAAATATTTTGAAAAAAATAAAAGGAGAAATCCAGTGCTCGTCGTGACCAACCTTAGAGGAAAGGAGAGGGGGTTTTTATAGGGTGGAGGGGAGGTCGAATCCCTCTCGGATTCAGCTTCTCTTTCGATGTATTTGAGCGGAAGAAGACTCCCAGCGGGACTCTTCTTCGCTGCCTCCCCTATTTTTTTTCTAAAATCTGGGTTATTACATTCTCCCCTCCTTAAAATAATTTCGTCCTCGAAATTAAGTTATGTCATTTGAGATATCTATTTTCAAAGTATACATTCTTCATGTCATTCACAAACTTACAATAATGTCATATATATATTATTTATTTCTCATGATCTTGTTATAACAAAAATTATTTAAAATTTCAAACTCATCCCTTCTTATTGATTTCTCAACTTTTTGAAGAACTGTAATATTTTGGACTTGTATTAATATACCACCGTTATTTGTCTAATATATTTCACTCAAAAATTCATAATTATCTCAAACTACCTATGATAGAAAAATAAATAAAGGTCAAACATCGGGCACTCTTCACAATCATCGATTTCTTTCTTCTCTTGACCTTCCAACAAATTTTATATGTAGACTCTCATCTTAAGAAAAATCTCAATTTTCTATATCAGTTCGAGTAACAATATTAAATTTTTAAAAAAATATGAGATCTATGTCAGGACATTCTAAGTTTGAACTAATAACAGAACTATCAAGCTGTTAATAAACTTGAGATATCTAGGATTTCTTGGCATTATCTACAATGAAGCAACCTACTAACAAAAATTATCCGACTATGATCAGATTAAAAATCATTCTTTATTTACAACTAATGTATTCCATAATATCTTCAGAATCAAAGAATTAATATTTTTAATCAATTTAACCCACCATGCTTTTGCTGCGCACTCTGATCTTAATTTATCAAATTATATAATTATATCAAAGATAAAAATATCCTTATATGTTAGATCGATCCAGGATAGATCCAACCTTCAAATTTCATATAAGACTTAGGACAAAATTTTAAGTTTCTTCATCTTTACTACCTTTGGGCATAGCATATAAAAATTAAATCTTGATCTACTTCCTATATTTGAAATCATTGTATAAGTTTCATCACTTTTCAAGAATCCAACATGTTTAGAATTAATTAGAGTTAATCTTAGATTTACCTTACAATCATTTAGATAATTTCTAAATCAATCTTCCTTTTTAAAAGAATTAATTCTAACTTGACAGCTAAAAGAATTCCAGCCAACATTCTTAAGTAGAATCAACTTGATTATTTCTTGTAGATCTCTCTTTATCACAATCCTTAATATTAATCAATAAATTCATACAAAATCTTGTCCCTTGTATAAGTTATTCAAAATTTAACACTAACAAAATATCTTAGTTCAATTTAAAAAAATAATCCAAACTTTGACTTGAATAATTAATACACTTCACCATCTTCAACAATCACAAGAAAAATTAAAATGTAATCCAAAGATAGTAATACGAATTATTAAAGATTTTATCATAACCTATATATCATACTCTGACAAAATTAATTTTCTTCTTTAATTTAACAACAATATTAAAATGCTTTTGATCCACTTAGAAAAGTAAGCTTTTGACTTGAAATTTAATGCAACTTGAAAGATCAAAGAATCATATTTAGAATATGATATTTTGAGTAACCAAATATTTGATCAAGATGTGTATCTCATATTCTCATAATAAAATTTAAGTATATTTTTCATTTAAAATTGAGTTTCATATATGATCCTCTTGTAGGTTCAATACTCAAAAGTATTTTTCTCTCATATGATAGAATTTTTTCTTAGACCATACCCTAATTAACTTTCTTTTGATAAATCCAAAATTCATAACGCATCAGACAATTATCATCGAAATTAGAAAAGTATCATGATCTTCAATCATATAAGTTTAACATTCCAAAATCATCTAGTATACTCAACATAACTTATTAATACCTCCCACTTCATTCCAAGGTCAACTCTCTTCATACTTAGGTCAATCTTACTAATTGAAATCTAAGATATAACTCGTCAATTCTATTATAGATATCATATGCCACTTATACATAAATTTTATCTTAATATCTATTGATTGAAAATCTAAATATTGAATCTTCTCTTTTATACCTATCATGTTCCTCATGATCATAACCTAAGTTCAGATATCATTAAAATTATAATTCTGAATAATTATAATCTTAAACTCAAATATCACTTAAATCATATTCTCTAATGATCATAACCTAAATTGTAATATCATTCTATTACATCCTTAATGATCATAATCTTAAACTCTGATATTATCAATCATACTCTATTGATTATAATCCCAAAGTTTTGATATCATTTATATGACAATCCCTAGTGACCTTAAACTTGGGCTCTAATACTGTTCTGTCATATCCTAATCACTTGTATCATTGTCTCCAAATAAACGTAACCTAACCTCTAAGCTCAGATACTACTCCGTCACATCCTACTGATCTTTACATAAAGTTTTAATATCTCTTCATAATCTCTAGTGATCTTAAACCTAAGCTTTAAAATCATTCTATCAAATCCTAATCACTTATATCATATTTCCTAATGATCATAACCTGGCTCTGATACCATTCTGTCACTCTCCGAACCCAACACCCAGGTCGGATACATGATAGCCGCACACTCCTTAGAGCAAGCCCTAAAGAATATGCAAGGCCAAAATAAATCATTACAATATCATCAACTATAATATTTAATTTCAATAATAATTCATAAACCTTGCATAATTACAATTTAAATTTTTTCAATCCTTTGATCAGATACTATGACACTCTGTTATCCTTCTGCTCACCCGTAAATTCAAGCCATAGCCATTCTAAGTCATCCTGTAACTCTGAGAAAAAAAAGAAAGATGAAGGGGTGTGAGCTTTACAGCCCAGTAAGAATTTCCATATCACACTGATATAGTAATATAGTCTGAAAATAAGGATAATCAGTAAAATATAAAATCTCATGTTCAATGTCCAGAATAATGCAAACATTCATAAATTTTCTGTCTTGTCAAAATAGATGCATCATCATATGTTAACAGGTGAAACACTTTTGCTCAACAATTATTTCATGCCTTATCTTTCATTTCTCTTTTCATATTCACATGATTTTTAACATTTTCTTTCTGGCTTTGGACTATCCAAAACTATACCTCAGTCATCATCTGGATCGAATCCACTTAAAAAGTCTTTCAAGACTGTCCCAGGATGAGCTCCTGGCCGGCTGTCCCACGTACCAAAGCCCGTGAGAGGCTGTCCTAGGCATAAGCTCCTGGCGGGCTGTCTCAGGCATGAGCTCCTGGCCGGCTGATCCATCTGTAAGCCAGTGGGGACTGTCCCAAGCATAAGCTCCTGACGGGCTGTTCCATATGACAAGACTAGTCCATACCATATATCTCTTTCTTTTCATTAAATCATTGTGTTGATTTCATCAAATCAATTCTGACTTGCATTATGATCAATTCAGATATGTCATATCCATATAATCATGCCATCAACCTCTGATACATATATATTGACATACATACTCATGCTCAAAATCAAATAACAGTATCTCAGGTATAATAAATTCATCGATCTCAAATTCGATGATGCAAAATTAATAATGCAAGACCAACAGTAAAATAGCATATATATATAATAGTGTTCATGTACAGGGATTCTTACCTTTATCGATGACTGATCCAAGCACAGAAATCAATGTTCTTCTTTGATTTATGAATTTTTTTAACAAAATATTTCACTCGATATCATTTGCAGACAATCATCTCTTCGTAACCCTGATCAAATATAAAGATCATATATGGAGAAAATTATCGACAATCGATCCTAATAATACAGATCGAGGACCTCTCTTAGGATTAACCCAAATTAGGACTTGTCTATGTATCTGAATCCTCCACTGATCCATAAGACTTCTAGAGAGAAAAAATTCATGAAGAGAGAGAGAAAATTCTAGAGAGAGAAAGTAGAGAGAGAAAGTGGAGAGAGAATCTTCGTATCCTTCAGATGAGGCAATCATGATCGAGATCATCAAAGGTCCTATCAGGGTGACTTAATATGAATCAAGTGTTACAAATTTCGAATAGAATCGGACTGGGATCAGATCTACCGTACGAATTTCGGAGCAATCTCAGATCATCTTATTTTCATCTCAATTTTATCCTAGGATCCGTGATGAAATCAGAGAGAGGGTAGAAAGATTCTAGAGCGATAAAATCCATAAAAAGATAGAAAGATTTAGAGAGAGAAAATAGAGAGAGAATCTAGAGAGAGAAACTGGAGAGAGAAGGTAGAGAGAGGAGGAAATTTTTTTTCTCTCTTCTTCTTCTTTTTATTTTATTTTATTTTTCTCTTTCTCTTTTTCTTTTTTTTTTCTTTTTCTTTTCTTTTTCTTTTTCCTTTTTCTTTTCTTTTCCTTTTTTTTTTTCTTTTCTTTTCTTCTTCTTCTTTCTTCTTCTTTTCTTTTCCCGTGGGTTCATTTGGGCCGAAACAGGGGACCGTGAGGTCCCCTCGTTGGTTGGCTGGCCGGCGGTACAGCCGGCACGGGGATGGTCGGCGATCGAAGGAGAGGTGGTCTGGCGGCAAGAGGCGGCCAAACCGGTAGTCGGCAGTGACCACCGGCGATGGAAAAGTGGCAAAAAAGAAAAATTCTTTCGCAACAAAATCCGGCGACTCCAGTCGCCGGCGAGCGTGCACATCGGCACGGAAAGGAAGGGGAAGGAGAGAGGAAGATGAGGGACCAGTCTCGGGGATGGGACGCCGCAACCGACGGTGTTGGTGGCCGAAAAAGAGAGGAATATGGCCCGGCCGAACAGAACAAAACAGGGGTCATCTTGTTCATGGATTTTCCGATGATCCCGAAGGCCGGCGAGAGTGCACGAAGCCATGGAAAGGATGGGAAGGAAGAGAGGAAAGAGGAGAAGGGCTTACCTCCGACTCCGGTGAGGTCTCCGGCGAGTATTTGAGATGAACACGATGATGACATCCGCGGCTTCAACGAAATATTTTGAAAAAAATAAAAGGAGAAATCCGGTGCTCGTCGTGGCCAACCTTAGAGGAAAGGAGAGGGGGTTTTTATAGGGTGGAGGGGAGGTCGAATCCCGCTCGGATTCAGCTTCTCTTCCGATGTATTTGAGCGGAAGAAGACTCCTAGCGGGACTCTTCTTCGCTGCCTCCCCTGTTTTTTTTTTTAAATCTGGGTTATTACAAGATGACTGAAAAAGTTTAACCAATGACGAAGAAAATACAAAGAGGCTAAAAGAAAATACAAAAATCCTCGTATCTTACCAACACTCAAAAACTACAAATACGTGTAATCCCAAAATCCCTAGAATTGGTGAATCCCATGTGTGTAACCTCCAAAATGTAGGGTCGGGCTGCCGCTGGCCTGAGCTCCCAAGCTGAGGAACTGAGTGAAAGACTTATAGAGTGGTCTATCCTCTAAATACAAGATGCCATAACGTTTCGTTCCACCATTATTTAGTCCATGCAAAGATTTGATATATCATCTAACTTGCAGAGCATTCCTCACATGTTTCAAATAAAGAAGATGCTAACAAGCCTTAAATATTGCCACCAAACAAATCATAATACTGTCATGTTCGTTGGTTCATATCACTATGATATATTGTAATCACACAGCCGGCCATACTTCTTATATCAGGAATATGTGAAATAGTAGATGTACTTGCTGATAAAAGAAACGTCTGCCAAGGCCGTTGGCCAATATTTTCTACAATTGTAATTAGTTGATTTACTAATGTGACCAACCGTACTTGGCTCCTTTGTGCAAGTCATCAATCTAAAACTCAGTAACAAAGAGCCTTGGCATGTCTGTTGCTAGAATTTGTTGATTGATTTGCTTCTAGAAGAAGAGGATTGATAATGGACAAGAATCTCCTTGACCCTGAATATACGTTCGCAAGCAGCTAAATAGATTTTGTAAATGCGAATTAAAAAAAAAAAAAAAAGATGCTGATTATTATGATGATTCCTTTCCTACGCAGGCGGGTTAACAAACACACCTTTACGTTTGATGTTGTCTATATATCCTGCTTTATGTCACGCCCCGAACCCAACACCCGGGTCGGATACGTGATGGCCGCACACTCCTTAGAGCAAGCCCTAAAGAATATGCAAGGCCAAAATAAATCATTACAACCTTAACATCCATAACAATTAATTTCAACAATAAAATCTTGTATAGATACAAATTAAATTTCTTCAGTTCTCTGATCAGGTACTATAACACTCTATCTATCCATCTGCTCACCCATAAATCTAAGCCATAGCCAATCATGAACATCCTGTATCTCTGAAAAGAAAAGAAAGATGAAGGGGTGTGAGCTTTACAGCCCAGTAAGAATTCCCATATCACACTGATATAGTAATATAGTCTGAAAATAAAGAATAGCAATAAAATATAAAATCTCATGTTCAATGTCCAGAATAATGCAAACATTCATAAATTTGTTGTCTTGTCAAAATAGATGCATCATCATATGTTAACAGGTGAAACACTTTTGTTCAACAATTGTTTCATGCCTTATCTATCATTTCTCTTTTCATAATCACATGATTTTTTTTTAACATTTTCTTTCTGGCTCTGGACTATCCAGTCTATACCTCAGTCATCATCCGGATCGAATCCATTTAAAAAGTCTTTCAAGACTGTCCCAGGATGAGCTCCTGGCCGGCTGTCCCACGTACCAAAGCCCGTGAGAGGCTGTCCCAGGCATAAGCTCCTGGCGGGCTGTCCCAGGCATGAGCTCCTGGCCGGCTGATCCACCTGTAAGCCAGTGGAGGCTGTCCCAGGCATAAGCTCCTGGCGGGCTGTCCCAGGCATAAGCTCCTGGCCGGCTGTTCCACATGACAAGGCTAGTCCATACCATATATCTCTTTCTTTTCATTTAATCATTATGTGTTGATTTCATCAATCAATTCTGTCTTGCATTATGATCAATTCAGATATGTCATATCCATATAATCATGCCATCAATCTCTGATACATATATATTGACATAACATACTCATGCTCAAAATCAAATAACAGTATCTCAGATATAATAATTTCATCAATCTCAAATCCGACGATGCAAAACCAATGAGATAAACCAACGGTAAAATAACATATATAATGATGATCATGTACAGGGATTCTTACCTTTACCGGTGACTGATCCAAACACAGAAGTCAATGTTCTTCTTTGATTTATGAATTTCTCTAACAAGATATTCCACTCGATATCATATGCAGACAATCATCTCTTCATAACCCTGATCAATATAAAAATCACATATATGGAGAAAATTACCGATAATCGATCTGATAACACAAATCTAGGATCTCTCTTAGGATTAACCAAAATTAGGATTTACCTAAGTATCTGGATCCTCCACTGATCCATAAGACTTCTAGAGAGAGAAAATCCATGAAGAGAGAGAAAATTTTAGAGAGAGAAAGTAGAGAGAGAAGTGGAGAGAGAAATCTTCATATCCTTCCGATGAGGCACTCATGATCGAGATCATCAGAGGTCCTATCAGGGTGACTCAATATGAATCAAGTGTTACAAATTTTGAATAGGATCGAACTGGGATCAGATCTACCGCACGAATTTCGGAGCAACCTCAGATCATCTTATTTTCATCTTCAAGTTTATTCTAGGGTTCATAATGCAATCAGAGAAGAAGAAAAGATCCCAGAGAGACAAAATCTGTAAAGAGAGAGAAAAGTCTAGAGAGAGAATCTAGAGAGAGAAAATATAGAGAGAGAAGGTAGAGAGAGGAGAGAGAAAAGAGAGAGAAAGAAGAGAGAAAGGAGAGAGAGGAAAATTCTCTCTCTTCTTCTTCTTATTTTATTTTATTTTATTTTATTTTTCTTTTCTTTTTCCTTTTTCTTTTCTTTTTCTTTTTCCTTTTTCTTTTTCCTTTTTCTTTTCTTTTCTTCTTCTTCTTCTTTCTTCTTCTTTTCTTTTCCCGCGGCCTCCCTTGGCTGAAACAGGGGAGGACCGTGATGTCCCCCCCTCGGTGGCTTGGGCTCCGGTGGCTTGGCCGGAGATCCGATAATGGTCGGCGATGGGGTTCGGCCGGCGGTGGCTAGCAGCGGACGGCCGGCGGCAGGGTTCGGCCGGGGAGAATCAAGAAGAGATCGGAAAACAGGGGGATTCTTTCGCGACTGATTTTCGGCAAAAACGGTGGCCGGCGGCGAGGCTTTGGGCCAGGGGAGAAAGGGAAGAGGGAGAGGAAGAAGGGGAGGGGCTTACCTTGCTCCGGCGGTTGAGAAGAGCTCCGGCGAACCCCCTTTTCTTCCGATCAACCATCCACGGTATTCCTTGAGAAAATCTCTCAAATCCCTCGAATTTCTTTGAAATTTTTGTCGTAAAATCTTAAGGGAGGACGGGGGATCTTTATAGAAGAGATTTCCTATCCTAGTCGGACTCTTTGAGTCCGATTCCGCAGGTAACGGAGAGGAAGAAGACTCCGGTTAGGAGTCTTCCTCCTCCTCTGTTTTTTTTTTTTTTTTTTTGTATGGTTTTGGGTTTTGGGCTTGATTCTGGGCCGGGATGTTACACCTTATTTATTAAAAAAAAAAGCCTTTACTCTTGTATCCGCCTTTCTGGTCGAGCTGAGGCTTTATCATAATATCAGAGAGACGGTTGATCTTGCACTCAGCCAATCTCTCTTCTTCTCACTTTCCTAGTGGTTTCCATGACACTCACCACCATGTTCTTGGTCCTCATGGTTGGCTTTGCACTGGTGGCAGCTCAAACAGGGCCTAGGAACAACATCACCATTGGCTCCACCCTCTCACCCACCACTCCGCCCACTTCCTGGCTCTCCGCGTCCGGCCGCTTCGCTTTCGGATTCTATCCGCCAGGAAACAATCCCTCCACCATAGGAGTATGGCTCACCGCATCTCCTACGGAAACCGTCATCGTATGGACGTTGCTCCAGAAGCCCTTCCGCAAGGATGCGTTGCTAAACTTGACCAATACTGGGCTCGAGCTCGTCTACCCAAAAGGCGAGCCGCAGTCCATCATCAAATTCCACGGCACCTCAGTTCTTGCTTCCATGCTCGACTCTGGCAATTTTGTCGCCTATCGTTACGACGGCAACACCACGTACAAGAGCTTTGAT
This sequence comes from Elaeis guineensis, assembly GCF_000442705.2. Classification (NCBI taxonomy): domain Eukaryota; kingdom Viridiplantae; phylum Streptophyta; class Magnoliopsida; order Arecales; family Arecaceae; genus Elaeis; species Elaeis guineensis. The sequence goes on from NC_026001.2 coordinate 4,228,888, forward strand.
CACCCGAGCGACACGATCATGGGGGGACAGAGCCTACGGTGCGGCACTCAGCTCACTTCCAGCGTTTCCGAGACCAACTACTCGTCGGGGACGTCCATTCTCATCATGCAGTGCGACGGAAATCTTGTGTTGTACCAAGAAACCGTCCTGCTCTGGGCATCTGAAACCTATGGAGCAGGATACACCAGCCTGATCCTTGACACCAATGGCGCTTTTTACCTCCAATCCAGCAGCGGAGAGAATATGAGTCTGTTAAGAACACCAAATGGCGGCACAGAGCCATCCATCTTCCATGGAAAGCTCGGCTGGAATGGCACATTCCAGTTGAAATGGCTCCGTTTGGAGACCAATATGACGGTGGAGGTGACTGAAATCCCTGACTACAAGGACAGGTGCGAACAGAAGGAGACTTGCGGCTTCAATAGCATTTGCACTCTCATCGGTGACCAACAACCCAATTGCAGCTGCTTGACTGGTTTCGCCAATGCAACAGGCAGGGGATGCCAGAGGAACTTCACCAAACCAAGCTGCAAGGGGATTCTCGACACCAATCAATACTCGATGGAAGCTCAAGAGAATATAATTTGGTTAGACGATCCATACAGCGTTAAATATTCGTCCCGCGAGGACTGCCAAGATGCGTGCTTGAAGGACTGCAACTGCGACGCAGCGCTGTTCCGTGACCAGAAATGCGCGAAGCAGAAGCTACCCCTCCAGGGTGGGAGGACGAGCATGGCTGTCTCAACTGAGGCTTTTCTTAAGGTGCTCCGAGCTCCTCCAATTGGTCATCAGGATGCCAAAATCGAGAAAGTGGTGAATACCAAGGCCGTGACGATAAGTCTGGCTCTTGTCGCTCGTATATACTGCTTTCATCGCCCTCGGTGTCTCCATTTTCGTATCGCAAGTCTGGATATATCGGCGGAGGTTGAGCAAGTGGGAATTGGCTCTGTATGAGGGAATAGCACCACTGTGTTTCTCTTACCACGAGCTCAGCGAAGCAGCAGGCGGTTGCGACGAAGTATTGGGCAGTGGGGGTTTCGGAATTGTTTACTGATGAAAAAAAAAAAAAAAAAAAAAAAAAAAAAAAAAAAAAAAAAAAAAAAAAAAAAAAAAAAAAGGAGAAAGAGATTTTTATTTTATTTTTTCTTCATTAAATATCAAGAGTGCATACAAGGACCTATAAATATAGATATGTAGACCAAAATATAGATAGAAGATAACAAAAATATGTCAAGGAATAACAAGAATATGCTAAGAAATAATATCCCTGGATCTTTAATTGGATATTTTTTCAATTAGGTTCAATCCTTCCAATACTCCCCCTCAAGATGAGGCGAAGATATCTCGAAGCTCCATCTTATCAATCAATCCAGAAAAAGACGATGAGCTAAGCCCTTTGGTTAGAATGTCTGCCACCTGATCAGAAGACCGAATATACGTAATGCAGATCTGGCCTTGATTAATCTTTTCCTTGATAAAATGATGGTCAATCTCGATGTGTTTGATACGATCATACTGTATCGGATTACTTACAATCTCAATTGCTGCTTTGTTGTCACAATACAATCGAAGAGGAAATTTGTTTAGAAGTTGTAATTCCTGAAGTAGCTTCTAAAGCCAAAGAAATTCACATATGCCTAGAGCCATTGCTCTCTATTCAGCTTCTGCCGATGATCTAGCCACTCCTGACTGTTTCTTGCTTCTTCAGATAACTAAATTACCCCCTATATATGTACAATACTCAGAAGTAGATCGTCTATCATCCAGTGACCCAGCCCAATCTGCATCAGTAAATTCCTCTATCTGGAAGGTGTTGTGTTATGAGAACAACAAACCACGATCAGGACATTCTTTCAGATAGCGTAATACTGTGAAAGCTCTCTCCATGTGTGATTCTCGTGGATCATGCATGTATTGACTGATGACACTGACAGCATAGGCTATGTCGGGTTTTGTATGTGAAAGATATATCAATCTTCCAACCAACTGCTGTACTTTTCTCGATCAACAGGAGCTCCACCATCTGTCACTGTTCGATGATTCTGATTTATTGGAGTAGTAACAGGATTACACCCCAACATTCCAGTCTCAGAAAGCAAATCTAGTACATACTTTCGTTGTAACAGAAAAATTCCTTTGGATGATCGTCTAACTTCTATGCCCAAAAAATATCTTAGTGGACCCAGATTTTTTACCTCAAATACTTGTTTTAATTTTTCTTTGAGTTGCTTAATCTCATGATGGTCATCTCCTGTTATTACAATATCATCAACATAAACCAAGAGTATAGTTTTCTTTCCCTTGAAATGTCTATAGAATAGAGTATCATCTGCATTACTCTGTTTATATCCCATTCCTTTTACAGTCCGACTGAATCGATTAAACCAAGTTCGAGGAGACTGTTTAAGGCCATAAAGTGAGCGTTTTAGCTTGCAGACTTTTTCAATAGTTGCTCTGGTCTCAAATCCTGGTTGTATCTGCATGTATACTTCCTCCTGAAGATTCTCATGAAGAAATACATTCTTCACATCTAACTGATGTAATTTCCAACCAAAGTTAGCAGCACATGATATCAGTGTTCGAACAGAGTTCATCTTGGCCACTGGAGCAAAGGTTTCATCATAGTCTACTCCATATGTTTGAGTGTAGCCTTTTGCTACTAACCGAGCTTTGTATCTTTCCACCTTATCTTCTGGAGTCTGCTTTATAGTGTACACCCACTTACACCCCACAGGATGCTTATCAGCTGACAGAGTGATCAGATCTCACGTCTGATTTTTGAATAAAGCAGTCATCTCTTCTAACATTGCTTTCTTCCACTTAGGTTCTGCCATAGCCTTTTGCCAGGTACTAGGAATACAGATGGAGTCTAATGCAGTTATAAAGCTTTGATAAGATGGAGACACATTCTTATATGAAACATAGTTAGCGATATCATAACGGTAACGAGTAGGAAGAATAATTGAGCGAGTACCCTTTCATTTTGCAATAGGAATATTAAGATTAGAAATGGAAGGAGTAATAGAAATATTGTTACCATTAAGGGACTCTGGAGAAGAAACTTCAAGCGGTGGAGGCACCTGGGCAGTTGGTGGTGAATGCACACTGGACTCTTCTTCTCTCTCAATATCAGGCTCCCTCTGAACATCATTACTATGATACTCCCCCTGGGCACCAGAATTTCTTGGCGTGTATAGAGAGTCACCCGGAAGAAGTAATTCTGGTGTCCTATTATCAGATAGACGACTTTCATAACAAGCTTCAGTTTCTCAAAAAGTAACATCCATAGTAACAAGCATTCGCCGCTCAGGGGGATAATAGCATTTGTATCCCTTTTGAGTAGCAGGGTAACCGATAAAGACACACTTTAATGCTCGTGGATCTAGTTTTCCTACTGAGAGTCTATGATCTCGAGCAAAATAAATGCACCCAAAGACCCTAAGAGTGACTACATAATCAGTAGATCTTTTCAAACATTGTATGGGAGACTTAAACCCGAGTATTCTTAGAGGCATACGATTGATCAAGTAAGTAGCAGTCAAGACAGCCTCATCCCATAAAAATTTAAGAACTTGCATGGTAAAAAGTAAGGATCGGGCTACTTCCAATAAGTGCCGATTTTTTCTTTCGGTAACTCCATTTTGAGCAGGAGTATCAACACAAGTGGTTTGATGAAGAATTCTGTGAGTGTAAAGATACGCACGAAACTCCTGATTAATATATTCTGTGCCATTGTCAGAACGTAGAATTTTAATTTTGGCACCAAACTGAGTACCTACAAGTTTATGAAACTCTTTAAAGCAGTTTAAAACTTCCATCTTTTCCTTCAATAAATAGACCCAAGTCACTCGACTAAAATAATCAATGAAGGTAACAAACCACCTATGGCCCATGAGGGTATTAGTACTACATGGTCCCCATACATCAGAGTGAATTATAATAAAAAGTTTCAAACTTCTAATTTCAGATATAGAAAATACTATCCTGGTGTGTTTAGCCAACTCACAATGATCACAAACTAACAAATTTTTATTACATTTATTTGATAAAGACAAAAATAAGTGACTAAGAATAGAAAAAAAAATGTGACCTAGCCTACGATGATGTAACATAAGTTCTGAAGTGGCACCTTCAGTAGATAATGCTTACCCCATCAAAGAAGAGTTCATACTTTTCTCATCAGTTGATAGATAATAGAGTCCATTGTGCAGCCTACCACCCTCAAGTATCTTCTCCATTTTCAGCTCCTGAAATAGACAATGAGAAGGCCAAAAAGTGACAGAGCAATTCAAATATCTAATAACAGAGCTGATAGAGAGTAAATTTGTAAGAAAAGATGGAACATGCAATACTGATGATAATCTTAAATTAGGAGTACAGTCAATGGATCATTTTTCTAAGACAGAGGTAAAGGATCCATCAGCTATTCAGACCTTGTCCTGATCTGAACATGATGAATATGAAATAAAACTATTAGGTGCCCCTGTCATGTGACTGGATGCTCCTGAGTCTATTACCCAAGAGTTGGATGTTCCGCAAGTAAATGCATGTGATAATTTATATAGAGTACCTGAGTGTGCAAAAAGAGAAGAATCAAGATATCCGTTCTGGTGGCTAGACTGTTCTAGAGTAGAAGGTGTGGTGTTAGAAGATGATTCATACTTTTTCATCATTCGTCGGAGGGTCTGATACTCCTCTACAGATAAGCTGTGTACAGCACCCTCGATCTCTTCAGAGAGATTAGCTTGGGCAGATCCACGATCATGATTCTGTCCTCCAGTTCTTCTACCACTAAGATGACCACCACGGCCCCGACTACCATGCTCAGACTGATTTGGATGACCATGGAGATCTCAGCAAAATGCCTTATTATGCCCAGACTTTTTATAATGAAAACATACCTTCTCACCTACCTGCTGTGGCTGTACAGTAAGAGCTGATCTTATAGAACTACTAGAGTCGGAAGTCACTCGTTGCCGTGTCTCCTCACTTAAAATAGTAGAGAAGACTTGACCCAAACTAGGTAAAATATCTCTGGCGAGAAGCTGAACTCTGACAGACTCATATTCCGAATTCAGACCATATAGAAAGTCCTGAACCCGTTCTTCTTCTAAATATTTTTGAAATTCATCAACATCGATGGAGCATTGTGGAACAAAAGTTCTATAATGATCAGCTTCAGACCAGAGATGTTTCAACTCGGTGGCATATTCAGTGACAGCCTGACGAAGCTGACGTAATTGAGAACGGATCTCAAATGCTTGAGCAGAATTCAGCTTCTGTAAGAATATTTGGGCCACCGTCTCCCAGACTTCCTGTGCAGTTTCCAGCAGTTGCACACTTCTGGCCACATTCTGTGTCATGGTATTGAGAAGAAATGTCAGAACAATAGAGTTCTCCATTCTCCATTGAGCCATGTCCTGCTCATTATTAGCAGGTTTTCTCTTTGTGCCGGTGAGATATCCTTCCAAACCTCATCCTTGTACAAGCAGACGAGTGCTCCTCTCCCATTGTAAATATGTCGCTGGGCCATCAAGTTTTATAGCCACTTGAAGAGCATTCAGCGATCCACTATCTCTTGACGAACCATCTGATTGAGTGGCAACTGTAATAAGCCGATCCAGTAGACCTTCAAGATCTTGCATAGTAATTAGATTGGCTATACAAATAAAATACGAATGATAATCTCACCGACATACTATCAATGAATCACCGGACACACCGTAACTACAGGCTTCTTAAGTATCTAGTCATAAAAGTTCTCCATTCCTCCTCTTTTTTTTTTTGAAAAAATAAAATAAAATAAAAGGTTAAAAGAAGGAACTTTGGTTTCCTTCTTTACCAGTTATCCGTGAAACACGAGATTGTCGAGGGTGATGGGCGGGCCACGACCGATGGCAACGGTGGCAGGAGAAGCTGTCGCAGGTGAAGTCGTCGGCAAGGAAGGTGTTGATGGTGGCTGGTGTTGCAGTCGATGGAGACTCGGAGGATCTTGGTGGTGGCATCCCAGCCGAGGCCGTGAAGAGCTTTTGGTGGACAGGGTCAGACTCGGTGGAGGCGGAGAGATGGGACGTCAAAGAGGTGTTGGACGGGTGAAGGCAGTGGCATCAGAGGGATTTCGGTCGGGCAAAGGATGTTGGGGTTTCGATCAGGATGTTGGGGTTTCGATCGTGGAGGGGTTCTAGGTGATGATCTATGCGGTCGGGGAAGAATACGTGGCGACTAGGAAGAAGGGGGCTCCGGTGGTGGTAGGATGAGAGGATGAGATAGGGAGGATGAGAGGAGGCGGAGGTGCTCGCGGAGGAGGAAGGAGCAGTGGCAGCGGAGGGATTTCAGATGGTGTGTTGGGGTCTTCGGATGGGATGTGGGGCTTTGGACGGGTGAAGACGGTGGATAGGCTTCAGATGGGATAAGGTGGTGGCATGATGTGACGGAGGTGGTGAAGGCGAAAGCAGAGGCGGCGTCAGAGGCGGCGTCAGCGGCGGAGGGAAGAGACGGGTTTTTTATGTAAAGGAGGGAAGAATAAGAGGGAAAGAGAAAATAATCAGGAAAATGGATAAGAAGGGAAAGAAAAAAAAAATTTTGATTAAGAAAATGGATCAGAACCTGAGAGCTCTGATACCATGATGAAAAAAAGGGAGAAAGAGATTTTTGTTTTATTTTTTCTTCACTAAATATCAAGAGTCCGTACAAGGGCCTATAAATACAGATATGTAGACCCAAATATAGATAGGAGATAACAAGAATATGCCAAGGAATAACAAGAATATGTTAAGGAATAATATCCCTGGACCCTTAATTGGATATTTTTTCAATTAGGTTCAATCCTTCCAATATTTACAAAGGATTCTTGTCGAAAGGCAGAAGAGCCATCGTGGTAAAGAGGCTTGAGATGGTGGTGGGCAAGAGTGGATTTCGGGTGGAGATGAGGGCCATCAGAAAGACTTACCACAGAAACCTAGTCCAATTGCTTGGCTTCTGCCATGAAGACACTCATAGACTCCTCATTTACGAATACATGAGTGTTAATGTGGCTTGAATTTTAGATATTTTTTATGGGCTCGAATTATGACCCGATCCAAAAACCCCGCATTGCGACCTGAATAAAATTTTTTGAGAGATCTGTGGTGGTAGCAGAGGGCATGAGCCGATCTCGACAGTTTTGTGAGAGAGGTTTGAGAAATTAAATTACGGTTAAGATTTTGAAAAGTTCTAAGTGATTGTATCTCTCTTTTCATCATAGTAAAATTTTTTTCTCGTGTCTTGCCCGTGGACGTAGGCTTTTCAGTCGAACCACATAAATTCTGTATTTTTTTTTCTTCTCTATTCTATGTGATTGTACGAATCTGTGTGTGCCCTATTTTTGTGCTTGCTGTAATAAATTGGTATCAGAGCATTGTATGCGTGCAGTTTAGGGTTCATAGATGGCATCATCTTCAATGAAGTATGAGGTGGAGAAGTTTAACGAAGGATCGAGTTTCAGTCTGTGGAAGATTAAAATAAAATCTTTCTTGATTCTGTAAGGTTTATGGAAGGCAGTTGAGAATAACTTTCAGAGGATATGAAGGAGGCAGACAAGACCGATCTGAAGGAGAGAATCTTGAGTGTGATTTTCATGAGCGTCACTGATAATGTTCTGTGAGAGATTGCTAGTGAAAAATTGGCATCTGAAGCGTGAAAGAAATTGGAGGAGCTGTATTCCATCAAATCGCTGATAAATCATCTCTATCTGAAGAAAAGACTGTACAATCTTAGAATGAATGAAGGTACGCCCATTAAAGAATATCTGGATGAATTTAATTCAATCATTATGGACCTGAAGATTATAGATATTGATATTGATAGTGAGGATTAGGCTTTGATTGTGTTATGTTCGTTGCCACCCTCATATGAGACTTTTGTTGATACCCTGTTGTATGGGAAAGATAGTATTTTACTAGATGATGTTAGTAATTCACTAAAATCGAAGGAGTTGAAAAAGAATTTTTCAGATAATAGAGATAGATTTGAGGGAGAGGGTTTGTTGAGCAGGGGAAGAACACAGTCAAGGGAAGGTTCTCAAAGCAAAAAGAAATCTATGGCTAGATCAAAGTCTAGAATGAAAAAGGCTAACTGTTTTGAGTGCGGGGAGCGGGGACACTATAGGAAAGATTATCCCAAGTTGAAAAATAAAAGGGGAAAGCAATCAGAGAGTTTTGCAAATGTTGTTGACAGGTTTAATAATTCTGATGACAGTGATAGTGCTAGAGAAATTCTATCTATGAGTTCAGATCATGGACAAAGTTCCTGGGTCCTTGATAGTGGTGCTACTTATCATATGTGTCCACACAAAATTTGTTTGTCACTTACAAACAGATGAGTGGTAAAGTATTTCTAGGGAATGATCGTGCATTACCTGTGGAGGGTGTAGGTAACATCAGATTAAAGATATTTGATGGGATTGTCGGAACTATGGAGTGTGGGCATGTTCCAGGATTGAAGAAGAACCTAATTTCTCTTGGGACACTAGACTCTCATAGATACAAATACCATGCAGAGAATGAAATTCTCAAAGTGTGCAAGGGCTCTATGGTACTCATGAAAGGCAGTTTGGTTTCAGGATTGTATGTTCTTCAGGAAAGTATAGTTTCAAAGGAAGCTGCAGTAGCATCTAGGAGCAGTAATCAGAATCAGACTCAGTTGTGGCATTTGCGTCTTGATCATATGGGTGAGAGAGGATTATCTGTATTGAGCAACCGAGATTCGTTGGACAGACAGAAAATAGAATCTACAGATTTTTGTGAACACTATGTGTTTGGCAAACAGACCAGGGTAAGTTCAACAAAAAGATAGTGCACAGGACCAGAGGTACAGTGGATTACATCCATTCAGATCTGTGGGGTCCTAACAGAGTTTCTTCGAAGAATGGTGCTAGGTATTTCATGACTTTGATTGACGATTACTCTCGGATGGTTTGGGTGTATTTTCTGAAAATAAAAGATGAGGCATTTCCAACTATTGTTAAGTGGAAGACGATGATCGAGAAGCAGACAAAAAAGAAGGCCAATCATCTTAGAACTGATAATGGATTGAAATTTTGTGATCTTGAGTTTGATGCTTCCTACAGTGACGAAGGTATAGTGAGACACCGCACTTGTACTGGGACACCACAACAGAATGGTATTGCAGAACCCATGAACAGAACGCTTTGTGACAAAGCACGAAGCATGTTCTCACATTCAGGTTTGGGAAAGGATTTCTGGGCTGAAGCAATTAATACAGTATGTTTCTTGATAAATCGATCTCCATCTACAGCTATTGAATGTAAAACTCCTTTTGAGATCTGGTCCGGGTCACCTGCTGATTACTCTCAGTTGAGAGTGTTTGGTTGTCCTGCTTATGCTCATGTGAGGGATGGTAAGCTTGAGCCGAGGGCAAAGAAATGTATATTTCTAGGGTATGCATCTGGAGTGAAAGGCTATAGGTTGTGGTGCAATGATACAAAGTCTCCAGGGTTAATAATCAGTAGGGATGTGACATTTAATGAGCTGCTTTATTGGATGGTCAGAGGGAGAAGTCAATATCAGAATCAGATCACGGTGTCAGAGAACAGGTAAAGCTTGAGGTTAATACTTCAGTAGTTCAGTCCGATGATCCAGATGATGAGGTGCAAGATCCTGATCAAGAAGAGGATGCACCTGAACAACAGCAACAAGAGCCATATAGCATTGCAACTGGTAGAGAGAGAAGACATATCAGACCTCCGTAGAGATATGCATATGCAGATCTAATTGCGTATGCTTTATCAGTTGCTAAGATAGTTGATGTGCATAAACCAAGTAATTATAGGGAAGCTATTTCTTGTTCAGATGCAGATCAATGGGTCGGTGCTATGGGTGAAGAAATTGAATCACTTAACAAGAATCAAACTTGGGAGCTTGTGACATTGCCTAAGGGACAGAAAGTGATAGGCTACAAGTGGGTTTTCAAAAAAAAGAAAGGCACTCCAGGGATAGAAGTACCTCATTACAAGGCACGGTTGGTAGCTAAAGGCTTTACTCAGAGGGAGGGGATTGACTTTAATGAAGTGTTCTCTCCAATTGTGAAGCACAGTTCCATCAGAGTCTTTGCTATGGTTGCTCTTCATGATCTAGAGCTCGAGCAATTAGATGTGAAGATAGCATTTTTGCATGGTGAGTTGAAGAAGCAAATTTATATGAGTCAGCCTGAAAGATTTATCATTCTAGGTATAGAAAATCATGTTTGCTTGCTTAAGAAATCTTTATATAGTTTGAAACAGTCTCCTAGGCAGTGGTACAAAAGATTTGATACATTCATGATTTGTAATGGCTTTATCCATAGCTCATATGATAGTTGTGTGTATCATAGAAAGCTTTCAGATGATTTCTTTATCTATTTGCTGTTGTATGTAGATGATATGCTTATTGCTGCTAAAAGCATATCATAAGTTAATATATTGAAAAAGCAGTTGAGTGATGAGTTTGAGATGAAGGATTTGGGTGCTGCCAAGAAGATTTTGGGAATGGAGATTATCCGAGACAGAAATGTTGGAAGCTTTTCTTGTCTCAGCAGACTTATGTTGAGAAAGTGCTTCAGTGTTTCAACATGAATAATTCTAAGCCTGTAACTGTTCCGTTTGCTGTCCATTTCAAGTTATCTACAGATATATCACCTAAAATAAATGAGGAGATGGAGCACATATCCAGTGTTCCTTATTCTAGTGCTGTGGGTAGCATCATATATGCTATGGTTTGCACTCGACCTGATATTTCATATGCAGTCAGTGTTGTGAGTAGATACATGGCGTATCCTGGGAGAGAGCACTGACAGGTAGTGAAATAGATTTTAAGATATTTAAAGGGTACTACAGATGTTGGTCTGACATTCGATAGGGCCAAGATGAGTGATTCAGTTATTGGCTATGTGGATTCAGATTTTGTAGGGGACTTAGACAAGAGGAGATCTTTGACAGGTTATTTGTTTACTCTTTCTAGTAGTGTTATTAGTTGGAAGGTAATATTGCAAACTACAATTGCTTTGTCTACCACAAAAGCTGAATATATGGCTCTAGCAGAAGTAGTAAAAAAAGCTATATGGTTACAGGATTTGGTGAGTGATCTTGGATTGATGTAGAACAAGTCAATAGTATTTTGTGACAGTTAGAGTGCCATTCATCTTACAAAAAATCAGTGTACCATGAGCGAACGAAACACATTGATGTTAAATATCACTTCATGCGGAACATTCTATCACAAGGTACTATAGTTGTGCATAAAGTCTCTACATATGATAATCCGGCAGATATGATGACCAAGACAGTTCCAGTTAGCAAGTCTAGGCATTGCCTAGACTTGGTTGATGTTTGTAGTGCTCAGTAGTATCCTTACGAGGGCATTTGGCAAGACAGAGTATTGAGATGATTTTGTTGATGATAGTGAAAATTTAAGTCAAGGGAAAGAATTGTTAATGTGGCTTGAATTTTGGATATTTTTTATGAGCTCGAACTATGATCCGATCTGAAAAGCCCACGTTGTGATCTGAATGAAATATTGTACTTTATATCAATCTCGACAGTTTTGTGAGAGAAGTTTGAGAAATCAAATTGCGGTTAGGGTTTGGAGAGTTCTGAATGATTGTATCTCTCTTTTTATCATAGTGAAATTTTTTTCTCATATCTTATCTATGGACGTAGATTTTTCAATTGAATCATGTATATTATATATATATATATATATATATATATATTATATAATTATATAAAACTACGTAAATTTTATTTTTGTACTTACTGTAACAATGAGCAATGATTCCCTGGCCGACATCCTCTTCAAGGCCAGAACGCGTATACCTCGGAAGGAACGCATCAGGATTGCACTGGACGTCGCCAAAGGGATTCATTACCTGCACGAGGAGTGCGACAGCCGCATCATCCATTGCGACATAAAGCCCGAGAACTTCCTGATGGACGACAAGTGTACAGCTAAGATATCTGATTTCGGGCTAGCAAAGCTGTTGACGCCGAGCCAGACAAGGACCTTCGCCACAGCGGGAGGAACAAGGGGGTATGCCGCACCAGAATGGAGCAAGAATGGAACAGTATCGGTGAAGGCGGATGTCTACAGCTACGGAATTGTGTTGCTGGAGATCATATATTGCAGGAGAAATATGGAAGTGGAGCTGGACGGACACGGGAATGAGCTCGTTCTCTCTGAGTGGGTCTACAATCTCTATGCAGCCAGGGAGTTGGAGAATCTCTTACCAGGGGAAGACGTGGACATCGCCGAGCTGGAGAAACTAGTTGGGGTGGGGATTTGGTGTGTTCAATCGGAGCCAGACTCACGGCCTCATATGAAGAAAGTGGTGATGATGCTGGAAGGATATATGAAGGTGCCGCCGCCGCCGCCGCCGCCACCAAGATCTGTTTCCTAAGTTGATAGGGTCATTAGGCGATTGTACCGGTAGAGGCGATGAACAAAGTAGTTTGAATGGTTTGGTATTGCTGCTGCTCCAACGCAATGGTCTGGCGCTGATTGACAGATTGCAGACTCGTTGCTTCTTTGCAAAATTTTCTTTTCCTAGCCCAATTGAGAAGCTGGATTTCCCTTGACAAACCATCTCTTCTTGTAATATATCATGAAGCATGTAGTATCGGTTTCTCTCTTCTGCTCATAACATTCACCTAATAATTTTTTAATTGGCATTCTCGCCTTATTTTAAAACAACGTACCTTCCTCCAAGAAAATATGTAACAATCTTACGCACGGATTGGCGAACTGACGATTGGCATCCGCTTATCTTCTCAACGTGCAAGATTCTATCAAATTACCAAGCAAACCATCCCCTAGAACTGCCTCTGGACTAGTTTCTTTTCTTTCCATCAGCTTACTAAAAGATTGTTTCTGTGTTTTTCTAGTAAAACCTTGTTAGGCAACAGTTGATTATGACAATCATCATCCATATAATTAGTAATTTTGGATCACCGTTCCCAAGAGAGATCCCCTCTATTTGCTGAAGCTTGGGATATTCAGAGGCTCTGCAACTGGTTTTTGTATAGGTCAACATAAAAGTTGACTAGCTAACCTTGGTCTCAACCCTTATTAGACTTAGGTGATTATGCCTGTTATATAAAATATCCACATACTTTTGGAAACTATTGAAGCCAATAAGGTCCAACATGTAGATAGAGAATTTCATTTAGTTGTTGACCGGCTTGCAAGAACTCAAATAGGATCTATAGACTGGTTCAATAAGGAGAACTTGCATACTATTAGATTTTTAAATTTATACTTGGACTAGCCAACGTGTTTGCCGATACTGATTGTGATAAACATTTTTGTTTAATAAAAAAATTAATAATTGAATCCAACCTGATTCTATAGTTGTCTGATAACCAATTTGGATCTTCTGCTTTACTTTTGAAGGGGAAGGAGGTGCCAACACTACAATAAAAATGGTAAAAGGCGACGCTATAAAAGGCATTTTACGACGTTAATAAGCATCGTCACTAAGGTTTACGACACTTCAAAAAGCGTCGCCTATGTAAGAGTGGAGACGAAAAGCACTGACGTTTTTTAAAAGCGTCGCAATATTTTCTAACGATGCTTTAAAGCATCGTAAAATTAAATTTTAACGATGCTTTTTAGCGTCGTTAATGACAACGCGTTCTTCACTCTACCAAGATGCTTTTCGAAGCGTCGGCAGTTAAGTCATTAGCGACGCTTATAAGCGTCGTTAAACAGTATTCTTCATCTTCTGATGCCATTCTAATCTGGTTATAGCCAGAGAACGCGTCCATAAAAGTGAGGAGCTCATGGCCTGAGGTAGCGTCCACCAGTTGATCAATCCTGGGAAGGGGGTAGCTGTCTTTTGGGCAAGCCTTATTCAGCTTTTTGAAGTCGATGCACATCCTCCACTTGCCGTTTGCTTTCTTGACCAGAACAACATTGGAGATCCACTCAGGATAACTGACTTCTCTAATGAATCCGGCCTTGAGAAGCTTATCTACTTCCTCGGCTATCGCCTTCTGCCTTTCTGGGGCATGGCTCCGAATTTTTTCTTTTATCGGCCGATGTTTAGGGTCGACCGCCAGGCGATGCTCCATAACTTCTGTGTCGATCCCCGGCATATCCGTCGGGACCCATGCGAAAACGTCCGCATTCCTTCGGAGGAAATCCACAAGATGCGCTCGCATCTCCTCCTCTAGATTGGAGCCGATTAACACCACATGCTCCGCATTCCCATCATTCAAAGGAATCGGTATTAGATCTTCGATTGGACCGCCCCTCTCTTCAGTAAGGTCATCGCGCGCGTCCAATCCATCGACCGGACAGAGGTCCACTTGATCGTTCCTTTGCAAGGCAATGTTGTAGCAATGCCTAGCCAGCGCTTGGTCTCCCCGGACTTCGCCGATCCCCTGGCTGGTGGGGAACTTCAATTTCAAATGGTAAGTTGAAACGACAGCTCTGAGGGCATTGAGGCCGGGTCGGCCAAGAATTGCATTGTAGGCGGATGGCGCCTTTACCACCAGGAAATTTACCAGAGCTCTGGACTGTTTTGGATGCTGACCGACGGTCACAGTCAGAGCTATCATTCCTTCCGTCGGAACGGCGTCACCGGTAAACCCTATTAAGGGGGAGCAGATCGGCCTTAGATGACCGCCAAGAGTGGCCATTCTTGAAAAGGTGTTGTAGAACAAGATGTCGGCCGAGCTCTCGTTGTCGACGAGAATGCGACGGACGTCATAATTTGCTATGTTCAATGAAACTACGACCGCGTCGTTATGAGGGAATTGGACTCCCTGGGCATCTTCTTCAGTGAAGGCTATGGGTTCTTCGACTTTTTGCCGCTTGGGGGGTACAGCTGATGTGCTGATCGCCTCCTGTCGGGATTCCCCCAAGATGACATTGATGGAATCCGGCGGAGACTGGTCGTCCGGCCACCCTTTGTCGGCGACCATGGCCGGAATTAGTTGTGCAGAAACCCCGCGAGAAGGCATCGGACGGGGAAAGGAGGATTGGGTGCCGAAAAAGATGGCCGGAAGCGGATCCGTTGAGCGCTCCTTTAAGAACAAGGGTGCTGCGAAGGTTCACCCCTTCCTCTAGCGCCAATCCTGTTGGTGCAAAAATCTGCTTGCGCCGGAGAAGCTGGAGTCGGGGAAGCCGCGGTCGCCGTCGGGACCTGCAAGGGAAGTCTAAATCGGAGGTGGGGTTGCTCCGGCAAGACCCTCCGACGCTCAAGTCAGTACTCTGCCTCAACAAGAATGGAGTGCTCGAACGGAGAATTTAGCAGAGTTTTGAGATAGGAAAAAGAGCTTAAAGAATAACGTATCTGAGTTCTCCCCTTTTTATAGGCGGAGGGGGCAATGGATTGATGGCGACACCTGCAACCGTCTGGTAATGGGCCGCCCATGGTCAGGGAAATTTATTGCGAAGAGTGGTGGGGTAGACTCGTGGCTATTGTCATAGCCTACCACGTAGGGCCTGTTGCAGGTAGTGGAGCGGCGTCCGTTGCCACGTAGGGCCTGTTGCAGGTAATGGAGCGGCGTCCGTTGCCGCTAACTGTCAGCGAGTAGTGGGATCGTGCAGCACCTGCCGCAGGGAGCGGGGCAGAATCGTGGCCGTTTGGTACAGCCTGTCAGGGAGTAATGGGTCCGCCGCAGGGGGTGATGGAGCCGCGTGGAATCCGCTAAAGGACGTGGAACAGGATCATGGTCGTTATCGTGATCTGCCAAGGAGCACGGATCTGTTGATCGAGGCTCGATAGAGGTCGGAGTCCGACCTCTGTAGAAGTCTGGGAAGGGTCCTCCTTTCGGTTGGGGTTATAGATGGAGCCCGGCTCCCGTTGGAGTTCGGACGGAGCTTACCTGCAGTGGATACTGAAAGCGGAATCCGGCTCCCGTAGGAGTCCGGGCGGAGCTGTTCTGATGTCGGCGGTGGAGTCCGACTCCCGTGGGAGTCCGGGCGGAGCTATTCTGATGTCGGTGGTGGAGCCCGGCTCCCATAGGAGTCCGGGCGGAGCTATTCTGATGTCGGCGGTGGAGCCCGGCTCCCGTAGGAGTCCGGGCGAAGCTATTCTGATGTCGGCGGTGGAGCCCGGCTCCCGTAGGAGTCCGGGCGGAGCTATTCTGATGTCGGCGGTGGAGCCCGGCTCCCGTAGGAGTCCAGGCGGAGCTATTCTGATATCGGTGGCGGAGCCCGGCTCCCGTGGGAGTCCGGGCGGAGCTATTCTGATGCCGGCGGTGGAGTCCGGCTCCCGTGGGAGTCCGGGCGGAGCTATTCTGATGTCGGCGGTGGAGCCCGGCTCCCGTGGGAGTCCGGGCGGAGCTATTCTGATGTCGGTGGTGGAGCCCGGCTCCCGTGGGAGTCCGAGCGGGGCTCCCGTAGGAGTCCGGGCGGAGCTATTCTGATGTCGGTGGTGGAGCCCGGCTCCCGTAGGAGTCCGGGCGGAGCTATTCTGATGTCGGCGGTGGAGTCCGGCTCCCGTAGGAGTCCGGGCGGAGCTATTCTGATGTCGGTGGTGGAGCCCGGCTCCCGTGGGAGTCCGGGCGGAGCTATTCTGATGTCGGTGGTGGAGCCTGGCTCCCGTGGGAGTTCGGGCGGAGCTATTCTGATGTCGGTGGCGGAGCCCGGCTCCCGTGAGAGTTCGGACGGAGCTATTCTGATGTCGGTTCCGCCGAAGATTTTAGCTGTGGGTATTTTATACCCAACACCAGTCCCACTACTTTCGAGTTTGAATTTCAAGCGAAGGAAGTACAGAAAGAGAGAGACAGCTGAAACCGTCCCTTCGATTCCTGCACGCAGCCGCCTCCAGATATTTTGGCATTTAATGCGCGTACGCCATAGCCCGTTTCTCGATGAAGAGTCTTTTCGGAACCCCCGCTGAACCGCGATCCCAAGCGTCGCGCCACGGGAAACTACGGGCGGTCAACCCTCGATAGTGGCGAAGCGGATAAGCGCGACACGCGGCACACGCCAGCTGGCCCAGGAATACACGTCGCCATAACTGTGCCAGGATCCATCGGCTATTTAAACCCCTCAGTCCCTTCGTGGTTTCATCCTGGCGCTGTTATTCCATCTGAGAGTCCTGCTTTTCCAGTCCCTGTCTCTTTCCCTCACACCATATTCTCTACTCGGGGGGCTGCCTTCGAGGGAATTTTTAGGGTTTGGAGGAAGGTGAGGAGGAGAATGGCGGCTGGTGAAAATCTCCGTCGTTCTAAAGGGGGCCCAAGGAAGAATTCCTTCAACAACAGGGGTTTAATAACGGAGGCCGTCGGTGAAGGCATTCTGCCCGCGAATCTCGGAGTAGCAAGGCGGGGTGATACCGGTCAAGAGGGCGGAATAGACATCATAAGCCATGACGGGATCCTTGACGCCGTCGGGGCCGAGAGACCAGAGGTGGTCGGCGTCGACGGTGGGGCAGTAGAACTTGTTGCGGGGGCGGTGGAAGTAACGCATGCCGACCTTGCCGGAGCGTCTCGGGTGGCGGCTGTCGTGGTGCATTCGGAGATGAGGCATATCTCTGGTGTCCCAACCGCTCCCGAAGTGGCTATGGTTCTTCTTGAAACAGGTCTTCGCTACTGCCGCCGTTACCCCCACCGCCTCCGGAGATCTATCCCACCCCTTTCCCGCTAAGGTTGGGACTTCGGGAACAGAATGAGGTGAGATGGGGCGAGAGCTATTACACGCACTGGAGAATGCGACTGAGAAGGATGGAGACGGAGTTCGTAGCTCGGAGCGGCCTCCGGTTCGTTCTGCCCGAACTGTGCTCGCGATACTTGCGATGACGTGTATCTTCTTTTTTCCTGACCCATCGGGTCCTGTAACGTGTACTTCTGTTAAATGAGAAAGTGATCTCAGTACCTCGTTTGCATCTCGTGTTAAATAGCCGTCTGCCGAACTTCTTCATTTTCCTTTCCTTCTCTTTGTCTGTGTTACGTCATTCCAAGGTCGTCGGCGACCTTGTCATTCGCCGAGCTTCTTTTCGGCTTTTATGCCGTTAGGAGATACCCAATTGTCAGGTTCGCTGGGATTTTTCTCCGCTGAAGTCGGGGCTAAGTTCGGCTCCCTCGATAATCCGAACGGAGAAGCCCTCGGAAGTTGGAGTAGCTTGGTCTTCGTAAAAGTCAGGGCAAAGTCTTTCTGCAATCAAGGTCATAAGTAGAGTCCGACTTCCGTAGGAGTCCGGGCGGAGTTGTCCTGTAGCTGATGTCGGCGGTGGAGCCCGCCTCTCGTAGGAGTCCGGGCGGAGCCACCCTGATGTCGACGGTGGAGCCCGGCTCCCATGGGAGTTCGGGCGGAGCTGTGCTACAATCAAAATTAGAAGTGAAGTCCGGCTCCCGTAGGAGCTTGGTCGGAGCTTACCCGCAGTTCATGTCGGAGGCGGAGCCCGGCTCCCGTAGGAGTCCGGGCGGAGCCTTCTTGGCGTAGGAACCCGGCTCCCGTAAGAGTCCGGGCGAAATCTTCTTGAAGTAGGGACCCGGCTCCCGTAGGAGTCCGGGCGAAATCTTCTTGAAGTAGGGACCCGGCTCCCGTAGGAGTCCGGGCGAAATCTTCTTGAAGTAGGGACCCGGCTCCCGTAGGAGTCCGGGCGAAATCTTCTTGAAGTAGGGACCCGGCTCCCGTAGGAGTCCGAGCCTTCCACTTTGCTCATGTCAGGACGAGGTTCTCCTCCTGTTCCTGATAGGGCTGCGGGGGCACATTAGGACGTTGCGAGGCCTCTCCCCTCATCCGGTCTAAAAGAATCGGGCCTTCGACTTTGCTCAAGTTAGGGCGAGGTTCTCCTCCTGTCCCTAACAGGGCTGTGGGGGCACATATGGGCGTTGCAAGGCCTCTCCCCCCATCCGGTCTAAAGGAACCGGGCCTTCGACTTTGCTCAAGTTAAGGCGAGGTTCTCCTCCTGTCCCTAACAGGGCTGTGGGGGCACATATGGGCGTTGCAAGGCCTCTCCCCCCATCCGGTCTAAAGGAACCGGACCTTCGACTTTGCTCAAGTTAGGGCGAGGTTCTCCTCCTGTCCCTAACAGGGCTGTGGGGGCACATATGGGCGTTGCAAGGCCTCTCCACCCATCCGGTCTAAAAGAACCGGGCCTTCGACTTTGCTCAAGTTAGGGCGAGGTTCTCCTCCTGTCCCTAACAGGGCTGTGGGGGCACATATGGGCGTTGCAAGGTCTCTCCCCCATCCGGTCTAAAGGAACTGGGCCTTCGACTTTGCTCAAGTTAGGGCGAGGTTCTCCTCCTATCCCTAACAGGGCTGTGGGGGCACATATGGGCATTGCAAGGCCTCTCCCCCATCCGGTCTAAAAGAATCGGGCCTTCGACTTTGCTCAAGTTAGGGCGAGGTTCTCCTCCTGTCCCTAACAGGGCTGTGGGGGCACATATGGGCGTTGCAAGGCCTCTCCCCCCATTCGGTCTAAAAGAACCGGGCCTTCGACTTTTATAAGGTTGCCCTCTCGTTTTTGATACCGTCTGCTTGAATTGTCCCAAGACAAATGGGTACGCATTTTTTTTTTTTAGGATGGAATCACTGGTAGTACATCCGTAAGTTTTCTGATCTCCATGGTCGCGGGAGGTCGGCTCCTCCGAGCTCCTTAAGATAATAAGTTCCAGGTCGGACTACTTCTTTGACCTCATAAGGTCCCTCCCAGTTTGGGGCAAGCTTCCCCTGGCCCTGTGGTTGTGAGACAGCAGCTCGCCGGAGCACTAGATCCCCTGCCTTGAATGCCTTGTTCTTGACCCGGGCGTTGTAATATCGGGCAACTTTCTGTCTGTAGGCTGCCATTCTAACCTGAGCAATCTCCCGCCTTTCTTCCAGTAGGTCGAGGTTGGCTCTGAGACTTTGCGCGTTTTGGGGTTCGTCGAATGCCACGACTCGTGCCGACGGGAGTTTAAGCTCGATCAGGATGACGGCTTCTGTACCAAAGGCTAAGGCAAAGGGAGTCTCTCCTGTAGGCAACCTCTGGGTGGTCCGATAAGCCCATAGCACATGATAAAGTTCGTCCGCCCAAGTTCCTTTTGCTTTTTCGAGCCTGGTCTTAATTCCCTGCAAAAGGGTTCTGTTTGTTACTTCGGCTTCGCCGTTCGCCTGGGGATGGGCCACTGATGTGAACTTGTGGGAGATGTCTAAGTCTTCACAGAATTCAGCAAATCTGGCTCCCGCGAATTGCCCTCCATTATCAGTGATGAGGGTTCTAGGCAAACCGAACCTGCACACGATCAATTTCCAGACGAAATCCTGCACTTTCGCTTCTGTGATTTTGGCTAGCGGCTCGGCCTCGACCCATTTGGTGAAGTAGTCGATTGCTACAAGGAGGAATTTTCTTTGACCAGACGCCATGGGAAAGGGGCCAAGAATATCCATTCCCCACTACGCAAAAGGCCATGGGGCACTCAAGGGTGTAAGCTCGGTAGCAGGTTGTCTCTGGATGTTGGCATATCTTTGGCATCGATCACATTTCTTGACATATTCGATCGAATCACGATGCATTGTTGGCCAGTAGTATCCTTGGCGGAGCAACTTGTGGGATAAAGATCTGGCCCCCAGATGGTTTCCGCAGGCTCCCTCGTGAACCTCCCACAAAGCGTAGTCAGCTTCCGAGGGCCGGAGACACCTTAAGAGGGGCAAGGAGTATGATCTTTTGTACAATTTGCCCTCATAAAGGATGTACCGGGAGGCTTGATTTCGGAGCTTCCGGGCTTCTTTCGTGTCCTGGGGGAGAACTCCATCTCTAAGATAGGTTATCAGTGGGTCGACCCAGCTGGGCTCACGGTCGATCTCCATTACGGGCTGCAGTTCTTCCGTACTCGGATGTTTTAGGACTTCAAAGAGGACGCCTTTGGGCAATTCGGCCGGAGCCGATGTCGCCAGCTTGGAGAGAAAATCGGCTCTGGTATTTTCCGACCTTGGAATTTGCCTGATGTCGAAACTGCCAAAGGCGGGGGTGAACTCCTTCACTTTCTTCAGGTATTTGGCCATGCTGTCCTCCCGTGCCTCAAAGCCCCCGCTGACTTGTCCCACCACAAGTTGGGAGTCGCTGTGCACCCGGAGTTGATCTATTCCAAGCTCTTTGGCGACCCTTAATCCTGCAATCAAAGCTTCATATTCCGCTCCATTGTTTGTTGCGGGGAACTCGAAATGCAGAGCATACTCCGCGATGACTCCCTCTGGGCTAACCAAGATCAGGCCTGCACCCGCGCCTGCCATGTTGGAAGATCCGTCCACATAGAGGGTCCAAAAGCAGTCGGAGGGGCTGGCTTCTTCGTTGGGGGAGTCCAGTTGAGTCTTTAGGTTGCCAACTTTGCTTTGCTCAGGTTCGGCCTCCTCGGGGATGGTGCATTCTACTATGAAATCTGCCAATATTTGGGCCTTTATTGCTGGTCTGGGTTTGTAGTTGATGTCGAATTCTGTGAGCTCGATTGCCCATTTTGCCATTCTTCCGGAGGTATCAGCTCGGTGCAAAACCGCCTTGATCGGTTGATCGGTGAGTAGTGTCACCGTATGTCCCTGAAAGTAAGGTCGGAGTCTCCGAGCTGCAATCAGCAAAGCGTAGGTTAGTTTTTCTAATTTAGTATACCTGGTCTCGGCGTCCCTCAGCACGCGGCTAATGTAGTAGACCGGTCGCTGGATTTTTATTTCTTCTTTGACAAGGACCGCTGCGAGGGCTGTGGGAGAGACTGCTAGGTACAAAAATAATTCCTCCCCGGGTTCGGGCTTCACCAGCAGTGGAGGGGAGCTAAGGTAGCCCTTTAATTCTTCGAATGCCTGTTGGCATTCAGGGGTCCAACAGAAGTTCTTCGGCTGCTTGAGGGTTTGAAAGAAGGGCAAACATCGTTCGGCCGACCTCGCGACAAAGCGATTAAGAACTGCAATCCTTCCCGTGAGGCATTGGACCTCCTTGATCGACCTTGGGGCGATCATCTCTTGGATGGCGCGAATTTTCTCCGGATTGGCCTCAATCCCGCGTCCCGACACCATGAAGCCCAGGAATTTTCCTGAGGTTACCCCAAAAGCACATTTGGTCGGGTTCAGCTTCATTCTGTACTTTCAAAGAGTGCCAAAAGTTTCCTCGAGGTCGGCGACATGATTTCCGGAAGACCTGCTTTTCACGAGCATATCGTCCACATACACCTCCATGTTTCGACCAATCTGCTCCTTGAATATTTTGTTTACCAATCGCTGATAGGTTGCGCCTGCGTTCTTGAGGCCGAATGGCATGACCCTGTAGCAGTAGAGGCCGCGATTAGTGATGAAAGCTGTCCTTTCTTCATCTTCTGATGCCATTCTAATCTGGTTATAGCCAGAGAACGCGTCCATAAAAGTGAGGAGCTCATGGCCTGAGGTAGCGTCCACCAGTTGATCAATCCTGGGAAGGGGGTAGCTGTCTTTTGGGCAAGCCTTATTCAGCTTTTTGAAGTCGATGCACATCCTCCACTTGCCGTTTGCTTTCTTGACCAGAACAACATTGGAGATCCACTCAGGATAACTGACTTCTCTAATGAATCCGGCCTTGAGAAGCCTTATCTACTTCCTCGGCTATCGCCTTCTGCCTTTCTGGGGCATGGCTCCGAATTTTTTCTTTTGTCGGCCGATGTTTAGGGTCGACCGTCAGGCGATGCTCCATAACTTCTGTGTCGATCCCCGGCATATCCGCCGGGACCCATGCGAAAACATCCGCATTCCTTCGGAGGAAATCCACAAGACGCGCTCGCATCTCCTCCTCTAGATTGGAGCCGATTAACACCACATGCTCCGCATTCCCATCATTCAAAGGAATCGGTATTAGATCTTCGATTGGACCGCCCCTCTCTTCAGTAAGGTCATCGCGCGCGTCCAATCCATCGACCGGACAGAGGTCCACTTGATCGTTCCTTTGCAAGGCAATGTTGTAGCAATGCCTAGCCAGCGCTTGGTCTCCCCGGACTTCGCCGATCCCTGGCTGGTGGGGAACTTCAATTTCAAATGGTAAGTTGAAACGACAGCTCTGAGGGCATTGAGGCCGGGTCGGCCAAGAATTGCATTGTAGGCGGATGGCGCCTTTACCACCAGGAAATTTACCAGAGCTCTGGACTGTTTTGGATGCTGACCGGCGGTCACAGTCAGAGCTATCATTCCTTCCGTCGGAACGGCGTCACCGGTAAACCCTATTAAGGGGGAGCAGATCGGCCTTAGATGACCGCCAAGAGTGGCCATTCTTGAAAAGGTGTTGTAGAACAAGATATCGGCCGAGCTCTCGTTGTCGACGAGAATGCGACGGACGTCGTAATTTGCTATGTTCAATGAAACTACGACCGCGTCGTTATGAGGGAATTGGACTCCCTGGGCGTCTTCTTCAGTGAAGGCTATGGGTTCTTCGACTTTTTGCCGCTTGGGGGGTGCAGCTGATGTGCTGATCGCCTCCTGCCGGGATTCCCCCAAGATGACATTGATGGAATCCGGCGGAGACTGGTCGTCCGGCCACCCTTTGTCGGCGACCATGGTCGGAAGTAGTTATGCAGAAACCCCACGAGAAAGGCATCGGACGGGGAAAGAAGGATTGGGTGCCGGAAAAGATGGCCGGAAGCGGATCCGTTGAGCGCTCCTTTAAGAACAAGGGTGCTGCGAAGTTCACCCCTTCCTCTAGCGCCAATCCTGTTGGTGCAAAAATCTGCTTGCGCCGGAGAAGCTGGAGTCGGGGAAGCCGCGGTCGCCGTCGGGACCTGCAAGGGAAGTCTAAACCGGAGGTGGGGTTGCTCCGACAAGACCCTCCGACGCTCAAGTCAGTACTCTGCCTCAACAAGAATGGAGTGCTCGAACGGAGAATTTAGCAGAGTTTTGAGATAGGAAAAAGAGCTTAAAGAATAACGTATCTGAGTCCCCTTTTATAGGCGGAGGGGGCAATGGATTGATGGCGACACCTGA